>NW_024870689.1:3990000-4520000 GCF_019054845.1 Dipodomys spectabilis
GGTGGACCAATTGAAACAATGAGATGTACAAGTCATTATGTCTAAAAACAAACTTTACAACTTTGGTGGGGAGGAGGGAGGCGGGGGGTCGGGAGATAGGAAGGAATGGGAAGGGGAAAGAAAGGAGGAGGCAACAATGCTTGATAAGAAATGTGCTCATTACCTTGCCTATGTAATTATAACCCCCCCATACGGTATTTTCACAATAAAAAATAATAATTTAAATGGTAGTTTACCTAGAACTTCAGTATAAAACTGATTACATTTCTTCTCATTAAATATTTGGAAGAACAGCTCATTGTTTCTCATATTCATTGCCAGTGAAGAAGCGGGGAGTGTACACAAAAGGAATTTTCAGTAGATCAGCCAGCAGTTCTCCAGAGGGAACCAGGGGGTCTGCTAGCAGGACATCCAATTTTCTTGTTTAAAACCATGTCTTTACAGAGGATTTCAAAAACACCAGAAAATTCTACAGAAATGCTTTGCGATATTGAATAAAATTTCCAGAATAAGTATTTTGGGAACTCATCTGTGCATTCATTGACCCATTGTTTGAAATGACTTTCAACTCCTTTGTATTCAAAGACATTTGGAAAATCTCAAATTTAAAAGGGGATGATTTTCTGGAATCCACATGAATGGCAGCAGAGAATGTCCGGAAAGTGATCTCATGGCCTCTCTGCATGAGCTCATGCAGGATCATCTTCACATTGACCCAATGACTGTACCAATGTGACATTAAGTAGAATTCTCTGTTCCATTAAGGCGAACATAAAGAGAAAATGAACATGATTCATTAGGTACCTTTTATGCTTAAGAACACCTTGGGAAGAACACCTTGAATTCTATTTTTATTTGAAATATGACTAGGTAAACTGACTGAATTTTTAATTTTATATAATTTTGCTTAACTTAAGTATTGTCATTCACAGGTTTGTGTCGGGCTACTCAACTGAGTAGAACAACTCTGGCCTCTGATGAATTCACTAGAATACCTCCAAAGTCATCTAGGAATACAAGCCATGGAAGTCATTCAGCTTTTCACTAGTCACAGTAAGAAACAATAAAATAGGAAAATAAATAAAACTTACAATAAAAAACACCAAAGGAGCTTTAATCAAAATTCAGCATAATTTATCTAGTATTTAAACGTTAATCTTCAGATTTCATCATTCTGAGTAGCTAGGATTACAGATGTGAACTACTCTCAGGTGTTTGTTAGTTTTTTTTTTTTAAATACCAAGACAGCAGTGTATTTTATATTAGACTCATCTCCTTCCTGCACTCAGCTGTCACTTGGACCTAAGGACTATTATAATGTATGTGGTACCTCTAGACCTACTTTGTAGTTGCTAGGAACTACAAGGAGTAGAGAAATCAGCTAGAACTCACCATAACAAAATAAACGAGGAAGCTGGGTGCAGATGGATCACACATGTAAACCTTACTACTCATGAGTCTGAGATCTGAGGACTGCAGTTCAAAGCCACCCAGTTAGCAGAGCTTATGAGATTATTTTTATCAGTTTCTTTTTTTATTGTAAAAATAACATACAGAGGGGTTAAAATTACATGGCAAGGTAATGAGTACATTTCTTATCAAGCATTTTTCGGTCCTCCTTTATTTTCCTTTACCATCCCTTCCCAACCACTCTACCCCAGTACACCTCTCACCCACTGCCGAAATTGTAAAGTTTGTTTTTCGACATGAGGCCTGTACATCTCATTGTTGCAATGGGTCCTCCTGGACCCCTATTTTTAAAAAAAATGTTTTTTATCCCTTCCGCTCCACTAAGTATACCAGATCAAGTACAGTGAAAACAGTGGTTATACTGTGGGGGAGGGACATGCAAAGCAACAAAGAAATCATCTTATAAATATGTTAGGAACAATCACAAGAAAGAAAAAAAAACATTTGAATTCTTATTTTGGGGTTCATTTCACCTAATATCAACTTAACTGACTATTGTTGCTTGTCTCAGACATATACTAGTTATTGTAAATAAGGGAAGGGTTGGACCTAGTGTTTCTTTGGGTCTGGCTTATTTCACTTAATATAATTGTTTCCAAGTTTTTCCATTTCCTAACAAATGTGACAATGTCATTCTTTCTGATGGAGGCATAGAATTCGTTTGTGTTTATATACCACATTTTATTGATCAATTCATCTACTGAGGGGCATCTGGGTTGGTTCTATTTCTTAGCTATGGCAAATAATGCTGCAATAAACTTAGTTGTGCTGGTATATGTAGTATGGTCTGGTTTGTTTTCACTGGGGTAAATGCCCAAAAGTGGGATTTCTGGTTCATAGGGGAGCTCTATGCATAGTCTTTTGAGGAACCTCCATACTGCTTTCCAATGTGGTTGAACAAGTTTACACTCCCACCAACAATGAAGTAAGGTTCCCTTCCGTCCACATCCCCTCCAGCATCTATTGTTATTAGAGTTCTTGATTATAGCCATTCTAACTGGGGTGAGGTGGTATCTCAATGCTGTTTTGATTTGCATTTCTTTTATGGCTAGTGAGGTGAGCAATTCTTCATGTGTCTGTTGGCCATCCTTCTTTCTTCTTCAGAGAATTTCTCTTTAAGATTTTAGCCCACTTATTAATTGGGCAGTTGTTTCTTTAAGGATTTATTGTTGGAGGATTTAATTTTTTGAGTTCCAATTATATTTTAGATATGAGACCCCTGTCCATTGTATGGCTAGTGAAGATCTTCTCCCAATTCTTGGGCTTTCTATTGATCTTGCTAGCTAAGTCCTTTGACAAACAGAAGCTCTGCAATTTCATGCAATCCCATTTGTCCAAACTTTCTTTGATTTGTTTTGTTTCTGGGTCTCTATTAGAATATTTCGGCCTGTGCGAAGCAGACCTAGGTCGTTTTCTATTCCATCCTGCAATGTTTTCATTGTCTGCTTTGACTCCTAGGTCTTTGATCCATTTGGAGTTGATTCTTGTGTAGGGTGACATAGAGGGATCTAGCTTTAGTTTTCTACAAGTGATTAACCAATTATGCTAGCACCGTTTACTGAAGAGGCGGTCTTGCATTCTATTTTTTTAGCTCCCTTATTGAAGATTAGATGGCTATAGCTCTGTGGGTTTATTTCTGGGTTTTCACTTCTATTCCATTGGTCCTGAGGTTTGTTCTTGTGCCAGTACCAAGCTGTTTTGATTACTATGGCTTTGTAGTAGAGTTTGAAATTTGTTATTGATATTCCTTCAGCACTGTTCTATAAGGATCGTTTTTGCTAATCAGAGTCTTTTATTGTTCTATATGAATTTTTGGATTGCCTTTATTTCCTTGAAAAATGAGGTTGGAATTTTGATAGGTATCATATTGAATTTGTAGATAGCTTTAGGAAGTATTGCCATTTTCACGATGTTGAGCTTTCCAATCCAGGAGTATGGGAGATTTTTACACTTTCTAAGTTCTGTTTTAATTTCCTTTTACAGGTTTTTAAAGTTTCCATCACAGAGGTCCTTCAATTCTTTGGTTAAATGAATTCCAAGTATTTTATTTTTTGTGGAGCTACTACTAATGGAGTTGCTTTCCTGATTTCAACCACGCTTTGCTCATTGTTGGCATACAGAAAAGCCATTAATTTTTGACAGTTAATTTTATACACTGCTAGTTTGCCAAAGTTTTGAATCAGCTCGACTAATTTGGGAAAGGAGTCTGTGGGATTTAAGGATAAATCATGTCATCTGCAAAGAGGGAGAGTTTTACTTCATTGTTCCCTATTTGGATCTCTTTTATGTTGCCATCTTGTTTTATTGCTGTAGCTCGGCATTCTAATACTAAATTGAAGAGAAGTGGAGAGAGTGGAATTCCTTGTCTCGTTCCTGAGTTAAGAGGAAATGGCTTTAGTTTTTCAACATTAAGAATAATGCTGGCTGCAGGTTTGTCATATACAGCATTTATTGTATTGAGGAATGTTCCCTGTATTCTTATTTTTTCCAGAACCTTCATTATAAAGGGGTTGGATCTTGTCAAATGCTTTTTCTGCATCTGTTGAGATTACCATGTGGCTCTTATCCTTGCTCCTGTTGATGTGATGAATTATATTATTTGATTTGCATATATTGAACCAGTTTTGCATCCCTGAAATGAATCCTGTTTGATCGTGTTATATGATTTTTTGGATGAATGATTGAAGTTGATTGAGCCAAATTTTGTTGAGAAGTTTTGCATCAATGTTCATCAAAGAAATGGGTCTATAGTTCTCTTTCTTTGATGAGTCCCTGCCTGGTTTTTGGATGAGGGTTATGATGGCTTCATAGAATGTGTTCGGTAGTGAACTTTCTCTTTCAATTTCATTGAGGAATTGGAGGAATATTGATGTGAGCTCTGCTTTGAAGGCCTTGTAGAATTCTGCTGTAAGTCCATCTGGTCCTGGGCTTTTCTTGGATGGGAGGTCTCTTATTGCTGTTTCTATTTCAATGCTTGGCATGGGCCTGTTAAGATGGTTGACCTCATCTTGTTCAGTTTCGTCATGTCAATATTTTTTAGGAAATCGTCCATTTCTACCATGTTCTCAAACTTATTAGCATGAAGGTTTGGGAAGTATTCCCTTATAATGTTCTGAATCTTGGTTGATTCTGTGGTGATGTTTCCATTCTCTTCTCTGAGTTTATTTGAGTGTACTGTATTCTTTTTCCGGTAAGATTTGCTAAAGCTCTCTCAATTTTGTTATTTTTTCAAAGAATCAACCTTTTTTATTCTTTCTATGGTTTATTTGGATTCTAATTTGTTTAATTCTGATTTCATTTAATTATTTATTTCTGTCTACTGGATTGGGGTTTATATTACTGGTCTTTTTCAAGGAGGTTCAGATGTTTCATTAAATTGTTGGTTTTAGATCTCTCCAATTTGTTGATGTAGGAACTCAGAGCAATAAACTTGCCTCAGTATTTTCTTTGCTGTGGCCCAGAGGAGCTGGTAAATTGTGTGTTAATTTATGTTGAATATCATGAACATTTGAATTTCCTTTCTAATCTCTTTCATGACCCACTGGTGATTCAACAGTGTGTTGTTCAGCCTCCATGTGTTACAGGACTGTCTTTAGTGGCTTTTGATGTTGAGTTCTAATTTTATTCCCTTGTGGTCTGAGAGAATGCAAGGTATATCTTCAATGTTTCTGAATTTTGACGTTTGCTTTGTGACCTAAAATGTGATCTATTTTGGAAAATGTTTCATATGCTGCTGAGAAAAACGTGTATTCTGATGTTGCTGGGTGAAATATTCTGTAGATGTTTGTTAAATCTAGTGGATGTACGCAGTTGTTTAGATCTGTGTTTTCTCTTTTGAGTTTTTGCAGAGTTGATCTATCTAGTGGGGATAGTGGTGTTAATGTCGTTGGATGTTTCTGAGATTTGAGGGAAAATAGTGTTTCATGGATAAATTTTGGTGCTGTGATGTTTGGCAAACAGATATTTAGGATTGTAATACCCTCCTTAGGGAGAGATTCCTTAATTAGTATGGAACTACCTTCCTTATCTGTTCGCACTAATTTGAATTTGAAGTCTATTTAATCTGATATTAGGATAGCAACTCCCGCCTGTTTATGGGGACTTGTTAGATTTTGGTAGATTTTGTTCCATCATTTCACTTTCAAATTGTGATTGTTTTTATGGGCATGGTGTGACACCTGAAGGCAGCAGATAGAAGGATCTTGCTTTTTAATCCAATTAGACAGTCTATATCACTTAAAGGGAAATAAATCAGTTACTATTGAGAGTTAGGACTGAGAGGTGTTTGGGAATTCCTGCCATGTTATCCACCTTCTTGGTGCTTGCAGGAACTCGATTCTTCCTATGGTTCTTGGATTCTGTTTGCGTGCAGTTTCTTGGCCTTTATTGTGGTCTTGTTGGTTTTCTGTGTTTAGGCCATCTTTAATTAACTTTGGTAGAGCTGGGTTGGTGGAGATATATTGTTTCTGTTTCTATTTGCTATGGAAGATTTTTGTTTGACCTTCGGTTATGAAGGAGTTTAGCTGGGTACAGTATTCTTGGTTGATAGTTGTTTTTCTTTAGGGCATGGCATATATCATGCCATGCTCTTCTTGCTTTACTTCTTGCTTCTGAGATATCTGAGGTGATTCTAATTGGTTTCCCTTTTTAGGTGATTGATCTTTTCTCCTTGACAGCTTTAAGGATCTTTTCCTTGGTCTGAATTGATTCTGTGGAGATTATGATTTGATGGTGGGAAGTCCTGTTCTGGTCTGGTCTATTTGGGGTTCTAAAATCATCTTGTATCTGGATAGGCTTATCTTTTTGCATGTCCAGGAAGTTCTCTGTAAGGACCCTGTTAAACAAATTTCCTAGACCATTAACTTCTGTTTGTAGGTGCTGCTCTACAGCCATTATCCTCAAATTAGGCCTTCTGATGGTGTCTTCCAAAAGTTGAATAGATCTATCGTATATCTTGGATTTGTCTTGGATAGGCGAATGTTCTTTCTCTATAATATCTAGGCTGTCTTCAATCCCTGAGATTCGATCTTCTGCATGGTCTGATCTACTGTCAAGTTTTTCGTTTTTTTTATTTCTTTTCCTTCTAATTGGTATTCTTTCATGGCTTCAAATTCTTTGTTGTGTCTTTGTGTTAGATCTTTTATGAACTTCTTTACTTCCTTAATTTGGTATTCAGTATTTATTCTCAAATCACTTAGTTGATTGGTTTAGTTTCCTTGGGTTCCCATTCCTTCTCTCAGGCTCCATTGAGCATTTCCTTTGTGGTCTCCCTGACTTCTTTCAGCTGTTTATGGATTCCATGAATTCCTGTATTGTTCTTTGTCTATTGTCATCCTGCCCTCACAATTCCTGTATTACTCTTTGATTAGCTTCCTCACATTCAATCAATTCCTGTGATTCTCTTTGACTGTTCTCAGCCTGCTCACACAATACCTGTCTTTATTTTTTACTGTTCTCAACCTGATCACACAATTTTTTATTTCTCTTTTTTTCTCTTCTCAACCTGCTCACGCAAATACTGTTTCAATCTTTGAGTAGCCACGTCACACTCTCGAGATTCTTGTATTAATCATGGGTTTGCCTTCTCTCTCTCTCTATCATGCTCAAACTGAGTCCTTTGCAGGTTTTCAATCTTTTCATTCACCATGTTTTCCAGCATTGCTCATAAAACTTTTTGGGAACTCTCTTAGGGATTATTCATTGACTGTTCTGTGACCTGATTATCATGAGTGGGAGTAGAGCTACCCTGACTTGCCATTTTTCTTGTGTTTTTCCAGCTTGTTCTGCCCATTTAGTATGAAAGTAACACCAATTTTGTGCTAGAACAATATTTTAAGGCAAGCATCAACCAAAGACCTGTAGTTGCACAGTCAACATGGCGGCAGATACATTCTAGTTCAACAGATACAATCTATTCAACATTAAAAAACTATGAATTAATGGGCTAAGAACAGCAAAGAAGAATTTGACAAACCAGAAATTATTAGGTTAAGGGAGAATATGTGGAACAATAAAAAGAGAATGAATTTAAGCAAATCCTAATCTCAGAGAGAGAAATGGATTGGACAGAATGATAAGAGAGAGATTTTTTAAAAAAAGGAAAAAATGGAGAAACAAAAATTCAAATTTAAAATGTGAAATCTTAATAATTATGTAAGTTAAAGAATATTATTGAGAGAAGAAAAGGATAGCATGGGAGGAGATAGGAAAAACTAAAAAATAAAAGTTCTTAAAATTATTTACTTGAGAGTTCTGGGAAGATGGCGGAGAAGAAGCTGGAGGTTAAACAAGCTCTCGCATAGAAAGCAGTTTTAGTGTTTCAGTGAACAGTCCTAAGCCAGAGAATCACATCAAGTGTACCATCACAGTATAGAGAGTTAGGCCAGAGAGGGAAAATATAGGCAAAGAGACAGATTTGAGCACTTCCAAGCAGCTGTGGCTGTGGAGGCAGCTGCAATACCTGCTACACAGGGTCCGGGACAAAGGCGCCAGATGCGGCGGGTGAGCAGATTCTACACAATACCAGCAAGAATCGACAAGGAACAGACACATTTATCCTGCAGTTTGCAGACCAGAGAAGACCCAGGAACCAAGATTCGACGTGAGTATAACCCAGATGTCCTCACTCCTTCTCAGGGAGTAGAGGAGGGAAGGCCACCCATCCCCACCTCACTACCAGAGATCTCCATCTTTGAAGAACCAGCTGAGCTGCTAGCTCCAGCTCAGGCCTTGGAAGAAAACTAGAGTCATTTAGCAGGTCACAAGAACCTAACCTGACCTGCCAGACTCAGCTCCACCCAGGGAAAAGCCACCCAGCTCAGGGGGCCAGACCCAGGAGTGGCTCTCTTCAATGGGTTAACACCACAATGGGTTAACACCACAAGCCGACCAGAGACTCCAACAAAGGCTGGTTAAGGACACAGGGAAATACAGGATCTTTCCACCCCTCCCAAAAAAATCAAAGAACTTTTTTTCTGTTTTTTTTGTACCTTTTATGAATTATTTTTTCTAATTTTTTTAATTTTTACCTTTTCTTTAAAAAAATTGTTTTCTAGTAACTTTTTTTTCTTTCTTCCTCATATAATTTTTATTTTAGGGGTATATGTGTATGGACTCTTCTTTTTTTTTTCTTTTTAAAAGAATTTTTTTGTTTAGCTCTACTGAACTTCTAATCTTTTTTTCTATCTTTCTCATTCTTTTCACCTTTTTTTCTCTTTCGTTCTTCTTTGTGTGACTTAATTTCTATTCTGCACATCCTCAGATATACCCAATGTCGAATATTAGAACTTATACCCTATTGTGTACACACTTAATCCAGAAATTCATTACTCAATTCAAAACCTCTTAGACTTAAATTCCTTAATAGTAGTACTACCTCTTGATACCTACATAATATTTTAAGCATTTTTATTTTTTTAGTTTTCCACCTCTTCTTTATAGCCCTACTCTTCACTCATTATATCCACGATCTTCTCTAAATATTTTGATTTCTTCTCTGAATATTTTGATTTCAGATCTACATATTTTTTAACCATTGCTATTTTCAATTTTTAATTTTTGCTTTTCTATTTTTTCGTGTCTCTTTTCTCTTTCTCTTCTTTTTTTTCCTCTCTCTACTTTCATCCTATCAAACCTATTTCCCGCTTTGAGATTAGGACTTAGTGAAGTTAACTCTCCCTGAGCCTTCCCACATCTCTCTATTCCTATTTTTACCAACATCTCTCCCTAAACCTAATAATTTCTGGCTTACCAAATACTTCTTTGCCATTCGTGGCCCACTAATATATAGTTGTTTGATGTTGAATAGATATATCTGTCAAACTAGATTGTATCTGCAGACTTTTATCTGTGCAAATACATACTTTGGTGATGCTTGCCTTAAGATAATGTTCTACCACAAAATTGGTGTTACTTTCATCCCAAATGGGCAGAGTAAGCAGGAGAAACACAAGAAACATGGCAAGTTCAGGTATCTCAACTCCCACTCATGACAATCAGGGGACAGAAGAAATAATTAATAATCCATAGGAGAGATCACAAATAGCTCTACAAACACTGCTGTTAAACATGATAAGTGAAAGATTGAAAACATACAAAGGACTCTGTATCACCATGATAGGAAGAGAGAGGAGGCAAACCAAAGGTTATATAGGAACATGATAAGCCCAAGGAAGCAACTCAAAAACAGATACAGGAATTGCGTGAGCAGCTTGAGAACACTCAAAGAGAAAGGCAGGAATGGCGTGAGCAGGCTGAGAACACTCAAAGAGAACTACAGGAATGATGTCAACGTGAGGAATGTAAGCAAAGAGTAATACAGGAATTGAGAGATCGGGATGAGAATACACAAAGATCACTAAAGGCATTCATGGAATCCATAAACAAAGAGCTGAAGGAAGTCAGGGAGACCACAAAAGGAATGCTGAATGGAACCCAACAGAAGGAATGGGAGTCCAAGGAAACCATAACAAATCAACTAAGTGATTTGAGAATAAACACTGAACACCAAATTAAGAAAGAAAAGAAGTGCATACACGATCTAAAACAAAACTTCAACAAAGAATTTGAAGCCATCAAAGCTGACCAATTAGAAGGAAAAGAAATAAAAAAACAAAGTAGAAGGTCGTGACAGCAGGTTAGACCATGCAGAAGATCGAATCTCGGGGATTGAAGACAGCCTAGATATTATAGAGAACGAACATACAACCATCCAAGACAAGTTCAAGAAATATGATAGATCTATTCAACACTAGGAAGACACCATCAGAAGGCCTAATCTGAGGATAATGGGTGTAGAGGAACACGTAGAAACAAAAGTTAATGGTTTAGGATTTTTTTTTTTAGACTTTGAATAGAATTTGATTTTCTTTTTCTTATTTTTTGTTGTACATTTTTTTCAATTTCAATTTTATTTTTTTGTGAACCTACTGTACAGAAGGGTTACAATTACATGGGCAAGATAATGAGTACATTTCTTATCAAGCATTGCAGCCTCCACCTTTGTTTACCCTTACCATCCCTTCCCAGCCTCCCCCCTCTCTCCCACCCAAGCCTCCCCCCCCAGCATCAAAGTTGTAAAGTTCGTTTTCAACATGACAACTTGTACTTCTCATAGTTGCAAAGGGTCCACCTGTACCCTTAAGCGACTCGTTTTTCCCCATCTCCTCCACAAATTATACCAACATCAAATATACTGAAAGCAGGGGTATACTGTGGGGGAGGGATATAAAAAGCTACAAAGAAATAATTGTATATATAACTTAGAAACAAATGCATGAAAGAGAAAACATTTAAATACATACCTAAGGGTTCATTTTCTAACAACTTATTATCTGACCTTTCCTGCTTGACTCATACACATACTAGATATTGCAAATAAGGGAACCCATGGGACCTATGTTTTTTGGGCTTGGCTTCCTTCACTTCATATAATTTTTTCCAAACCTTTCCATTTCCTAACAAATGGGAATATGTCATTCTTTCTGGTGGAAGCATAGAATTCCATTGTGTATATATACCACATTTTCTTGATCCACTCATCTACTGAGGGGCATCAGGATTGGTTCCATATCTTAGCTATAGTAAATAATGCTGAAATAAACATAGTCGTGTTGATAGCTTTAGTATGGTTTTGTTTGTAAACATTTAGAAAAATGCCCAAAAGCAGGATTGCTGGTTCATAGGGGAACTCTACGTGAAGTCTTTTCAAAACCTCCATACTACTTTCCAAAGTGGTTGAACAAGTTTACACTCCTACCACGAATGAAGTAAGGTTCTCTTCTCTCCACATGCCCTTCAGCATCTGCGGTTGCTAGAGTTCTTGATTTTTGCCATTCTAACATGGGTCAGGTGGTATCTTAATGTTATTTTGATTTGTATTTCTTTTATGGCTAGGGAGGTTGAGCATTTCTTCATATGTCTATTGGCCATCGTTCTTTCCTCTTCAGAGAAGTTTCTCTTCAAGTCTTTACCCACTTATTTATTGGGCAGTTGCTTCTTTGAGGATTTGTTGTTAGGAGATTTAATTTTTTGAGTTCCAAGTATATTTTAGATACGAGACCCTTCTCCGTTGTATGGCTAGTAAAGATCTTCTCCCAATCCGTGGGCTTTCTATTGATCTTGCTAGCTATGTCCTTTGCCAGGCAGAAACTCTGCAACTTCATGCAATCACATTTGTCCAACCTTTCTTTGATTTGTTGTGTTTCCGGGTCCCTATTTAGAAAATTTCAGCCTGAGCCAAGGAGACATAGGGTTTCTCCTATTCTGTTCTGTAAGGTTTTCGGAGTGTCTACTTTGACTCTGAGGGCTTTGATCCATTTGGAGTTGATTCTGGTGTAGGGTGATATATAAGGATCTAGCTTTAGTTTTCTACAAGTAGTTAACCAATTCTGCCAGGACCATTTACTGAAGAGGTTGTCTTTCTTCCATTCTATTGTTTTAGCTCCCTTATCGAAGATTAGTTGGCTATAGGTCTGTAGGTTCATTTCTGGGTTTTCAATTCTATTCCGTGGGTCCTGAGGTCTGTTCTTATGCCAGTACCAAGCTGTTTTGATTAACATGACTTTATAGTAGAGTTTGAAATTTGGTATTGATATTCCACCAGCAGTGTTCTTTCCATTGAGGAGCGTTTTTGCTATTCGGAGTCTTTCATTATTCCATATAAAATTTTGGATTGCCGCTTCTATTTCCTTGAAGAATGAGGTTGGAATTTTGATAGGTATTGCATTGAATTTGTAGATAGCCTTGGGAAGTATTGCCATTTTCACCATGTTAATCTTTCCAATCCAAGAGCATGGGAGCTTTTGCCATTTTCTAAGTTCTGTTTTGATTTCATTTTTCTAGATTTTAAAGTTTTCAGCATAGAGGTCCTTCACTTCTTTGGTTAAGTTAATTCCTAGGTATTTTATTTTTTGAGGGGCTATTACAAATGGAGTTACTTTCCTAATTTCAGCCACACTTTTCTCATTATTGGCATACAGAATAGCCATTGATTTTGGGGGGTTAATTTTATAACCTGCTACTTTGCCAAGGTTTTATATCAGCTTGAGTAATTTGGGAGTGGAGTCTATGGGATTCTTTAAATACAAGATCATGTCATCTGTAAAAAGGGAGAGTTTTATTTCTTCTTTCTCTATTTGGATCCCCTTTATATTTGCATCTTGTCATATTGCTGTATCTAGGCACTCTAATACTAAATTGAAGAGAAGTGGAGAGAGTGGGCATCTTTGTCTTGTTCCTGAGTTAAGTGGAAATGGCTTTACTTTTTCACCATTAAGTATAATGCTGGCTGTAGGTTTGTCCTATACAGTCTTTATTGTATTGAGGAATGTTTCATGGATTCCTAATTTTTCCAAAATCTTCATCATAAGGTGTTGTTGGATCTTGTCGAATGCTTTTTCTGCATCTATTGAGATAACCATGTGGTTCTTATCCTCGCTCCTGTTGATGTGATGAATAATAGTAATTGATTTGCGTATATTGAACCAGCTTTGCAACCCTGAAATGAATCCTGTTTGATCGTGGTGTATGATTTTTTGGTTGAATTGCTGAAGTCGATTGGCCAGAATTTTGTTGAGAAATTTTGCATCAATGTTCATCAAAGAAATGGATCTATAGTTCTCTTTCTTTGATGAGTCCCTGCCTAGTTTTTGATGAGGGTTTTGATGGCTTCATAGAATGTGTTCGGTAATGAACTTCCCCTTTCTATTTCATTGAAGATTTGGAGGAGTATTGGTGTGAGCTCTTCTTTGATGGCCTTGTAGAATTCCACTGTAAAACCATCTGGTCCTGGACTTTTATTGGATGGGAGGTCTCTTATTGCTGTTTCTATTTCAATGCTTGATATGGGCATGTTAAGATGGTTTAACTCATCTTGGTTTACTTTTGGCATGACAATATTTGCTAGGAAAAAGTCCATTTCTGCCAAGTTCTAAAACTTATTAGCATAAAGTTTTGAGAAGTATTCCCTTACATTGTTCTGAATCTTGGTTGTTTCCGTGGTGATGTTTCCATTCTCATCTCTGAGTTTATTTATTTGGGTGTGTTCTCTTCTTTTTCTGATAAGATTTGCTAAGGGTCTGTCAATTTTGTTAATTTTTTTGAAGAACCAACTCTTTGTTTTGTTGATTCTTTCTATAGTTTTTTTTCGATTCTAATTCATTTCATTCTGATTTAATTTTAATTATTCCTTTCTGTCTACTGGATTGGGGTTGATCTTGCTGCTCTTTTTCAAGGAAGTTTAGATGTGTCATTAAATTGTTGGTTTCTGATCTCTCCAATTTGTTGATGTAGGAGCTCAGAGCTATAAACTTGCCTCTGTGTACTGCCTTTGCTGTGTCCAAGAGGAGCTGGTAATTTGTGTGCTCATTTTTGTTGAATAGCATGAACATTTGAATTTCCTTTTTAATGTCTTCCATGACCCACTCGTGATTCAGAAGTGTGCTGTTCAGCCTCCATGTGTTACCGGACTTTCTTTGGTGGCTTTTAGGGTTGAGTTCTAATTTTATTCCCTTGTGGTCAGAGAGAATGCAAGGTATAACTTCAATATTTCTTAATTTGGACAAGTTTGCTTTGTGGCCTAAAATGTGGTCTATTTTAGAAAATGTTCCATGTGCTGCTGAGAAAAACGTGTATTCTGATGCTGCTGGGAGAAATATTCAGTAGATGAGTGTTAAATCTAGTTGATCTATGCAACTTTTTAGATCTGCGTTTTCTCTGGTGAGTTTTTGCCGAGTTTATCTATCTAGTGGGGAGAGTGGTGTGTTAAAATCCCCCACAATTAATATCTTTGGATCTATGTGGGATTTGAGGGAAAGTAGTATTTCTTGGGTAAATTTGATTTCTCCATTGTTTGGCGAATAGATAGTTAGAATTGTGATATACTCCTGAAGGAGAGATCCCTTAATTATTATGTAGCGACCTTCTTTATCTCTTCTCACGAATTTTAATTTAAAGTTTATTTTATCTGATATTAGGATTGCAACTCCCACCTGTTTATTGGGACTGTTTGCTTGGTAGATTTTGCTCCAGCCTTTAACATTGAAAATGTGTTTGTTTTTATTGGCAAGATGTCACTCCTGAAGGCAGCAGATAGTAAGATCTTGTTTTTTAATCCAACTAGACAGTCTATGTCGCTTAATTGGAGAGTTCAGTCCGTTAATATTAAGAGATAGAACTGAGAGGTATTTGGGAGTTCCTAGCATGTTATCCACCTTCTAGGGGGTTGCAATAGATAACTGGGTTCTTCCTATGGTTCTTGGATTCTCAGTTTGGGTGCAGTTTCTTGTCCTTTACTGTGGTCTTGTTGGTTTTCTATGTGTAGGACATCTTTAAGAATCATTTGTAGGGCTGGTTTGGTGGAGATGTATTGTTTCAATTTTTCTTTGCTATGGAAGGTTGTTATTTGACCTTCAGTTAAGAAGGAGAGTTTAGCTGGGTATAGTATTGTTGGTTGATAGTTGTTTGTTTTTAGGGCTTGGCATACAGCATTCCAAGCTGTTCTTGCTTTGATTGTCTCTGCTGAGAAATCTGAGGTGATTCTAATTGGTTTCCCTTTATAGGTGATTAATCTTTTCTCCTTGACAGCTTTAAGGATCTTTTCCTTAGTCTGAGTTGATCCCGTGTGGAATATAATGTGACGGTGGGATGTCCTATTCTGATCTGATCTATTTGGAGTACTGAAAGCTTTTTGTATATGAATAGGCCTAACTTTTTACATGTTTGGGAAGTTCTCTGCTAGGATCCTGTTAAACAAATTTCCTAGACCATTAACTTCTGTTTCTAGGTGCTCCTCTACACCCATTATCCTTAGATTAGGCCTTCTGATGGTGTCTTCCAAGTGTTGGATAAATCTATCATATTTTTTGGACTTGTCTTGGATGGTTGTATGTTCTTTCTCCATAATATCTAGGCTGTCTTCAGTCCCCGAGATTCGATCTTCTGCATGTTCTAACCTGCTGACAAGACTTTCTACTTTGTTTTTTATTTCTTTTCCTTCTAATTGGTCAGCTTTGATGGCTTCAAATTCTTTGTTGAAGCTTTGTTTTAGATCTTGCATGAACTTCTTTACTTCCTTAATTTGGTGTTCAGTGTTTATTCTCAAATCACTTAGTTGATTTGTTATGGTTTCTTGGACTCCCATTCCTTCTGTTGGGTTCCATTCAGCGTTCCCTTTGTGGTCTCCCTGATTTCCTTCAGCTCTTTGTTAGTGGATCCCATGATTGCCTTTAGTGATCTTTGTGTATTCTCATCCTGCTCTCTTCATTCCTGTATTTCTCTTTGCTTAGCTTCCTCCCGTTGGTGCCATTCCTGTAGTTCTCATTGAGTGTTCTCAGCCTGTTCACGCCATTCGTGCTTTTCTCTTTGAGTATTCTCAAGCTGCTCACGCAAATCCTATATCAGTTTTTGCACTTCCTCACGCTCATGATATTCCTGTATAAACCTTTGGATTGCCTCCTATCTCTCAATCTGACGCTCATACAGAGTCCTTTGTAGGTTTTCAATCTTTTCCTGCATTGACCTATTGTTTGCCTCCTCTCTCTCCCTCTCACACTCATACAGAGTCTTTTGTAGGAATTCAATCTTTTCCTGCATTGACCCTTGGTTTGGCTCCTCTGTCTCCCTATCACGCTCATAAAGAGTCTTTTGTATGCTTTCAATCTTTTCATTTATCATGTTTGTCAGAAGTTTTTGTAGAGCTATTTGAGAACTCTCCTCTGGATTATTCATTATCTGTTCTGTCCCCTGATTATCCTGAGTGGGAGTTCAGATACCTGTACTTGACATTTTTCTTGTTTTTTTTTTCCGGTTTACTCTGCCCATTTGGAATGAAAATAACACCAGTTTTTTGCTAGAACACTATCTTAATGCAAGAATCAAACAAAGTCTGAATTTGCACAGTCAATTGTCTGCAGATACAATCTAGTTCAATAGATACATCTATTCAACGTCAAACAACTATATATTAATGGGCTACGAACCGCAAAGAAGAATTTGGAAAACCGTAAATTATTAGGGTTAGGGAGAGATGTGGGTAAAAAATAGGAATAGAGTAATGTGGGAAGGCACTGGGAGAGTTAACTTAACTAAGTCCTAATATCAAAGCAGGAAATAGGTTGGATAGGGTGAAAGTAGAGAGAGAGAAAAAAGAGGAAAGAGAAAGGGAAAAGAAAAGAGACCAGAAAAAATAGAAAAGTAAAAATTAATAATATTATGCATTATCAAGAACAAGCTATGCAGAGAAGAACGTGAATATAATGAGAGAAGGGGAGGGATATAAAGGAGATGTGAAAAATTTAAAAATAAAAATACTTAAAATATTATATAGGTATAAAGAGGTAGTACTGCTACTAAGGAATTTAAGTCTCAGAGACTTTGAATTGAGTAATAAATTTGTGGATTAAGTGTGTACACAATGAGGGATAGGGTCTAATAGTCAACTACGGGTTTATCTGCGGATGTGCAGAACAACTATTAAGTCCCATAAAGAAGAACAAAAGAGAGGAACAGGTGAGAAAGATAAGGAAGAAAGAAAAAAAGATTAGAAGTTCAGTCTAGCTAAGCAAAAAACAAAAAGTAAAATTTTTTAGAAGAAGAAGAAAAAAAAACGTTCTTTGATTTTTTGGGGAGGGGTGGGAAAAATCCTGTATCTCCCTTGTGTCTGTAACCAGCCTCTTGTTGGAGACTCTGGTCTGCTTGAGGTCCTGTGGCTTGATTGGTTTCTTAAGTCAGTTTGTTCGAACAGGCAGAAAAATGCTCTGCTTTACCCAAGATTATGAGATCCCCCTCCCAGGTAAGTTTAATGTGAGGGTGATCTGCTTGGAGAATCACAAAAGAGGGGGATGCAGTGATGAGGCTAGGTTCTGGGTAGAGTTGAGGCCTTTCAACAGACAGTAGCTTTTTTTTTTTTTTTGGTACCTTATATATAAAAAATTTTTTTTTCTTTCCTAAAACTTTTATTAATCTTTAATTTTAGCCTTTTTTGAAAAAAAATTGCTGTAGAGTAACTTTTTTTTTTCCTCTTATAATTTTTATTTTAGGGATACGTGAATGTGCGTTTTTCTTTCTTTTCTTGTCTTCTTTCTCTTTTTTTTTCTTTTTTAATTATCTTTTTGTTTTTTGTTTAGCTCTACTGAACTTCTGATCTTTTTATTCTCCCTTTCTTATCCTTTTCACCTTTTCCTCTCCTTTGTTCTTCTTTATATGACTTAACTCTTGTACTGCACATCCTCAGACAAACCCATAGTTAACTAGTAGACCCTATCCCCCATTGTGTACACACTTAATCCACAAATTTATTACTCAATTCAAAATCACTGAGACTTAAATTCCTTAATGGCAGTACTACTTCTTTATACCTATATAACATTTTAAGCATTTTTTTTGTTTTTCATATCTCCTCTATGTCCCTCCCCTTCTTTCAATATACTCACGTTCCTCTCTAAATAGATTGTTCTTGGATCTTCATAATATCATTAATTTTTACTTCTCTATTTTTTTCTGGTCTCTTTTCATTTCCCTTTCCCTTTCTTCTTTCTCTCTCTCTCTCTCTACTTGCATCCTACCTAACCTATTTCCTGCTATGAGATTAAGACATAGTTAACTCTCCCTGTGCCTCCCCACACCAATCTATTCCTATTTTTTACTCATATCTCTCCCTAACCGTAATAATTTCTGGTTTTCCAAATTCTTCTCTGTGGTTCGAAGCCCATTAACATATAGTTGTTTGATGTTGAATAGATGTATCTGTTGAACTAGATTGTATCTGTAGACTATTGACTGTACAAATTCACACTTTGCTTGATGGTTGCATTAAGATAGTGTTCTAGCACAAAACTGGTGCTATTTTCATATAAAAGGGGCAGATTAAGCCGGAAAAACACAAGAAAAATGGCAAATCCGGGTATCTCTATTCCCAATCTTGATAATCAGGGGACAGAACAGATAATGAATAATCCAGAGGAGAGTTCCCAAATAGCTCTACAAACACTGCTGGCAAACGTGATAAATGAAAAGTTTGAAAACTTACAAAGGACTCTATATGAGTGTGATAGGCAGAGAGAGGAGGCAATCTGAAAGGTTATACAGGAATATCATAAGGGTGAGGAAGCTACTCAAAAAATGATACAGGATTTGCGTGAGCAGCTTGAGAATACTCAAAGAGAAAGGCAGGAATGGCTTGAGGAGGCTGAGAACACTCAAAGAGAACTGCAGGAATCCCACAAACGGGAGGAAGCTAATAAAAGAGTAATACAGGAATTGAGAGAACAGGAAGAGAATACACAAAGATCACTAAAGGCATTAATGGAATCCATTAACAAGGAGCTGAAGGAAGTCAGGGAGTCCACAAAGGGAATGCTGAATGGAACCCAACAGAAGGAATGGGAGTCCAAAGAAACCATAACCAATCAACTAGGTGATTTAAGAATAAACAATGAACACAAAATTAAGGAAGTAAAGAAATTCATACAAGACCTAAAACAGAGCCTTAAGAAAGAATTTGAAGCCATCAAAGCTGACCAATTAGAAGGAAAAGAGATCAAAAACAAAGTAGAGAGTCTTGACAGCAGGTTAGACCATGCAGAAAATCGAATCTCAGGGATTGAAGACAGCCTAGATATTATAGAGAAAGAACATACAACCAACCAAGACAAGTCCAAGAAATATGATAGATCTATCCAACACTTGGAAGACACCATCAGAAGGCCTAATCTAAGGATAATGGGTGTAGAGGAGCACCTAGAAACAGAAGTTAATGGTCTAGGAAATTTGTTTAACAGGATCCTAGCAGAGAACTTCCCAAACATGCAAAAAGATAGGCCTATTCATATACAAGAAGCTTTTAGAACCCCAAATAGACCAGACCAGAATAGGACATCCTACCGTCACATTATAATCCACACAGGATCAACTCAGAACAAGGAAAAGATCCTTAAAGCTGTCAAGGAGAAAAGATTAATCACCTATAAAGGGAAACCAATTAGAATCACCTCAGATTTCTCAGCAGAGAAAATCAAAGCAAGAAGAGCCTGGAATGATGTATGCCATGCCCTAAAAACAAACAACTATCAACCAAGAATACTGTACCCAGCTAAACTCTCCTTCATAACTGAAGGCCAAATAACAACCTCCCACAGCAAAGAAAAATTGAAACAATACATCTCCACCAAACCAGCCCTACAAATGATTCTTAAAGATGTCCTACACATAGAAAACCAACAAGACCACAATAAGGGCCAAGAAACTCCACCCAAACTGAGAAGCCAAGAACCATAGGAAGAACCCAGTTTTCGCAGCCCCCAAGAAGGTGGATAACATGGCAGGATACCTCTCAGTCCTTTCTCTTAACGTTAACGGACTGAACTCTCCAATTAAGCGACATAGACTGTCTAGTTGGATTAAAAAACAAGACCCTTCTATCTGCTGCCTGCAGGAGTCACATCTTGCCCATAAAAACAAACACATTTACAATGTTAAAGGCTGGAACAAAATCTACCAAGCAAACGGCCCTCATAAACAGGCGGGAGTTGCAATCCTAATATCAGATAAAATAAATTTCAAAATAATATTCGTGAGAAGAGATAATGAAGTTCGCTCCATACTAATTAAGGGATTTCTCCTTCAGGAGCATATCACAATTCTAAATATCCATTTGCCAAACAATGGAGCACCCAAATTTATCAAAGAAACACTACTTTCCCTCAAATCCCTTATAGATCCAAAGACATTAATTGTTGAGGACTTTAACACACAATTCACCCCACTAGATAGATCAACTCGGCAAAAACTCAACAGAGAGGAAGCAGATCTAAACAGCTACATAGATCAACTAGACTAAACAGACATCTACAGAACATTTCACACAGCAACATCAGCATACACGTTTTTTTCAGCAGCACATGGAATTTTTTCTAAAAAAGACCACATTTTAGGCCACAAAGCAAACTTGTCTAAATTCAGAAACATTGAAGTTATACCTTGCATTCTCTCTGACCACAAGGGAATAAAATTAGAACTGAACACCAAAAGCCACCAAAGAAAGTCCGGTATCACATGGAGGCTGAACAACACACTGCTGAATCATGAGTGGGTCATGGAAGAGATTAGAAAGGAAATTCAAATGTTCATGCTATTCAACAAAAATGAACACACAAGTTACCAGCTCCTCTGGCACAAAGCAAAGGCAGTACTCAGAGGCAAGTTTATAGCTCTGAGCTCCTACATCAACAAATTGGAGAGATCTGAAACTAACAATTTAATGACACATCTAAACCTCCTTGAAAACGTGCAGCAAGATAAACCCCAATCCAGTAGACAGAAAGAAATAATCAAAATTAAATCAGAATTAAATGAATTAGAATCCAAAAAAACTATAAAAGAATCAACAAAACAAAGAGTTGGTTCTTCGAAAAACTTAACAAAATTGACAGACCCTTAGCAAATCTTATCAGAAAAAGAAGAGAACACACTCAAATTAATAAACTCAGAGATGAAAATGGAAACATCACCACGGAAACAACCAAGATTCAGAACATTATAAGGGAATACTTCTCAAAACTTTATGCCAATAAGTTTGAGAACTTGACAGAAATGGACCTTTTCCTAGCAAATACTGACATGCGAAAACTAAACCAAGATGAGTTATACCATCTTAACAGGCCCATATCAAGCATTGAAATAGAAACAGCAATAAGAGACCTCCCAGCTAAGAAAAGTCCAGGACCAGGTGGTTTTACAGCGGAAATTTACAAGGCCTTCAAAGGAGAGCTCACACCAATACTCCTCCAACTCTTCAATGAAATTGAAAGAGAAAGTTCACTACCGAACACATTCTATGAATCCATCATAACCCTCATCCCAAAACCAGGCAGGGACTCATCAAAGAAAGAGAACTATGGACCCATTTCTTTGATGAACATTGATGCAAAACTTCTCAACAAAATTCTGGCCAATCGACTTCAAATTTCATCCAAAAAATCATACAACACGATCAAACAGGATTCATTTCAGGGATGCAAAGCTGGTTCAATATACGCAAATCAATTAATATTATTGATCACATCAAGAGCAGCAAGAATAAGAACCACATGGTTATCTCAATAGATGCAGAAAAAGCATTCGACAAGATCCAACACCCCTTCATGATGAATGTTTGGGAAAAATTAGGAATCCATGGACCATTCCTCAATACAATAAAGGCTGTATATGACAAATCTACAGCCAGCGTTATACTCAATGGTGAAAAACTAAAGCCATTTCCTCTTAACTCAGGAACAAGACAAGGATGTCCACTCTCTCCACTTCTCTTCAATCTAGTATTAGAATGTCTAGCTACAGCAATAAGACAAGATGCAGACATAAAGGGCATCCAAATAGGGAAAGAAGAAATAAATCTCTCCCTCTTTGCAGACGACATGATCTTGTATTTAAAGAATCCCATAGACTCCACTCCCAAATTACTCAAGCTGATTCAAAACTATGGCAAAGTAGCAGGTTATAAAATGAACCCCCCAAAATCAATGGCTTTTCTGTATGCCAACAATGAGAAAAGTGGGGATGAAATTAGGAAAGCAACTCCATTTGTAATAGCCCAACAAAAAATAAAATACTTAGTAATAAACTTAACCAAAGAAGTGAAGGACCTCTATGATGAAAACTTTAAAATCTTGAAAAAGAAAATCAACACAGAACTTAAAACATGGCAAAAGCTCCCATGCTCTTGGATTGGAAAGGTTAACATCGTGAAAATGGCAATACTTCCCAAGGCTATCTACAAATTCAATGCAATACCTATCAAAATTCCAACCTCATTCTTCATGGAAATAGAAGAGGCAATCCAAAAATTTAGATGGAACAACAGAAGACCCCCAATAGCAAAAACGCTCCTCAACGGAAAGAACACTGCTGGAGGAATATCAATACCAAATTTCAAACTCTACTATAAAGCCATAGTAATCAAAACAACTTGGTATTGGTATAAGAACAGACCTCAGGACCAATGGAATAGAATTGAAAACCCAGAAATGAACCTACAGACCTATAGCCATCTAATCTTCGATAAGGAAGCTAAAACAATAGAATGGAAGAAAGACAGCCTCTTCAGTAAATGGTGCTGGCAAAATAGGTTAACTACTTGTAGAAAACTAAAGCTAGATCCTTATATTTCACCCTGCACCAGAATCAACTCCAAATGAATCAGACCTTGAAGTCAAAGCAGACACTCTGAAAACATTACAGGATGGAATAGGAGAAACCCTAGGTCTCCTTGGCTCAGGCCAAAATTTTCTGAATAGACACCCGGAAACACAACAAATCAAAGAAAGGTTGGACAAATGGGATTGCATAAAGTTGCAGAGCTTCTGCAGGGCAAATGACATAGCTAGCAAGATCAATATAGAGCCCACGGATTGAGAGAAGATCTCACGAGCCATACAACGGACAAGGGTCTCATATCTAAAATATACTTGGAACTCAAAAAATTAAATCCCCCAACAACAAATCCTCAAAGAAACAACTGCCCAATAAATAAGTGGGCTAAAGACTTAAAGAGAAACTTCTCTGAAGAAGAAAGAAGGAAGGCCAATAGACACATGAAGAAATGATCAACATCCTTAGCCATAAAAGAAATGCAAATCAAAGCAACATTGAGATACCACCTCACTCCAGTTAGAATGGCAAAAATCAAGAACTCTAACAACAACATATGCTGGAGGGGCTGTGGACAGAAGGGAACCTTACTTCATTGTTGGTGGGAATGTAAACTTGTTCAACCACTTTGGAAAGCAGTATCGAGGTTCCTCAAAAGACTTCACATAGAACTCCCCTATGACCCAGCAATCCCACTTTTGGGCATTTACCCAAATGTTTACAAACAAGACCACACTATAGCTACCAGCACAACTATGTTTATTGCAGCATTATTTACCATAGCTAAGATATGGAATCAACCCATATGCCCCTCAGTAGATGAATGGATCAAGAAAATGTGGTATATATACACAATGGAATTCTATGCCTCCATCAGAAAGAATGACATTGCCCCATTTGTTAGGAAATGGAAAAACTTGGAAAAAATTATATTAAGTGAAGTAAGCCAGGTACAAAGAAACACAGGTCCCATGGTTTCCCTTATTTGCAATATCTAGTACATGTATGAGTCAAGCGGAAAAAGTCAGATAATGTGATTTTAGGAAAATGAACCCTTAGATAGGTATTTTAATGTTTTTTTTCTTTCATGCATGTGTTTCTAACGCATTTATAAGATTATTTCTTTGTTGCTTTGTATGTCCCTCCACCACAGTATAACCCCCGCTTTCAATATATTTGATGTCATTATAACTTGTGGAGGAGATGGAGAAAAACAAGTCGTTTAAGGATGCAGGTGGACCTGTTGCAACAATGAGAAGTACAAATTGTCATGTCAAAAATGAGCTTTACAATGTTGGTGGGAGGGGGAAGGATTGGGTGGGGGGGAAGGCTGGGAAGGGAGTTGAAGGGTAAAAAAAGGAGGAGGCTGCAATGCTTGGTAAGAAATGTATGCATTATTCTGCCCATGTAATTGTAAGCCCTCTGTAGTATGTTCACAAATAAAATAAAATAAAATTAAATTAAAAAAAATTTTTTTAAAGAAAGAAAAACGCACACATGCATGTATCCCTAAAATGAAGATTATAAGGAGAAAATAAGTTACTAGAAAACAATTTTTTTTCAAAAAAGGTAAAAATTAAAAATTAAAAAAGTTTTAGAAAGGAAAAAATTTTTTTGTAAAAGGTATTTAAAAAAAGAAGAAGAAAAAAAATATTCTTTGATTTTTTTGGGAGGGTTGGGAAAAATCCTCTATCTCCCTTGTGTCTGTAATAAGACTCTGGTGGAATCTCTGCTCTGCTTGTGGTCCTGTGGCTCGGTTGATTTCTTAAGTCAGTTTGTTTGGATAGGCAGAAAAATGCTCTGCTTTACCCAGATTTTGTGATCCTCCTCCCAAGTTAGTTCAATGGGAGGGGGTTCTGGTTTGAGTATCACAAAAGAGGGAGATGGCTTTTTCCTCAAGTTTGGAGATGCTGTGATGAGGCTTGGTTCTGGGTTGAGTTGAGGCCTTTCAGCAAACAGTAGCTTTTCCCGGGGGCTAGTTTGTGAGGAACTCACAGAGCCCAGCCTGGAGCCACTCTCAGGGTTTCTGTTTACTGATGTCAAGACTGCTAAAGGGAGGGATAGCCTCTGGCTCTGATTAGCCAGTGAAGAAAGCCACTCCTAGGGCTGGCGCCCGAACTGGGTGATTTTTCTCTGGATGGAGCTGAGTCTGTCAGGTCACCCCATTAAGTTCTTATGACCTGCTAAATGACTCTTATTATTCCAAGGCCTGAGTTGGAGCTAGTAGCTCCGCCGAGCTTTGTCGGTATTCAAGATGGAGTTCTCCAGTACTGGGGGGAAAGGGGTGACCTTCCCTCCTCTGCTCCCTGAGGAGTGAGGATATCAGCCTTCTATTCACGCCGAGTCTTGGTTCCTGGGTCGTTTCTTGTCTGCGAACTGCAGGATGAAGATATCTGCTCCTTGTCAGTTGTTGCTGGTGTTGAGTAGAATCTGC
The DNA here is from genome assembly GCF_019054845.1 of Dipodomys spectabilis. Classification (NCBI taxonomy): domain Eukaryota; kingdom Metazoa; phylum Chordata; class Mammalia; order Rodentia; family Heteromyidae; genus Dipodomys; species Dipodomys spectabilis. The sequence goes on from NW_024870689.1 coordinate 4,015,049, forward strand.
CCGCCCGCCGCGTCTGGCTCTTTAGTCCCGCACTCTCTGTGTTTCAGGTATGGCGATATGACTGCCGCCGCTGCCACTACCGCCACAGCAGCAGATCTGTCTGGCAAGAGATCAGATCTGTCTCCTTGCCTGGATTTTCCCTCTCTGGCCCAACTCTCTGTCATGTGATGGCACACTTGGTGTGATTCTCTGGCTTAGGACTGTTACCTGGAACTCCAAAACTGCTTGCTATGTGAGAGCTTGTTTAGCCTCCAGCTTCTCCTCTTCCATCTTCCTGGAACTCTCTAGTCTAGGAATTTTGTTTAACAGGATCCTATCAGAGAACTTGCCAAACATGCAAAAAGATAGGTCTATTCAGATACAAGAAGCTTTTAGAATTCCAAATAGACCAGACCAGAACAGGACATCCCACAGTTAAATTATAATCCACACAGGATCAATTTAGAACAAGGAAAAAATCCTTAATCTGTCAAGGAGAAAAAGAATAAACACCTATAAATGGAAACCAATTAGAAAAACCTCAAATTTCTCAGCAGAGACAATTGAAGCAAGAAGAGCCTGGAATGATGTATGCCATGCCCTAAAGTCAAACAACTATCAAACAAGAATACTGTACCCAGCTAAACCCTCCTTCATAACTGAAGGTCAAATAAAAACCTTCCATTGCAAAGAAAAGTTGAAACGATTTATCTCCACCAAACCAGCCCTTCAAAAGATTCTCAAAGATGTCCTACACATAGAAAACCAACAAGACCACAATAAAGGCCAAGAAACTGCACCCAAAATGAGAATCCCAGAACCATAGACAGAATCCAGTAGGTGCAGCCCCCAAGAACGTGGATTAAATGGCAGGAAATTCCAAATACATTTCCCTGTTATCTCTCAACATTAACAGATTTAACCCTCCAATTAAGTGACATAGACTGTCTAGTTGGATTAAAAAACAAAATCCTTTATTTGTTGCCTTGAGGAGTCACAACTTGCCCATAAAAAACAAACACATTTTCAATGTTAAAGGCTGGAGCAAAATCTACCAAGCAAACGGCCCCCAAAGACAGGCAGGAGTTGCAATCCTAATATCAGATAAAATAGACTTCAAATTAAAATCCATGAGAAGAGATAAAGAAGGTCACTACATACTAATTAAGGGATCGCTCATTCAGGAGCATATTACAATTCTAAATATCTATTCGCCAAACAATGGAGCACGCAAATTTATCCAAGAAACACTACTTTCCCTCAAATCCCACATAGATCCAAAGACATTAATTGTTGGGGATTTTAACACACCACTCTCCCCATTAGATAGATCAACTCGGCAAAAACAAAACAGAGAAACCGCAGATCTAAACAGCTGCATAGATCAAATAGATTTAACAGACATCTACCAAATATTTCACCCAGCAGCATCAGAATACACGATTTTCTCAGCAGAACATGAAACATTTTCCAAAATAGGCCAAATTTTAGGCCACAAAGCAAACCTGTCCAAATTCAGAAACGTTGAAGTAATACCTTGCATTCTCTCAGACAACAAGGGAATAAAATTAGAATTCAACCAAAAGCCACCAAAGAAATCCGGTAACACATGGAGACTGAACAACACACTCCTGAATCATGAATGGTCATGGAAGAGATTAGAAAGGAAATTCTAATGTTCATGAAATTGAAGAAAAATGAGTACACAAATTACCAATTCCTCTGGGACACAGCAAAGGCAGTACTCAGGGGCAAGTTTATAGCTCTGAGCTCCTATATCAACAAATTGGAGATATCTGAAACCAACAGTTTAATGAGATTTCTGAACCTCCGAAAAAGAGCAGGAAGATAAACCCCAATCCAGCAGACAGAAAGAAATAATAAAAATTAAATCAGAATTAACCAAATTACAATCCAAAAAAACTATAGAATGAATCAACAAAACAAAGAGTTGTTTCTACGAAAAAATTAACAAAATTGACAGATCCTTAGCAAATCTAATCAGAAAAAGAAGAGAACACACCTAAATAATTAAACTAAGAGATTAGAAGGGAAACATCACCACAGAAACAACCAAGATTCAGAATATTATAAGGGAATACTTCTCAAAACTTTATGCTAATAGGTTTGAGAACATGGCAGAAATGGACATTTTCTAGGCAAATATTGACATGAGGTAAACCTCTGAACAAGCCCATACCAAGCATTGATATAGAAACATCAATAAGAGGTCTCCCATCTAAGAAAAGTCCAGGACAAGATGGTTTTACAGCAGAATTCTACAAGGCCTTCAAAGCAGACCTCTCACCAATACTCTTCGAACTCCTCAATGAAATTGGAAAGGAAAGATCACTACCGAACACATTCTATGAAGCTATCAGAACTCTCAACCTCAAACCAGGCAGCGACTCATCCAAGAAAGAGAACTATAGACCCATTTCTTTGGTGAACATTGATGCAAATCTTCTCACCAAAAATTTTGGCCAATCGACTTCAACAATTCATCCAAAAAATCATACACCACGATCAAACAGGATTCATTTCAGGGATGCAAAGCTGGTTCAATATACGCAAATCAATTAATATAATTCATCACATCAACAGGAGCAAGGATAAGAACCACGTGGTTATCTCAATGGATGCAGAAAAAGCATTTGACAAGATACAAGACCCCTTTATGATGAAGGTTTTGGAAAAATTAGGAATCCATGGAACATTCCTCAATACAATAAAGGCTGTATATGACCAACCTACAGCCAGCATTATACTCAATGGTGAAAAACTAAAGCCATTTCTTCTTAACTCAGGACCAAGACAAGGATGTCCACTCTCTTCACTTCTCTTCAATCTAGTATTAGAATGCCTACGTATAGCAATAAGACAAGATGCAAACATAAAGGGGATCCAAATAGGGAAAGAAGAAATAAAACTCTCCCTCTTTGCAGATGACATGATCTTGTATTCAACGAAACCCACAGATTCCACTCCCAAATTACTCAAGGTGATTCAAACTTTGGCAAAGTAGCAGGGTATAAAATAACCCTCAAAAATTAATGGCTTTTCTGTATGCCAACAATGAGAAAGCTGTGGTTGAAATTAGAAAAGCAAGTCCATTCTTAATAGCCCCACAAAAAATAACATACCTAGGAATTAACTTAACCAGAGAAATGAAGGAACTCTATGATGAAAACTTCAAAAACTTGAATATGGAAATCAAAACAGAACTTAGAGAGTGGCAAAAACTCCCATGATCTTGGTTTGGAAAGATCAACATCATGAAAATGGCACTACTTCCCAAGGCTATCTACAAATTCAATGCTATACCTATCAAAATTCCAACCTCATTCTTCAAGGAAATAGAAGAGGCAATCCAAAAATTTATATGGAACAATAAAAGACTCCGAATAGAAAAAACAACCCTCAACAGAAAGAACACTGCTGGAGGAATATCAATACCAAATTTCAAACTCTATTATCAAGCCATAGTAATCAAAACAGCTTGGTATTGGCACAGGATCAGACCTCAGGTCCAATGGAATAGAATTGGAAACCCAGAAATGAACCTACAGACCTATAGCCATCTAATCTTCGATAAGGGAGCTAAAAAATATAATGGAAGAAAGACAGCCTCTTCAGTAAATGGTGCAGGCAAAATTGGTTAACTACTTCTAGAAAACGAAAGCTAGATCCTTATGTATCACCGTCCAACAGAATTAACTTCAAATGGATGAAAGACCTCGGAATCAAAGAAGACACTCTGAAAACATTACAGGATGGAATTGGAGAAACCCTAGGTATCCTTGGCACAGGCCGAAATTTTCTTACTAGAGACCCAGAAACACAACAAATCCAAAAAATTTGGACAAATGGGATTGCATGAAGTTGCAGAGCTTCTGCATGGCAAAGGACATAGCTAGCAAGATCAATAGAAAGCCTTCAAATTGGAAGAAGATCTTCACTAGTCCTACAATGGACAAGGGTCTCATATCTAAAATATACTTTGAACTCAAAAAATTAAATCCCCCAATAACAAATCCTTAAAGAAACAACTGCCCAATAAATAAGTGAGCTAAATACATAAAGAGAAAGTTCTCTGAAGAGGAAAGAAGGGTGGGCAATAGACACATGAAGAAATGCTCAAACTCCCTACCCATAAAAGAAATGCAAATCAAAACAACATTGAGATACCACCTCACCCCAGTTAGAATGTCTATAATCAAGAACTCTAACAACAACAGATGCTGGAGGGGATGTGGACAGAAGGGAACCTTCCTTCATTGTTGATGGGATTGTAAATTTGTTCAACCACTTTAGAAAGTAGTATGGAGATTCCTCAAAAGACTCCACATTGAGCTCCCCTATGATTCAGCACTCCCACTTTTGGGCATTTACCCGAATGATCACAAACAAGACCACACTAAAGCTACCAGCACGACTGGTATGTTTATTGCAGCATTATTTACTATAGCTAAGATACGGAACCAATCCAGATGCCCTTCAGTAGATGAATGGATCAAGAAAATGTGGTATATATACACAATGGAATTCTATGCCTCCATCAGAAATAAGGACATTGCCCCATTTGTTAGGAAATGGAAAGACTTGGAAAAAAAATGTATTAAGTGAAGTAAGCCCGGCCCAAAATAACCTATGTCACATGGTTTCCCTTATTTGCAATATCTAGTATATGTCTGAGTGAAGCAGAAATCTTCACATAATTTGATATTAGGGAAATGATCTCTAAGATATGTATTCAAATGTTTTTCTTCTCTTTCTTTCATGGGATTGTTTCTAACACATTTATAAGATTATTTCTTTGTTGCTTTGTATGTCCCTTCCCCACAGTATAACCCCTGCTTTCACTGTATTTGATGACGGTGTAATTTGTGGAGGGCAAGTGGGAAAACAAATCGTCTAAATAGGGATACAGGTGGACCCTGCAACAGTGAGATGTACAAGTCGTTAAGTCAAAAACGAACTTTAAAACTTTGGTGCAGGGTGTGGGGTGGTTGGGAACAGCTGGGAGTATTGGGTGGGGGGGGGCAGGGAGAAGGATAGGAAGGGATGGGAAAGGGAAACAAAGGAGGAGGCTACAATGCTTGATAGGAAATGTACTCATTAACTTAACCATATAATTGTAACCTCTCTGTACAGTATTTTCACAGTGAAAAAAAAATAAAATAAAATATTAAAAATTATTTACTTGAAAATTATATAGCTATAAAGATATAATACTGCTGTTTAAGAATTTAAGCCTAAGAAGTTGTGAATTGAGTAATAAATTTCTGGATTAAGTATGTACACAATAGAGGAAAATGTTGAATAATTGATGATGATTATATAGCTGGGGATGAGCAAAACAGCAATTAAGTCACACAAAAAAGAAAGAGAAAAAAATTGAAAAGTATAAATAAAGGCCCAAAAGGTCAAAAGAGGGAAAAAAGTACACACACATACACCTAAAATTAAAATTAGAGAAGAAAATAAAGATTCATAAAAAGCAATTATAAAAATTAAAAAAAAAATTAAAAAGGTACAGACAGAGTTCTTTGATTTTTTTTGGCGAGGGGAAGCGGGGAGAATGGGAAGATCCTGTATCTCCCCTGTGTCCATATCATCTTTTGGTGTAGTCTCTGGCCTGCTTGTGGTGTTTGGTTTTCCTATGGCTTGATTGGGTTCTTAAGTCAGTTTGTTTGAGCAGGCAGAAAAATGTTCTGCTTTAACCAAGAATTTGTGATCCTCATTCCAGGCTAGTTCAGTGGGAGGGAGATCTGCTTTGAGTATCACAAAAGAGGGAGATTGCTGTTTCCTCTAATTTGGAGACCCTGTGATGAGGCTAGGTTTTGGATAGAGTTGTGGCCTTTCAACAGACAGTTGCTTTTCCCTGAGGGGCTAGCTCCAGAGATACTCACAGAGCCCAGCCTGGATCCATTCTTAGGGTTTTATTTACTGAATTTCAATTTATTGTCTAGGCTGCTGGAGGGCGGGGGAGCCTCTGGCTCTGTTTACCTAGTGAAGAATGTGACTCCTCCTGGGGCGGAGCTTCTTCTGCCTGGGCTGTAAGACTTTCCCCTCGGTGGAGCTGGCCTGGCAGGTCAGGTCAGATGATTTTGACCTGCTAAATTACGCTTTTGTTTTCTTCCAAGGCCTGAGTTGGAGCTAGTTGTACAGCTGGGCCTTTGCTAGTATGGAAGATGGAGACCTCCAGTGGTGAGGGAGGGGTGGCCTATACCTCCTCTGCTCCTTGAGAAGGAATGAGGATGTCAGGTGTCAGGTTTTTACTCACGCCACAGTCTTGTTTTCTGGGCTGTCTCTGGTCTGCAATCTGCAGGATGAAGATATCTGCTCCTTGCCATTTCTTGCTGGTGCTGTGTATAATCTGCTCTCCCTCAGTGTCTGGCACATTTGTCCTGGACTCTCTTAGTTTTAGGTATGGCAGCTACGGCTACTACCATTGATGCCGCATTTGCTGCAGCTGCGGCTACTGGCAAGTGCTCAGTTCTGTCTCCTTGCCTGGATTTTCCCTCTCTGGCCAAACTTTCTGTAATGTGATGGAACACTTGGGGATGATTCTCTAGCCTTCACTGGAACATTAAAGCTGCTTTCTTTGCGCGAGTTTATTTAGCTTCCAACTTCTCCTCAGCCATTTTCCTCTGAACCTCTATCATGAGATTCTTATCTCCAATTAACAACCAGAAAACCAGAATTGGGCTTTGGCTCAAGTGGTAGAGTGCTTCACTTGAGCTGAATAGCTCAGGGACAGCACCCAGAGTTCGAGTCCCATGATTGACAAAAAGTAATAAGGAAAAAACAAATGAGTACCCAGAGCCAGGGGCTCGTACCTGTAAGTCTAGCTCGTCAGAAGGCTGAGATCTAAGGATCAAGGTTCAACATCAGCTTGGTCAGGAAACTCTATGAGATTCTTATTTCCAATTAACTACTGAAAACTGTAAGTGACAATATAATTCAAAGTGGTGGAACACTAGCCTTGAGCACAAAAGGTCAGGAACAGGATCCAGGACGAGAAGACACCTTAATGAAATGACTAGGCAAGTACAATATACAGAATAAGTCCTCCCTTCCTTCTTTTCTTCCTTCCATTTGTTCACAACCTTCCCCCGTTTCTATCTTAGAACTTAAACTCAGGGCCTCATGCATTTTAGGTAGGCGCTCTACCAGTTGAGCCATACACCTGCTCTTTTTGCTTTAGTCATTTTTTTTGTTCGTCATGTGGCTTGAACTCTGTGACTGGGCGCTGTCCCTGAGTTCTACAGCTCAAGGAGAGTGCTCTACTCTTTGATCCACAGCACCACTTCTGGTTTTCTAATGGTTCATTTGAGATAAGAGTCTCACGTACTTTTCTGCCTGGGCTGGCTTTGAACTGTGATCTTCAGATCTCAGCCTCCTGAGTAGCTAAGACTACTGGCATGAGCCACCTGTGCCCAGTCTCCTTTGAACTCAGGATCTGGGTGCAGTCCCTGATCCACTTTCTAGCACTCTACCACTTGAGCCACAGCCCCACTTCTGTGTTTTTTGTTGTTGTTGGTCATGGGGCCTAAACACTGGGCCTCAGCACTGTCTCTTTGCCCTTCAGCTTATGGCAAGAGCTCTACCATTTGAGACACAGTCCCACTTTCAGCTTTTTCTGCTTATGTGGTGTTAAGGAATCAAACCCAGAGCCTCATGCTTGCAAGGCAAGAACTCTACCATTGAGCCACCTTCTCAGCCCCCCACCTCCAGTTTGTGAGTGATTAACTGGACCTAAGAATCTCATAGGCCCTTTTCTGTCCGGGCTGGGTTTGAAACACAATCCTTCCATCTCAGCCTCCTGAGTAAGATTATAGGCATGAGCCACCTGTCCCTGACTCCATCCACATTTCTATACAAGTGAATAAACCTCAGTGATATAGTGTCTTCCTCTTTAACCCAAAGCAGGTAAATAACCAAAATTGAATTTGAAATTCAGTTGAATCTGAGTCTATATACTTAAGAAATGAGTTGTAAGTTATTTGATCTTTGCACAAGTTTGTTAGTAGATACAGCACACATGTCATGATTTTTCTGTTACAAATGGACCATGAGAGTTAGCTGTGCATGGTATGGTAAGCCTGTAATTCCATCACTTGGGAGGTTAAAGCAGAAACATGGTAAGTTCAAGGCCGTCCTGGCTATGTAGTGAGATGCCATCTCAGAAGGGCAGAAAGTAAATGGCTCCTGACTATATAACACTTGGCAATTACTTTACCATATTCTGTGTCTCCAAAGAGAAGCGTAAGACTCTTCAAGGCCAAACAGAAAGTATGACCCAAAAGACTTATCCAAAGTAACTGGATACCTTCTGTGTCGACTCATTCTTCGGCCAATTTAGTGTCACGCAAAGGCACTCACAAACAGTTGGGTCCATATCCCCTCACCTTCTCTTCAGAAAGGGCCATTTCAAAATCATCATTCCTAGAAATTAAAAGACATCAGTGACATTAGGATTTCCATTCCAGCATATTTACAAGTCAGTGAGCACTTAAACATTGGCAACTATAATATTAAGTGACTAGCAAGTGGCACACAGTACCTGAAGACACTAATAGTTCATAGCATATGTTCTGTGAATTAAAACTTATTAAGTTTGCTACCGTAGCAGCAACAGGTGCTATACCAGTTGGGGGAGGGCAGCAGTATCCTTGGCTCCAGCCCCTTGACCACCAGAGTGCATCATGGAACCCAGTAGCCCTTCATAAAGGATGGGAGAGAAGGGGGCCCCATTGAATGCTAGGCTCCTCTGAATGCTAGGCATGAGAACATCACCTCACTTCTGCTTCCTGGCTGGATAAGTCGGAGCTGCATGCCTATGTCACTGTTTCCAGGCTGGGTGGATAGGGCCTGTGTTCCTGTACCGACTCAGTCCTGCTTCCATTCTGGGTGAGTGAGGGCTGCATGCCCAGGTCACCTCACTCCTGCTTCCAATCTAGGTGAGTGGGGGATGTGTGCCTGTGTCAGCTCACTCCTGTTTCCAGTGTGGGTGAGTTAGGGCCGATTGTCTGTGTCACCTCACTCTTGCTTCTGGTCTACATGAGTAGGGGAGTAGGGGCCATGGTGCCTGTGTCACCTCACCACTGAATCTGGTCTGGGTGGGTAGGGGCCATGTGCCTGCACAACCTCACTACTGTTTCCTGGCTAGATAAGTCGGGCCGGTGCCCTTGTCACCTCAGTCCCACTTCTGGTCTGTGTGAGTGGGGGCCAAGTGCCTACATTTCCTCACTCCTGCTTCAGGTCTGGGTGAGTAGGGGAGTAGGGGCCATGTGTCGCACCACCTCACTCCTGCTTCTGGTCTGGGTCGGTCCGACAGGCTCTGAGCTAATTACTCTCTCCAGATGCTGTTTACCATCATGAACTGCAGCCCATGCCAGAGGATAGACTTTTCTAGTTCTCTTAGGAAAGCATGACATTAAGGGATTAGGATGGCACCTTGCTAGGTTTGAGAATTATGTTATAAAATTGTGTGTTTGTGTGCATGTGCACTGGGCTTGGGCATTGAACTCAGGGCCTGAGGTGTATCCCTGAGTTATTTGATCAAGTTAGGGCTCTACTGCTTGATCCAAAGCTCAACATATGGCATATTTTGTGGGTAATTGGGGATAAAAGTCTTGCACATGTAATTGTAACCCCTTCGTTCAGTATTTTCACAATAATAAAAAAAGTCTTCCAGATTCTCCTGTCTGGGCTGGCTCTGAACACTATTCTCAGATCTCAGACTTTTCAGTCGATAGGATTTATAGGTGTGAGCTAATGGTGCCTATTTTCTTGATTGCCATCCAGAAAGAACTGTGCTTGGCAAGTATTCGGGAGTAAAAAGAATTGAACTCTTCCATTGAGCAGTGGTGAAAATACTCAGATTCTACCCCAGCATTGGTGGATCAGGCATTTAATTATACCAATTTAGGAAGGTGAAATCAGAGAATTGCAAATAGAAATCAGTGTGTGGAGGACAGAGTCCTTGAGATTCTTTATCTTTAACAAACTACCACAAACCCAGAAGTGGCACAATAGCTAAGTGGTAGAGCAGCAACCTTGAGAGAAAATGCTGAGGGACAGCACTCAAGCCAGGAGTTCAAGTCCGATGACCACAAACACAAAACAAAACAAGAAAAAAAAACCTGCGTTCTTGAGTAGAAGTTTATCATTATAAATATCGCTTTCCCTTTATATCTAGCTCTGTCACAGGTACATGAATCTTAGGGAATTAATAAACTTGGCTAAAAATACAGGAAGCATTGGTTTTGTGTTTGTGTGTGTGAGTGTGTGTGTGTGTGTGTGTGTGTGTGTGTGTGTGTGTGTGTGTGTACGTGTGTTTGCCAATTCTGAGGCTTGAAACTGGGGTCTTAATCTCGATTGGATTTTTCCCATCCAGGCTGGCACTCTGCCACTTGGTCCACAGCCCTACTCCAGATTTTTTAATTGTTAATTGGAGATAACAGTTTTACACACTTTTCTGCATATGGAGGCCAATTCTGGAATGTGATTATTTTGAATCCTGCTATAAAACATGTGTATTCAGATAGCTCTACTATAAGGCTAACTTAGATTTCTTTAGGTGTATATGTAGGATTTCTTGGGTGGAACTTCCACACTGGTTTCTGTTGGGGCAGCACTGATTCACTTGCAAACATTGTGTAGGGTATCTTTTCCTACCTCCTTGCACTATTTGTTTTTTTATTTAATAGTCATTCTGATTATGCAGACATGGAACTTCAAGATAGATTTGATTTGCATTTCCTTGATTATTAAAATGTATTTCAATCAATACCAAATTTCAAACTCTACTATAAAACCATAGTAATCAAAACAGCTTGATACTGGCACAAGAACAGACCTCAGGACTAATGGAATAGAATTGAAAATCCAGAAATGAACCTGTAGACCTTTAGCCATCTAATCTTCAATAAGGGAGCTAAAAAAATAGAATGGAAGAAACTCAGCCTCTTCAGTAAATGGTGCTGGCAAAATTGGTTAACTACTTCTAGAAAACGAAAGCTAGATCCATATATATTACCGTGCACCAGAATCAACTCCAAATGGATAAAAGACCTCGGAGTCAAAGAAGACACTCTGAAAACATTACAGGATGGAATAGAAGAAACCCTAGGTCTCTTTGGCACAGGCCGAAATTTCCTTACTAGAGACCCAGAAACACAACAAATCAATAAAAGGTTGGACAAATGGGATTGCATGAAGCTGCAGAACTTCTGCATGGCAAAGGACATAGCTAGCAAGATCAAGAGAAAGCATTCGGATTGGAAGATCTACACTAGCCATACAACGGACAATGGTCTCATATCGAAAATATACCTGGAACTCAAAAAATTAAATCCCCCAACAACAAATCTTCAAAGAAACAACTGCCCAATAAATAAGTGAGCTAAAGACTTAAAGAGAAACTTCTCTGAAGAGGAAAGAAGGATGGCCAATAGACACATGAAGAAATGCTCAAACTCCCTACCCATAAAAGAAATGCAAATTAAAACAACATTAAGATACCCCCTCACCCCAGTAAGAATGGCAAAAATCAAGAACTCTAATAACAACAGATGCTGGAGGGGATGTGGACAGAAGTGTACCTTACTTCATTGTTGGTGGGAGTGTAAACTTGTTCAACTATATTGGAAAGTAGTATGGAGATTCCTCAAATGGCTTTTGGGCATTTACCCAAATGTTTACAAACAAGACCACACTAAAGCTACCAGCAAGACTATGCTTATTGCAGCATTATTTACTATAGCTAAGATATGGAACCAATCCTGATGCCCCTCAGTAGATGAGTGGATCAAGAAAATGTGGTATATATACACAATGGAATTCTATGCATCCACCAGAAAGAATGACATTGCCCCATTTGTTAGGAAATGGAAAGACTTGGAAAAAATTATATTAAGTGAAGTAAGCCAAGCCCAAAGAAACATAAGTCCCATGGTTTCCCTTATTTGCAATATCTAGTGTATGTTTGAATCAAGCAGAAAAGGTCTGATAAGGTGATGTTAGGGAAATGAACCCTAAGATATGTATTCACATGTTTTCTTTCTTTCATGTGATAGTTTCTAACGCATTTATAAGATTATTCCTTTGTTGCTTTATATGTCCCTCCCCCACAGTATAACCCCTGCTTTCAGTATATTTGATGTCGGTATAATTTGTGGAGGGGATGGGGAAAAACAAGTCGTTTAAATAAGGATACAGGTGGACCCGTTGCAACAATGAGAAGTACAATTCGAAACAATCTTTACAACATTGGTGAGGGGGAGCGGGGAGGATGGGAGGGTGGATGGGAAGGGATTGGAAGGGAAAACAAAGGAGGAGACTACAATGCTTAATAAGAAATGTACTCATTATCTTGCCCATGTAATTGTAACCCCTCTGTACAGTATTTTCACAACAAAAATAAATAAAAGTTTTAAAAAATGTTATAATAAAAAAGTAAAATGTATTCCACAGACACCTGTATCTGTTTTTGGGAACAATCTAGTGAATTCACTTCCCTATTTATTGATAAGATTATTCTTCTTAGGGTATTTCATTTTTTTATAGTCTGTACATTCCATATATTAGGATTTCTTCTGTTACTCAAAAGGCAGGAGTTCAGACATATTTTATTTAATCTTACCAGAAGATGACTTGTGAGCTTCAAATTATTTAATAAATGATTGATTAAAAAATGATCAGAAGGATGTGGCTCACACAGGAGAGTGCCTGCCAACAAATGTAAGTTCTGAACTCAGACTTCAGTGTCTACAAAAAAAGAGATATATTTTATTATTTTAAAACATAAAAGCTAATCAGCTATACTATCTCAAAATATGTAATGCTAAATATTTCTCTATTGTGCATGATAAAACTATTGCAAATTTTAGCACACACTAACAATTTTTTTTATTTTTTCCTTGGTAAGCATTCAAGGCAGCAAAACTGAAAAAAATACAATTTGGCCAGGTGCTGGTGGCTCACGTCAATTTCTAGCTACTCAGGAGGCTGAGATCTGAGGACTGCAATTTAAAGTCTGCCTGGACAAGAAATTCTGTGCGGCTTATCTCTAAATAGGCACCAGAAAAATAGAAGTAGTGCTGTGGCTCAAGTGGTAGAGTGTTTCCTTGACCTGAATAGCTGAGGGATTGTCCCCAGGCCGAGTTCAAGCCCCACGACCAACAAAAATCAAAACAAAACAAAACAAGAAATCCAACTTTGTATAAAGAAGAAGAATCTCCAAGTTTTTATTCAAGTTTTTGCAGTTTGTGGCAAATGTTTTCATTGGGTAGAAAGCAGAGAGCTTATATCTGTCATTGTGATAAACTTGCTACTATGTAGCTGCTTTTGTCCCATTTATAATTTCATTCATCTAACCTTGTTGAGGATGAAAAAGCCATCAAGGACAAGACATACTATTTGGCAAAACTGGTAAGTTGAAATGACTATTAATTTCTAGTTTGGCTAAGAAGCTGTGATTTTCCTTCCCTCCCCAGGATTTGAACAATTAGAACAGTTGTCTTGATTTTTCCCAAATGTGAAGAAGAGAGCTCATATTCAGATAATTAGAAGATAATGAAAAGAATGTTTAGGACACAAAATATATTTAATTTTGAAACTTCCGCTCAAAAAATCTTCCAAGAAACTTAGAAAATTTTGGTTATAGAGATTTATATCAAAGAGCTCACTGCAGGTGCTTTATACATATAATTTCCTACTCAGAAGGATGAGATCTGGGATTGAGATTGAAGACAGAGTGGAAAAGCAATAAATGCATGGATGTTCCCTGCTTTTAGATCATATGTCTCTTCCTCCCATCCTCAATGTGAAGCTGTCTCCCCACATCACCATCCTTCTGATTCACTGACTTTATCATTGTTATTTCTGGTTTTCTCCTTCAGCATGAAATTTGCATGGAACAGGCCATTTGCAGCTGTATTCACACCTGTTTCTCCAGTTGCCTGCAACAGTGTCTGGTCCTTAGTGCTTGTGTGGAGATGAATCTGCTCTGCTCATATAATCTCAGAATTCATTCAAGAATGCTCATCAAGTTGTGGTCTTATGGTTAGTAGTCATTTCTTCTAATTATTTTTTTCCTCCTTGTGTATCTAAGTCCACATAAGGGTGAGATAAGTGGTTGACACCTATCCGTTGTGATGGCAAAGTTGGTTGTAATAACATCGAAGTTTATTGTGAAGCTGTAGGAAGACCCATCTACCAAAGCACCCAAAATGGCATGTTCCCACGTCCTGGAATACGTTTAACAGCTCTGCAATCAAACCATCATTCACTCTCTGCTGGGTTCAGACTCAGCATTTCCCTTTCCTATTTAAAATAAAGAAAAATTCAAGACATGCCTTTTTTCATATGTCTTTGAATTATTGAATTGTATCTCCAAACAAAAATATAAGAATGCCACTAGTGGAATGTAAATATAAGGCAAGGGGAAAAAAAGCATAAAAGTTCCTAAGGACAACATCAAAAGTGGCAGCTGTACAAAATCTGGTTCTGAAAACCAGGATGGTCTTCTCACACCAGTAATCCTAGTATAATATAAGCTAATGAAAGTTTTCTTTTTGTGCCAATCCAGGGGCTTGAACTTGCAGCCAGAGCTCTGAGTTCTTTTGCTCAAGGCAAGCAATTCACTACTTGAGTCATACCTCCACTTCTAGTATATTTGGTAGTGTAGTGGAAATAAGAATTTCCTAGACTTTTCTGCCTGTGCTGGCTTCAAACTGTGATCCTTGATGTCAGCCTCCTGAGTCGGATTACAGGTATGAGCCACCAGTACCAAGCTAAAAGTTATTTTTGTGAGATATAAAAATTTACTTATACAAGATATATAAAGGAACATAAACAAATGAAACATTAGAACAACAGAACTGAAACAACTTATATAAAAGACATAAAAGGATGAATACCAAGGCCCCAAGTTCAAGCCTCAGGACCAGCACAAAAGAAATAAAGTATAGAAGAAGAGAAGGAATAGCCAGTGACAGAGTTTTAAATTAATCAATCACTGATGGCTAACACATGTTGTATTAACTACATAGGAGGCTAAAGTCAGAAAATACCATTTAAAGGCAAGCCCAAGCAGGAAAATCCATTGGCCATTTTTCTGTTTGTGCCAGTCATGGGGATTGAATTTGTTTTACTTTACTCAAGGCTGGAGTTCTATTAATCTCAGCTTATTGGTGAAATCACTACCAGATAATTGGATATAAAGAGTATCATGGAATTTCCTATGCAGGCTGGCTTCGAACTGTGATCCTCAGATTTCAGCTTCCTCAGACATTCTGTGCTTTGCATGAGACTCTTACTTCCAATGAACCACCATAAAGAAGAAAAAAACCTGGAGTTTGAGCTGTGGCTACAATGGCAGAAATGAGACAATGACTTCTGGGACAGCACACACACCTTGAGATCAAGCTGCAGAACCAGCACATACAAGAATAAAATAAATAAATGAAAAGAAAGGTGGAAGAAGAAAAGGGAGAGACAATTTCAGATGTTAAAATGAGCAAAACTGAGGTAGCTTACACTTGTTATTGTACTTACTCAAGGGTCTCACATCTGAGGATCAGTGTTCAAGGCCAGCCAAGGCAGGGAAGTCCATGGACTCAACTCTAATTAGTCAACGACAGTTTTTTTTTTTTAAAAAAAAAAAAAACAACCCAAATTGTGCTGTGGCTCATGTATTAGAGGGCTAGTATTAATAATGTACTGGGACAGGCCTGGGAAGGTGACTCAGTGGGGGAGTGCTTGCCTTTCATGCATGAGGCCCTGGGTTCAATTCCTCAGCCCCTGAGTTCAATTCCCCAGCAACACATAAGCAGAAAAAGATGGAATTAACGCTGTAGCACAAGTGGTAGGGCTCTAGCCGTAAGCTGGAGAGCTGAGGGACAGCGCCCAGGCCCAGAGTTCAGGCCCCACGACCGGCAAAAAGAAAATAAGGATACAGGTGGAACCATTGCAACAATGACATGTATAAGACATTGTGTTGAAAAACAAATTTACTACTTTGGTTCAGGGGTGTCAGGGGGACGGCTGGGGTGAGGGATGGAAGGGGATAGTAAGAAGAAACAAAGGAGGAGGCAACGATGCTTGATAAGAAATGTACTCATTACCTTGCTCATGTAATTAATTGTAAGCCCTCTGTATGGTATTTTCACAATAAAAAGAAAAAATAAAAAAAAATTAGAGGAGAAAAAAATAACTGGGACAATACCTAGGCTCTGATTTATTGCCCCATGCCCAGCATACCTACGAAAATAAAAAATAGAAGTTAAAAAATGTTTCGGAAAAATCCAATTAAATTTTCAAAATGAGCCATGAATTTTTGTTTCCTGTCTGTTATCCTAGATACAAAGATAGATGAAATCTGAGGGTTATGGTGTCTCATCATCAAATCACCATCAAAACAAACAATAAAACAGAAGTGAAGCACCAGCCTTGAGTGAGACAGCTATGAAACAGTGCTCTGGCTCAGAGATTCAGCCTCAGGATCACAAAAATGGTAATAAGAAGAGAACCTGGGGCTGGTGACTCAGGCCTGTAATTCTAGAACCTCAGGAGGCAGAAATATGGGGATCCAGTGTAAAGGCCAACCCAAGCAGGAAATTCCAGAAGTCAGTTGTTTGTGGGCCATCTTGAGGCTGGAACTGTATTAGTCCAAGGTTTTTAGCACTTAATTGGAGGTAAGGATCTTAGACTTTCCTGCTCAGGATGGCTTTGAACAATGATGGTCAGACTTCAGCCTCATGAAACATACCAAGCCTTGCATGAGTTCTAGCTCCAGGACCAGCACACACAAAACAATGAAATGATTAAATGTAAAGAAGGGTAGAAGAGAAGAACCAATAACTGAGGCTTCAATGAGCCAATCAGCCAATCATTGGTGGCTCATAACTGCAATTCTAGTTACTCAGGAAGCTAAAATCTGGGGATAATATTTAAAGACCCGACCAAGTAGGAAAGTTCATAAGACTTGTGTGTGAGTGTGTGTGTGTGTGTGTGTGTGTGTGTGTGTGTGTGTGTGTGTGTGTGTATGTCTGTGTGTGAGTCCTGTTGCTTGAACTTGTACTGTTTTTCTCAAGGTTCTACTAATCTCAGCTGTTTAGTGGCTATAATTGGATATATCATGGACTTTCATCCCCAGACTGGCACAAACTTTGATCCTCAGTTTGCAACCTCATGAATCTGGTTTGGCTCTACATGATACTCATTTCTAATTAAACACCAAAACAGAAAAAAAAACCCTGGAATTTAGTTGTAGTTCAACTGGCAAAACTGGGAAAAAGCACCCAGACCCTGAGTTCTAGCCGCAGGACAAACAGAGAAGAAGTAAAATAAAAGGAGGATAGAAATACAAAAGGAAGAGTCACTGACGGTGGTTGAAATGAATCTAAAATTTTTTTCTCACACGTTATAAGAGGTACTGAGGAGGATGAAATCTAAGGATCACGGTTCATGACCAGTCCAGGCAGGAGAGTCCATGAGACTCATATATCTAATTTGCACCAAAAATAAGCTACAAGGCTGGAAGAGGCACTATCGTTCAAGTAGTACAGCTCTCACCTGGAGTAACAGAAGTTCAGGGACAGTGCCCAAGGCCTGAGTTCAAGCCCCAGGACTAGGAAAAAAAGAAAAACGGTGTGAGAAAATCCAATTAAAGTTTCAAAATGAGCCATGCATGAGTTTTTGCTCAATATGTGTAATCTTACTGACTCACAAACCTGAAATCTGAAGGTTGTTGTTCACAGCCAGCCTGGACAGGGAAATGCATAAGTCTCCAAATAACCAGCAAAAAAACGCCAGAAAATGAAGCTATGGTTGTAGTTATAAAGCACCATCCTTGAGAGAAAAACCCATGAAACAGTGCCCTGGCTCAGAGATCCAGCCTCAGGATCACAATAAGAAAATTAAATGGTTGGAGGTAGAGAACTTAGCACTGTTGCTCATGTCTGTAATTCTAGAAATGCAAGAGGCTGAAATATAAGATCCTGTGTAAAGGCAAACCTAATCAAGAAATTCCAGGAGACTGTTTTGTGTGTAGCACCACACTGGGGATACGTTTTTGTTGGTTGATTGGAGATGAGAGTTTCATGGACTTTCCTGCTCAGGCCACTTTCAAACCATGATGGCCAGATTTCAGCGTCCTGAATCAGGACAGGCCTTGCATGAGCTCAGATTTCCAAGACGAACACACAAAAAAAGAATGAAATAAATGAAACGAAGGGTGGAAGAAGAGAAGAAAGAGCAAAAACAGAGGTTTCGATGAGCCAATCATTGGTGGCTCATATCTTTCATTCTGCATACTCAGGCTGAAATTTGAGGATACCGTTTAAAGCTCAGCTCAGGTATAGGTGCTCATAAGACGAGTGTGTGTGTGTGTGTGTGCGTGCGCGCACGTGTGTGTGTGTGTTTGTGTGTTTGTGCCAGTCCTGGTGCTTGAACTTGCAATATTTTGCTCAATGATCGACTACTCTCAGATTGTAGTGGTTAATTGGAGAAAAGAGTGTCATGGACTCTCCTCAATTTTCAGCCTCCTGAATCTGGCCTAGCTCTACATGATTCTCTTCTCTCCATTTAACCTCCCCCAAAAGCCTAATGTTATGGTTGGTCCCATGTATGTCCTGAACATGAGCTTCAATTTCTACTCCCAGGAGAAGCAAAAATG
This sequence comes from Dipodomys spectabilis, assembly GCF_019054845.1. Classification (NCBI taxonomy): domain Eukaryota; kingdom Metazoa; phylum Chordata; class Mammalia; order Rodentia; family Heteromyidae; genus Dipodomys; species Dipodomys spectabilis. Next base: position 4,033,716 of record NW_024870689.1, read on the forward strand.
AAAAAAGAAATGAAGGAGGAAGCAAGCACATATTAAAATTTTAAAATGACCCAAGTGTTCCTGGTCATGTGTGTAATCTTCACTACACAAGAGGCTGATAACTGAGGACTGCAGTGTCAAGTCAGCCTGGTAAGGAACATGCTTGAGATTCTTATCTCCAGCTACACTGCACAAAGCCTTGATCTGTTGCTGAGGTGGTAAAGCCTTGAGTGTAAAACCTAAGATATAAGCCCCAGAGTCAGAGGTCAAGCCACAGGACCAATAAAATTTTCAGAAAGAGGATGAAGAGATATTGAAATCTGAGAATCATTGTCCAAAGCTAGCCCATGCAAGAAAGTCCATGCAAGAAAGTCTCTGTGTTTGCATCTGTATACCATCTTGAGGCTTGAACTTATGTTGTTTTGTTTGAGGATAGAGCTCTACTACTCCCAGCGTTTCAGTGATCGATTGGAACTAGGAGTCTCATGGGCTTTTCTGCCCTAGTTCGCTTTGAACCATGATCCTCAGATTTCAGCCAAATGATTCATGCTGGGCTTTGCATAAGACTCATCTCCTATTAACTATCAAGAATTGAAAAACAAAACCTGGAAGTGAGCTGTGACCCGAATACAATCTGGGCAATCACTTTCTAGAACAGCACCCAGAGCTTTAGTTGAAGCATTAAGACAAAACAAGTATAACCACAAGCTATACTTTGGCTCATGTGGTAAGCCACTAATCTTGAAGAGAAAGCTCTGGCATTGTATCCAGGCCCTGATTTGTAGCCCCAGGACTAGTACATATACAAAAAATTTTTTAAAAGAAAAATTTTAAAAGATGAAAGGGGAAATATTAATATTTTCAAATGACCAATGGGTTTGTGATTCATGTGTATAATCGGAGCACCTCAAAAGCTGAAATCTGAGGATCATGGTTTGAAGCCAGTCTATCCAGAAAAGTACATTAGAAGTTTATGTCCAATAAGCAAAAAAAGCTAGAAGTGGAGCTGTGGTTGAAGTTGTATAACATCATCTTTGTGTCAAAAATCACAGAAACATAAGGGCACTGGTGGATCTAGCCTGTAATCCAAGCTACTCAGGAAGCTGAGATATGAAGATCATGGTTCAAAGCCAGCCTGGGTAGGAAAGTCCATGAGACTCTTATCTCCAATAAACCACCAGAAAACTGGGAGTTGTTCTATGGCTTAAGCGGTAGAGTGCTTGCCTTGAGCTGAAGAGCACAAGGACAGTACCCAAGCCCTGAGTTTAAGCCCCATGAACTACAAAAAGAAAAAAAAATTAAAATAAGTCAGTGGTTGGTTGCTCATGCCTGTAAATCCTAACTAGCCAGGAAGGTAAAATCTAAGGTCTGCATTGCAAAGCCAGCCCAAGGAAGAAAGAGACTTGTTTGTGTAATTACCAGTACTAGGGCATGAACTTGCCCTGTTTTACTCAAGGCTAGAGTTCCACTACCACAGTTTTTTGGTGATTAATTGGAGATAAAAATCTCAGACTTTGCTGCTCAGACTGGCTTCAAACCAAGATTCTCAGATTTCAGCCTCCTTATTTGTGCTGGGCTTTGCATGAGACTTTTCAAATGAATGAAGCTGGAACTTGAGCTGTGGCTCAATTGGCAGAACTGGGAAAAACCTCTGAGACAGTGGCCAGTCACTACATTATAGTAGTTGTAATATAAAAAAAAATGTTAATGTTATACAAAGGAAAACTATGCTTCGTTTTAAATGTGGCAAATGAGAACATAGTACAAAGTTTCAAAATGACATACTGAGAGTATAGGAAAAGGAAAAAAATTAAAATTCATGTAAATATTAAATACAAGCTGACATGACCAAATTAAATGTGATCAGAAACATCTCTCACTTATCTCTCACTTGTAAGTGCTTACAATAATTGTCCCTTCAGTTTCAGCATCTACCATGGGGATTTAGGCATGACCTCTCTATGCATCCTTGATTGTGCAAAGATCTTCCTGCTTTAGCCTCTTGAGATAGAACTGCAGCCATTGCCCTCATTTTAATATACGATGTTTCCTTTAGAACTCAAAATTAATGTTTAAATAATGGATTATCTGTAAAGCATGACTAAACATCAGAGATCCACCAGAGATCCTCTGAAGAATACAATCAAAACAGTAGAAAAGCACCTACCACTCAAGGTAGGTAACAGAAGAAAGATTTAGCATTTTTTGGATGTGCAGGGGGTTGAACACAGGGCCTCATGCTTGATAGGTAGGTATAAAATTCAGTGAGATTAATTATATCCACACTGCTTTGTAACAATTACCTCTATTTGTGAACTATCTTTTTGATACTGATGGAATCCACACAATCATAGAGTAATAATCACCCCAATGACCTGCCCCAGAAATTTTAATCTTCCATTTTCTCTTTTGAAATGGATTAGTCAATATGTTTCACATAAATAGTAGAATATTTTTTGTGTCCATACAAGACAGACATATATTAATTTCAGCCTTTTTGTGGATAAGTCATAATCCATTTATGTATACCTCATATTTTATAAACCTGTTCATCTGGTAGACACGCCAGGTATTTCCAACTTCTGACTACTGTGAACTTTGCTGTTATCATTGGCATATGAGCTATTGGTTTTTTTCGTTTCAGTTATTTTAGTTATGCAATGAGAAATGGAATTGCTGCATAATGTGGTAATGCTGTGTTAGGTTAGAAGAATGTGTAAAATTCTACCATAATTGATATATCACTTTTCATCAGCACAGAAATGTACAAATGGTCAATAACATGTACAAGAGTGTTTCAAATCTTTCACAGCTGTGCCCTAAAGGATCATTTTGGTTTTTTTTTTACTTTGTACTTGTTTATATTTATGCCATGCAGGCCTGGAACTATGTAGCATCGTCTAGAGTTGAAGTTATAACAATACCAAATGCCATTGACCCAGCCTCCAAAAACATTTATTCTGGTAGTCACTTTTTTCTAGAGATAAATTTTAGTTATCATATGCATTTTTACTCTTTTAAAATAAGGTTTTCAATTTTAAAAAGACATATAAATGTAACATCTCTGTGTAGCTTCATTTTTAATAAAATAAAAAGTTAATTTTTATTTTATTTTATTTTTTGTCGGTCGTGGGTCTTGAACTCTGGGCTTGTGCACTGTCCCTGTGCTCTTCATCTCAAGGCGAGTGCTCTACTGCTTGAATTAGAGTGCCACTTCCGGTTCTAGTGGTTTATTGGAGATAAGAGTCTTATGGTTGTTTCTGCCCGGGCTGTCTTTGAACTCTGATCCTCAGATCTCAGCCTCCTGAGTAGCTAGGACTACAGATGTGAGCCACCGGCCCTTGGTTGAAAAATTATACTTACAGAAAATATAAAAGGACAAAAAAGCTTCCCAGCAGGAAAAACCTTACAATCACAGTCTGATAATGACCCAAGCAAAATAATACAATAAGAGCTCATCTAAAGTAAAATGAAGAGCAGGGATGGGGGCAGGGGTCAAGGGGTAGAGCACTTGCTTGCCCAACACCAGCCTCTGAATCAAAACCGCAGTACTGCCAAGGGATAACATAAAGTATTAAAACTTAAGGAAAGGTGCAGATAATAGTATTATGGATGACATAGATGTACACACCGGTTATCCCAACACTTGGAGACTAGGCAGTAGAATTATGAAGTTAAGATCAGACCTGGCTACATAATGAGACTGCATCTTAAAGAATAACATAGAATAAAATTAAACAAACTATATTTTTAAAGACTAGGATGTAGTTCAAGTGTAATTCAAGTAGTTTTATATGCGCAAGGAACTGATACAACGCACAAAAATTACATGCTTTGATAACTACGATATTCGATTTACACTGCAGTACAAGGTACTCCTTTGCTGGAATCCCTCCTGAGGAAAACTAGGGCAGTTGATGCACCTGTATTCTTGGCTGGATTAAGGGTGTTGCTGGGCAATCAGTGTTTGATCTCCATTCTTGGATCCCACTTACAACTCTTTTTTTAGTAGACCACCTACAAATCTCTCCTATCTCAATAGCAGGGTCTTCTGAGTTTCAAGTGAAGTTATCTTTGATATCTCTTAGGGCTTTCCTCCCCTTTGTCTGAACTGCTCTGTTCCAGGGGCCACATTCAGCAGCTTGTTCTGAGAAGAGTGGTAGCTATTTTGCTAGCCACCTGTATCCACTGCCATCTCCTCCTCAAATTAGTCTTTGGTATCAGTATGAGTCAGCTCAGTGGGTAGAGCAAGGCTGGGCGGGTTTTGAACTGTCATCCTCATATCTCAGCCTCCTGAATAGTTAGAATTACAGGTGTGAGCCACCAGCATCCAGCTATCATTTCTTTCATCCAGGAAAATTTAGGGGGTGGAATAGCACAGCAGCACATACATTCAATAGCAATTGCACCAGGGAGAACCATATGCTCAGAACAAATGACTGACCTTGATATTGTCTTTGGTATCCAACAGGATGTTGTTGGACTTAAGCTCTTGGTGTGTGATTCTGTTCTGGTGTGGGCAGTTAACAGCACTTACAATTTATGTGTAGAGCCTCTTGGTTTCATCCTAATATACGCTACAGGATTTTCAGATCCATGCCAGGAGGTATCTCCTACTGGCCAGTTCCATGATGAGATACAAATACTCTTCCTTCTCCATCACCTGGTACAACTTGATGTGTTTGTGTCATACCATCTTTAAAATGTCCACCTCATTCTTTAACTGATGACTGGGGGAATTCTCCCTTCAGGAGTATTTTAACTGCCACTTCCATGTGTGTGAGGTGAGTATGGGCCAGCCTCACTTGTCCATTGGTACCATGGTCGATGAGCTCTTTCATCTGGTTTTGTTTGATGATCTCCTCCTTCAAGGATCTGGAGTATGATTCTTTGTATTCTTCCATCCTTATGCTATGATGGCAGGTAGCAAGCCTACCTAAAATTAACTAAATAAAATAATGGAAAACCCAGGAAAAAAAATAAAAAGAAATACCAAAATCCAAAAGACAACTCACCTTCCCAACCAAAAAGTCACGAATTTAAGTTTGAATCAGTCCAGCGGGTCACCAATCAAGAGCTCCTGAGGTGGTATCTAACATAAGTTGGAGCACAGTGGCTTCCTCTATATCCTGCATGATCTCTCAAAATGGAGCTATATCAGCCCGGCATAGTGACATCATAGAGGAAATGGACCAATCAGAGTCTGGGCCAGTGAGGTCAGAGAAAAAGTGGACCAATCACAGTTTGCCAGCATTGATACTTTAGCTCATAGGCTTCAAAGACTGTTGCTAAGGAATCCATGTGAGCTTGAGGTTGCTCTTGTCATTATTATGCCATTCCTGAAACCACTACGACAGTGGTCAAAGTCCTCTGACCTTCTAGGACACTCCTGAGTCTCATAAATTGCTTCTGTGGAGACACTAGCCAATAGCCTCCATTCTTGATGGACACCTTATCCTACATCTTGTTCCAGCAATGACATGGCAAAAAGGCCTCTGTCCTTTTCAAGGACAGCTGTCCTACAACTTGCTTCTGAGGTGACAAGGTCCAGGCTGGCTTTGAGCCACAATCTTCACAATTCACCTTCCTGAGTAGTTAGGATTATATGCCTGAGCCATCGTTAGGTACTTAGCTCATCTCTCACATTTGGAGAAAGTATATATATTTGTTAGAAAGGTTGGTATTAGATATGTCCTCTTAGCACCTTAAATTTTTTGCCCTTGCTGTCTAATAGTTAATCTAGTGTCTAATGAGAAATTTGTCATAATATCATTGAAGATCACTTGTGTGTGTGTCTGTGCTTTGGGAGGTTTTCTGTCTTTGTTTAATTAGAATGTGTCTTAGTGTGGACCTGTGCACTTATGTTAATTGACTTCTTTAAGCTGCTAGAACCCTGCATAGAAGGGTTCATGCTTTCAATCAAATTTGGGAAGGTTTTGGTCATTATTCTTTCAAATACTATGTATTTCTTTTTTCTCCCTGTACATTATACATATATACATTATACATTATACATACATTACATATTCACATTGTATATGTGAATATACATATATATGTCTACATTTTTATATTATATACACATTTATATACATATATTTATTTTTCATATAACTTCTATTTCTTTGATTGTTTATGGTAGGAACTGTAGTTTGATCTCAGTTACTCCATCAGAGTTAGAGTTAGAAGTTTTCCTTTTTATTTCTTGCTGAAAATATGCATTTTTCAGCAAGGATATTGAAACCAGTACAGAATCAGAGCTAGCCTAGAGTTCTCTCTCTCTCTATCTGTCTCTCTGTGTCTCTGTCTCTCTCTCTCTCTCTGATTTCCTGCCTCTGTCAAGTGTGTGAGCACAGGACCATTGCTTACCAAGTTCTTCTACTGTGCGCTGTGATGAACTAGTGTGTGCACTGTCAAGCTCTGCTTCAAAGGCAACCACACCTGCACCTGGAAAAAGATCTGCTCCAAATCAGTCTGCATGGGTGTGTCTGCCTCTGTCTTGATGTCAGAGCTCCCATAGCTACTGGTGTGGCCTTAGTAGATGCCATTGTGCCAGGACTGTGACTGCTGACTTTGGGAAACTTAAACACAGCCTCGTTTTTTACCCAAGTTAGAGGTATGCGTTGGATCCTGTGGGCACTACCCTATTGGTGACTGTGCTAGGAGCAAGGCCAGGGGCTGCAGAAGCCTCACTGTGGCCTGACTTCTGGGGCACAATAAATGCCAAAGGCTTCTCTGGGCTCTTTTCAGAATATGTGGGCAAGTTCAGTGAGCAGAAACTGAGCTCAGGGGCCCCTTAAACACAGGGTAGGCAATGGAGCTGGGAGGAGCAGGGCTTTCCAGGTTGACCCTGAGTTCAAACCTCAGTACCATAAAAAAGAAGAGAACCAGTTATGTCTGGAAAACTTATCAAAAGTAGTCTTTTAAAAAAATGTGTATAGTTATTTGGGCTTGAACTCTGGGCATTAACATTTTTCCTTAGCAAAAAATTTCACATAAGACTAAACATTGTTTTTTGGAGGAATACAGGTTGACCCAGTGTAACAATAAGATATACAAAACACTAAGTTGAAAATGAACTTTAGAGCTTTGGTGGGGTTTGGAGTTGGGGAGGGTAGTTGTGGAGGTGGGAGGGAAGGGATGGTAGGGGGAAACAAAGGAGAAGGCAACAATGCTCAATAGGAAATGTACTCAGTACCTTGCTCATGTAACTGTAACCCTTCTGGCCTGCATTTTTACAAAAAAAACGTACAGAAAAGAGACTAAACTTATACTATTGAGCCTCATCTCCACTTCTAGCTTTTCTTGTGTGTGTGTGTGTGTGTGTGTGTGTGTGTGTGTGTGTGTGTGTGTGTGTGTGTGTTTGTGTGTCTGTCTGTCTGTCTGTCTGGGTCTGGGTCTGGGTCTGGGTCTGTGTCTCTGTGTGTTTGTGTGTGCATGCCAGTATTAGACTTGAACTCCAGGACTGGGCACTGTCCTTGAGCTCTTTTATTTAAGGGTAGCCCTGTACCGCTTGGCCCAAAACTCTCCTACTGGGTTTTTGTGGTGAATGAGATAAAAGTTTTATGGACTGTTCTTGCCCCAACAAGCTTTGAACCAAGATCCCGTCCTCTCAGACTCCTGAATGGCTAGGGTTATGGGTGTGAATCATCAGTATATTGTAGGAGAATTGTTCTTAAGCAGCAATAATGTGGATTGCTAGCATTCTGCAATTTGTTGGCATGCTTTTTATTCTTAGAAAGGAATTCCTTTACTGAGAGGCCATTGGTTACCCTGGAAGCTAGGATGGCAGAGGAAATGGAATCCCCTATCTCCAGAGGCAGGACCTTTTGCGTGATGGTTGTAAGACCCTCGTCTTCCTTTATCAGAGCAGATATTTATGCTAGCCTGAAGGTAACACTGTTTTCTTCATCAGCTTCGTCTTGGTTGCATTAAATAAGAAAATTACTTGATAACTCTCACCAAACTTCACCAGAGAAAGGGGGGAATGAAGCTATAAAGTGAGGCAATAGACATGACAGGAATATACCAGAAGGGGCAAGGAGAAATGAGAGATCATAAATATTGATTTTTATTTAAACAAATTAGGGAGAATTCATGAATATATGTTAGTACTGGCCAACTGTTCTCAAAGCTTTCTAATAAACTCGCACTTAAAGGAAGTATTTTCCTGATGCAGGACTCCTCACATTACCTGTGTAGATTCTCTAATCCCTTCACTGTCCTCTCAAGACAAGACACTTTCCCTTCAGCTCAGAGCAGTGCATCTAAGATAACATCCATCTACTACTGGGCAGTGGAAGACCAGTCTAACAGCTGGTGAAGTGTAGACAAGCTGCTCTGATCCTGTTTCCACCCAATTCTAGACTTTGCTGTATAGAGTTCATAGATCAGAGGAGATGCTTGAGAATATTTCTGGACCTACAAGTGTGTGGTGTGTGTGTGGGTGGGTGGGTGTGTATGTGTATGTATATATGATAGTACTCATATGCCACCATGGGGCTTCTTTCTTCTTTTGGGCTTCACAGGTGGAGTTAACTCCTTCTTCCCCAAGTCTGTTCAAAAGATTTGACTTTGAGTGCCTGAGATTCAGCAGAGGAGGAAATGATTCCTGAATTCTCAACTGTTAGATCTGATGGGTCCTTCTACATACTCTGACTTATACTAACGCTAGTGTTAATACTAACCCATGAATGGTAGTAATATCAGCTGGCACTTTTTGTGTATTTTGGTACTAGTTAGTTTTTTTCATGTAGGTTAAGCAAACAATTCTCATAAGAATATTATGACATAGTGTTAAGTATAACGTGCTGTACACACACACACACACACACACACACACACCTATTTGGCAGCAGTCTTCATTATGTAAAGTGGACCATGAACTGTAGAGAAGTTCAATGGAAGTCTATCAGGGAACAGATCCTACAGCCAGCACCTTGGATGAGGGACTCACAGGGGTTTGGCTAACAAGTTGGAGACAAGATGATGTAGATCCCGTGCCAGGGTTGGCTACCTTCCTGATCTGGAGGGACCCAGTGTTTGCTATACTGTCCCTCACGGCCTTGCCTGTCCCCAACCCAACCCCACCTAATCTTTGGCACAGGAAAAACAGTTTTTCCTTTTGGCCACACGTTGTTCTGACACATAAGATAGGCTCAATAGAATTTCCAGAGGATAGCAGGAGGATATATAGAAGATACATTAACTGAGGCCAGAAAGTGCAAGGAATTACTGTAGGTCTCACAATTGGTTAATAGTGGGGATTATTGACTCCCTGATCTTTCCCCAAGGAAGTGGAGCCTCTGATCTAGGATTCTCACAATCCTCTCTTAGATAAATAATCTAGTAGAGTCAGAAACAAAGAGGTAATTAAAAATCTATATTTAATATTAATTTTTATTCTTGAATTAGTAAAATACATGTGTAACCTGTCAATTCAAGAATCATAAAAAGGCAGATGGTGTGAGCTTGACCTCTGTGCCTCTACTGTGGCTCTCTTGCTCCACCCTGGGGTGACCACTGCTACTAGTTAGTTATGAATTCCTGCATCTAAACTAAATATGCACAAAGGACAGGCTATTAAAAGGAGACATTTTATCCACAGCTACCAGAGATCCCCCAAACTGCTAGCTTAGAACAAGGCCAAATTTCTATTCACACTATGAAGATTCAATCTTCTACACTCACGTTCACAGCCCTGAGCCAAGTCTGTGCTGGTACCACATAACTGATAGCTCATAATTCACAAAGGAAGAAGTCTTCAATAGTTGGAAGTTTGCCCTCTGCCTTTCCCAATAGGTCCCAGTATCAGGTATGAGGACTGAAGTGTTACAAAGGCCTGTTAGGAATTACTAGTTATGCATATGTAAAGTTGGCCTAGCAACACCTCATTAACCTCAAGGTGATAGTGAAGGGAGAGTTCAACAATTGTCAGATCAAAATTGAGATGGATATTATTAAGACTTTCCATCACACACACACATGATCAGGTAGTACCAGGTGAGGGAGAAGGATGAGCACCAATACTTGGTAATTGAACTGGCCACCCAGAGACCTCTTGAGATTAATGTGAAAATCATTCCATCTATTCAAGAATGAAGTTAGGAGATTGTTCAAACAGAATGTGAATAATCTGCATTACTTTAATGAAAACAGAAGTGCACACTGAGACCTTAAACCCAATAAAATCATGTTGGATGACAAATGCAATGTGAAGGTCAATGTCTTTGGCGTGAGCATAAGCATTACCCAAGGGTGGTTGCTGAAGGACATATTTGGTACCTTGATTTTGTCCGTATAAAATATTCCTGCATGAAAATTACAATGACTATATGGTAGACATCCGATGCTTGGGAATCATCTTTTGTATTTTATACAGACGGCAAATTTCCCACTTGAATATATGAATTTTAGCCGGATACAGGTAATTGTCATGGAGGTCACCTACATTGCTCCATTCACCTGTCGCCAATAGCAAAAATTATCACCTTGAAACTGTAAACTGAAGACCCAAAGCAGAGGCACACTATAGAACAAACAATGGAGATTGGCTCAACCAAGTTGAGGAATATTTCCTATTTCCTGATGAGCAACTATGTAATGAGTTGAACCCAATTTCCTACCTGTCATCTGAATTTCAATTGTCCTATGTTGACAAACCATCAATACTGAAGAGAAGTGCTACTCTTCCTTCCATTCTCCTCTGCTTCGTGCAGAAGAACCCCTGTTACAGCATGATCACACGCCATGAATCTATGGTTTCCTTTAGTTCTTCTTTCTTCATGAGGAGCAATGAGAGATGCTGGTAAGAGGAAAAAGTCCTTCCCTCTGGGTAGCTGAACAATAAGATCATAAATTCTATCTCAATTAAGAGACAGGATTGGAGGAGTATAGCTATCAGGATAGCTACCAGTATTTGAAGAATACGATGCTGTGTGCAGACTTAAAAATAACCTTCACAGATTACAAAGAAAGTTTTTCTGGAGAAAGGGTTCAGAGCCCTTCTATAACAAAACAACAGTACCCAGGTTTTCAATTCATTTTCAAGCTAGGGAATTCCAGCTTGAATCCTTGTCTACAGACTTGGACACTTCACATAAAAATCATTCATTATTTTGGATGACATAGAAAATACCCCTTGTCCAGGTAGGTGTTTTAGTACTCTAAATTGTGGAGACAAAAGGTCTAGAATAGGTAAAAAAAATTTAGGATTTTCCTTTTTGGTCAAGGATTTACATTTTCAGATTACAACTTACTTAATATTTAAAGAAAGGATGGCTATGGGAGTAAATTGTGGTTTTCAAGTTTACTTATTGAATCTTTCAGTAATTGAATCTGGCTTAATTTGTGAGATACACACACACACAAACACACACATGCACACACACACACACACTCACATATATATATATAATATGTAGTATGTATATATATCACAACGATATTACATATTAAATACAATATATACAATTATATTTGTAAAAATATACAAAATTTTGGAGAAGATGTTTCATGAAATTCTCTGCCTTTGCTTTAAGACAGCATTCTCCTCATCTCAGCTTCCTTAGAAGCTAGGATTATAGACTGGGGCTAGTGAAAAGATTTCCTTTTAAATGCTACAGAAGGCCTGTCTTTAACTTCCAAGGAGCACTAGAAATTTGAAGATAATAGAATGACCAAGGTAATTAAAACATTTCAGTCAGTGGAAAACTTTCAAAATTTATTTTAGACAAAAATTAGGGAACAATGTTTTTAGATCTATCCTTGAAAAAAAAAGATTAACAAAAAATTAAAGACAGATATAGATCCCAGTTGGAAAAGTGGAAGAAGAAGGCTTATAATTTCAAGGCCTAGTATTGGTCCATAACCATTCATTAAATAAAAATTAATTTTGTAGGCAGGAACTTGTTTGTTTATATTTTGTGTTCAGAGGAATGTCTGCATTATGTGTAAACAGACTGCTCTACAAGGTATCTTTCTGGGTCATACAGTAGTTATTACATAGCTGTGTGTAGACATACAGCTTTCTAATGACTTTCCTACATACACCAACTAATGTTAATTAAGTGTCATGTAGAATGACAAACCTCTATTTTGTGACCATATCCATTCTTATTCTCCCTATTGTCCAGTAGTTTGTATCACAGTCAGCATAACTGAAGCTGGCACATGGAACAGACATGGACTCGATGGATCCTGGCTGTGATATGGCCCCAAATATAGAAAATACCAGAATCAATGAGATCCAAGCAGCTGTCCAAGTTGCCTAGTTGTATGAATGTCCTCGGCTTCCAATGGTCTCACCTATCTCTGCCAGAGGCCTGTTAATGGCCTGACATCAAAACTCACACTGAAGTTTAACTTCTCAATGTAGCAGTGTCAAGAGGTAGTACCTTTAATAGAGGATTCCATCATAAATGGATTAATGTCATCTTGTTAACTCTCAAGGGACTAACAGGATCACTGTTAACAGTTAGAAAAAACACCCTAGGTCCCTTACTCACTCTCATTCTAGCACATGCCATGATTCTGAGATCCTACATGATGTGATGCACTTAGGGGCCTTGTCCCATGTACTACCATGCTATTTAGGGTTTCCAACCACCACTATTTTGAGTGAAATATTTTTATTCCTTATGAAGTATACAACTTCAAAGTTTTTGTTAAATCATGACAAAATGGACTGAGATGCTATACTTTTTGCTTTTTCCATAGAACTGAGGATTAAACTGAGGGCCTTTCATTTACTGGGCCGATATTTACTGCTTGAGCGTTGCATGACTCCAACCCTTTTTTTCTTTTACAGTTTGCTTTTCATATAAGGCCTTGGGCTAACATCACTGAAGCCAGCCTCACAACCCAGTCCTCCTAAACCTTTGCTTCTCAGTAGCTGGGATTACAGGCCTGTGACACCACACTTTGCCACTTAGAAGGCACTACTCTTTTGGGGAAAAATAATACAGACCACTGAGATGTATGTGTGTGTGTTCATAGAAATTGGTCATGGTGATTTATTCAGGACTGAGGGTGAATCTCCTGAATAATCCGTATTCTTAATTCCTTTCACTCAAAAAAAATTGCTTCTCTGGGTGCTAGTGATTCACAGCGGTAATTCTAGCTCTTCGGATTGCTGAGGTTTGAGAATCATATTTTGAAGCCAGGTGAGCCAGGAAAAGTCCATGACAATCTTATCTTCATTTAACTACCAAAAAATCAGAAGTGGAACTGTGGCTTAACTAATAGAGTACTAGCCTTGAGGAAAAAAATAGGAATAGCAACTAGGCTCTGATCAAGTTTCAGGACGAGCACCCATACAAAATCTCCAGATAGCACTTGTGCTAATACAATGAAATCTTGTGCTATTGTAAGACACAATTATACTTAATGGATTATCTCTACAGGACAGTTGCACTAAAAATTTCTAGTTATTACTTCATAAGCTGTATTCTTTCTGAATCATCTTTTTGGCCCATTGTTTCTCTGAGAATGATGTCTTGATTTTGGAATAGAGGAGGAAAAATTCAGTGATGAATTTGGCTTCTGAATTCCTCCCTCGTCCATTATTGACCTGTTCTCTCTTTTTATTTTATTGGCAGTCCTGGTGCATGAACTCAGGGCGTGGGCACTTCCACTGAGCTTCTTTTTTGCTCAAGGCTAGCACCCTCCTACTTGAGCCACAGCACCACTTTCTCATTATGTGGTACTGAATAATTGAACCCTGGGCTTCACGCATGTTATGCAAGCACTCTACAATTAAGTCATAATCCCAGCCACATGTTTTCTTTTAAAAATACGTCTAACCGGTTTATTTCCGTCCATCTCTGAAGCCACTGCCAGTGCTATTGATTCATTTGTTTAACTTCTAACTGCCTTTCGTTCACTGTAACTGGCAAATTATTTTCTACTCAATTCAAAGATTTATCTTTCGTTTTCTTAAACTGCACACTTCATCAGCTAAACTCAAACAATGCTACCAGTGACTGAAATTGAGGACACTTATAATAATAAATAGTTAATAATAAATAGCTAATAATCTACCTTAGTCAATGCACAACAATCCAGATGCTGGGGAAATCTTTTATTTTCTACTCTGAGTAGTATCTAACCCCACAATATGCTCTAATAGATAACAAAATTAAAGTTTACAGATGTAATTATTTCGCCCAAGAGTTGGTTATGCACTCACTTCTAAGGAGTGAGTGCAAATTAAGGCCTTTATAGGAGGCAGTAACACAAACTGAGTGAATGAAACATTAAGGAGGGTATGTTTGTCAAGGAAGTATTGGGGTATCTAGGAGCTGGCAACAGTGGATGTATGATAGGTGACCAGACAGCAGAAACCACAATCTTACAGCTAGAGGACCTAACCCTACCAGACATCCTTTAAGCTTGGAAGAGGTCCCCATATTTCATGAGAGACTATATCCTGGTGCCCCCCTGCTAGAAACTGAGCAACTAATATAGACAAGCAACACCCAAACTATTAGCCCAAACGTGAAGCCTACAATAGTTTGTATTCAGTGAGCAAACATTAAATTTCTAGTAATTTACCACACAACATGACAAAAGCATCTCTCAATGCTGATGGTTCACACCTGTAATCCCAGCACATAGGAGTCTGAGATCTGAGGATCTAGGTTCAAAGGGATCTCAAGCAGTAATGTCTGTGATACTAATATTGCAAATAAATAGAAAAAATGGAAATGGTGGTATGGCACATTAGCCTAAGTGGAAGCCCAAGTACCAGCACACACACACACACACACACACACACACACACACACACACACACACACACAAATTGAAAAATGAAAACATTGAAAACGACCTGTTATTTTCTTTGTTGTGTGTGAAACTCTAACATGACTTAAACTTTTTCCTTGTGCTTGAAGAAATTTATTAAAATTCTATAACACTACCATAAAGCTAAGTACACAACTACACAAATGTGTTGATCACACACTTTTTTGGGGGGAGGGGGTTTGGTTGTGGGGCTTGAACTCTGGGCCTGAGCGCTGTCCCTCAGCTCTTCAGCTCAAGGCTAACACGCTACCACTTGAGCCACAGTGCTACTTCCTGCTTTTTTCTTTTTGCTTATGTAGTGCTGAGGAATCGAACCCAGGGCCTTATTCATACAAGGCAAGTGCTCTACCACTGAGCTAACTTCCCAGACCCTGACCACACACTTTTTATAAATAATATTGCAATTGTTACTGCAAACAGAGGACCTTTCCTACCAATTTAATCTAATTATTGGCAGAAACTGGATCTCATATCTTGGTATTTCTCACAATACCTTACCTTAGTTGATATTAAACACAAAGTTCTTAATTAATCAAAAGGAAAAACTTATACTATATCTTCAGGTACAATCCTTTCTGTCATTTGTCCTACAAATGAAATTAATTTATTGCAGCACTTAAAATATTTTATGAAAATTAGTATAAGGTTCTGATTAAAACTGAAAAATTTGAAGTGCTCTCAATTTCTGCTTCATTTAGACAAAGTACTTAAAGATGTCTCTGGTTTTCCATACGGATATCATATCCAAAAATCCATCTATACCATAGAAATTAGTTCACTATAGGCTATCTATAAATTCACATAGATATTTCTCAATTCTCTGGAGCAAAAGAACCATAAATTCTGCCCTACATCTATACATATTCTATGACAACTTCTAGAACATTCCATTTTTCTCAGAAAAATGAAGGCTGCCAACAAACTCACTAATAGTGAGAGAAGAAAAAAGAGCAAGCTTGTGATGGCTGACATTTCACAAAAGCCTTATTCGCCTGTGGGTACACTCTCAAAGTCATACAATGTTCAGGTTTACCTGGTAAGAAAAGTAACTCAGCCCACAGAGAGAGAAAGACCCTTGGCAGGAGGAAGATAGACTGAAGAATTACCTGAATGCATATCTTCTCATGTTTCTATCTATTTGCTTTGTGGAGTTTTCCTGGAATCTCATTGCTCACTAAGTCAGACCTGTCATCCCAGCAGAATCACTGAACCCCCAGGAGTCAGGTAACACCATTGAGCTGTCTCCCTGGGGAAAACTCACCAACTGAATGAAAAAGAAAACAGTGGATTTCACGACCACAACACACACACACACACACATTGTGTGTGTGTGTGTGTGTGTGTGTGTGTGTGTGTGTGTGTGTGTGTGTGTGTGTGTTCGTAGTGGTACTTAAACCCAGTACTTGGGCACTATCCTTTAGGTACTACCCTTTAACTTATTTGCTCAAGGCCGGTCTCTACTACTTGAACCACACTCCACTTTTAGCTTTTTAGTCATGAATTGAAGACAAGAGTATCATCATGTTTCCTGCCCAGGCAGGATTTGAACCTTGATCCTTAGATCTCAGCGACCTGAGTAGCCAGAATTACAGGCATGATCCATTAATGCCTGGCATTTGTGACAGACCAAGGTATTGAATTCAAGCCCCAATACGAGCACAAAAACCAAAAGTAAAACCAAATTTTATAGCATATAAATATACTGATATCATATTAAAACAATATAATTAATTGTGGAGACCTTGGTGAAGGATATCAGAGAATAATTATCATTATTAGTTTTTCTGCTTTAAAAAACCCAAAATTATTTTTGTAAAATGTAAAATAACTACAGAAAACCCTGGTACCAAGGTGTATGTTTCAAATGAGACAGCTGTTCAGAACAAAGTTAAAATGCAGAGGAAAACTAAGAATTTTAGGATTCAGTGTTTACTACATTAGAAAATATACCTGATAATGTGTACCTTCTAACTATTTCAAGTAGGCTACACTAATGACACAAAACTATTCTTCTTCTAATTAGTACTACAGATTTAAAAAACAGGTTTACGTTATTCTCCTTATCGAGGGATGCTCTGAATATTTGATTCACTTTTCCCAAAATGACACTAAAGAAATTCAGTCTTTCAATAACTCCAATTAAAAAAATAACTACAATTTTTTATCTTAGCACTTAAATAATTATATCATGTATCTTCTTTGGGTGAGGAGTATCAGAACAACTTTTAACTTGTTCTTTTACCTTTGCTGTTTGGAAGGTGTATTTTCACAAAAGAGGACAGGGAAACACTCAGTAGATCAACTGATTTAAATGTAAGTGGCTAAAGCTACCAGTACAACTATGTTTATTGCAGTATTGTTTACCATAGCTAAGATATGGAACCAACCCAGTTGTCCCTCAGTAGATGAATCTATCAAGATAATGTGATATATAGATACAGATATATATAGATACATCTATATATATCTGTATCTATATATAATGGAATTCTATGAATCCATCATGATATTGCCCCATTCGTTAGGAAATGGAAAGACATGGAAAATTATTATATTAAGTGAAGTAACCCTGGCACTAAGGAATATAATCCCATGTTATCCCTTATTTGCAATAGCTAATATTTGTCTAGGACAATTAGGAGAGGTCAAAAGCTATGTACATAAGACTAGATAAGATGATGTTAAGAAAATGAGTCCCAAGATAGGGGCACACATGGTTTTTACTTTCTTGCTATGTTTTTATTTCCAATTTTTTATTGTGATTAAGTGGTTACGTAATTTCCCTAATTTCACAGTATTGTGGGATAGTGAAGCTTAGTTAAAGTCACAAACACATTCTAACTTTCATAGGACAAATTGTCTACCATGGTATATAACATTTATGAGTTCTATGAGCTTTGCAATACAGTTATTTCTTCCACATTGGGGTTGGGGGATACGTATATTTCTTTTGTTTTGCATAACATCAGCTTTTCACTCTTTCCCACTTGCTCCCTCCCTCCCATCTCTGCTATTGAGTTGCTTAGTTCATTTTGGTCAATGTCCAGTGCCGTTGATGGGTCCTGCTATTGTGTTTTTCCGTGATTCCCTCTAGTTTTGTCGTCCTCCTAGTTTCCCATTGTTGTGCACATATATACCATACATGTAATCAGCAGCATGGGGGTTATTTAGTAGTGATTCGACCAGATGAGTGGAAGTCCTTTGTTTCTGAAGTCCTGTTAATTTTGTCATATCACCTAACATTTTGGATTTAATATCCACTTATCAGGGACACCATGTGCTGTTTTTTTCTTTGCACTTGGGTTACGTCGCTCCACATGATTAATTCTAACTCCATCCATTTCCCTGCAAATGCCATTATTTTGTCATTTCTAATGGCTGCATAATATTCCATTGTGTATAGATACCACAATTTTTGGATCCATTCATCTGTGGTGGGACATCTAGGTTGTTTCCATATCCTGGCTATTGTGAACAGTGCTGCAATAAATATGGAGGTGCTTGTGTCCTTGTTGTTCAGGATAGATACCTAGGTCAATATTCAGTTTTCTGAGGCCCCTCCAGATTGCTTTCCAATGTGGTTGTATTAGTGTACATTCCCACCAGCATTGCAATAGGGTTCATCTTTCTCTGCATCCCCTCCAGCATTTGTCGTTGGCTGACTTGAGGATGTGGGCCATTCTGACTGGGGTAAAGTGGTATCTCAGGGTTGTCTTTATTTGCATTTCCTTCACCACCAGGGATGATGAACATTTCCTCATGTGTTTCTTTGCCATTTTTATCTCTTCTTCTGAGAAGTCTGTCTTTAATTCCTTTGCCCATGTAGTAATTGGTTTGTTGGGTGTGGGAAGGATTAGTTTCTTGAGTTCCATGTATGTACTTGATATTAACCCCTTGTTTGATATACTGCTGTAAATATTTTTCCCAATTAGTTGGTTGTCTTTCTAGCTTGGTTACTATAGCTTTAGCTGTGCAAAAACTTTTTATTTTAAGGTAATCCCATTTGTCGAGTCTCTCTCCAAATTATTGTGACCCTAGGACTCTGTTCAGGAAGTTCCTTCCTGTGCCTATAAGTTCAAGTGTCTCTCCTACTCTGTCCTGCAATACTTTCAGAGATTCAGGTTTGATGTTAAGGTCTTTAACCCATTTTGAGTTGATGTTGGTGCATGGTGATAGGTGGGGTCCAGTTTTAGTCTTCTGCATGTGGCCACCCAGTTTTCACAGCATCAGTGGTTGAAGAGGCTGTGTTTCTTCCACTGTATGTCTATGGCTCCTTTGTCAAATATCACCTGACTGGAGGTATGTAGTTTTATTTCTGGCTCTACTATTCTATTCCATTGGCCTTTGGGTCTGGTTTTGTCCCAGTACCATGCTGTCTTTGTTATTGGCTCTACAGTAGAGTATGAAGTTTGGCATTGAGATCCCTCCCATGTTGTTTATTTTCCCTAGAATTGTTATGGATATTCTAGTCTTTTGTTGTTCCATATGAATTTTTGGACTGTTTTCCGTATTTCAGAAATGTACGTCATTGGGATTTTAATAGGAATTGCATTGGGTTTGTATATTAATTTTGGCAGTATTGCCATTTTCAGTAAATTAAGTCTGCCTATCCAAGAGCATGGAAGGTCTTTCTATTTTCTAGTGTCTTCTGTAATTTCTTTCTTTAACTTTTTATAGTTTTCATTAAATAGCTCTTTTACATCTTTGCTTAGGTTAATCCCAAAATAATTTATTTTGGGGGAGGTTACAGTGAATGGGGTTGCTTCCTTTGTTTCCCTCTCTGCTTGTACTTTGTCAGTGCACAGGAAGGAGACTGATTTTAGTGGGTTGATTTTGTACCCTGCTACCTTGCCGAAGTGATTTATAATTTCTAAGAGTTTGGGGAAGGAGTTTTTGGAATTCTGAAGCTATAGTATCATGTCATCTGCAAAAAGGGATAGTTGAACTTCTTCTTTGCCTGTACAGATCCCTTTAATGTCTTTTTCTTGCCTTATTGCCCTAGCTAAGGGGTTTCAGGAATATATTGAAGAGGAGTGGAGACAGTGGGCATCCTTGCCTTGTTCCTGATTTTAGGAGAATTGGTTGTAGTTTTTCCCCATTAAGTATAATATTGGATATTGGTCTGTCGTATAGTTTTTATTGTTTTAAGAAATGTTCCTTCTATTCCTATTTTCTCCAGAGCTTTTAACAGAATGAATGTCATATTTTATCAAAAGCCTTTTCTGCATCTGTGGATATAATCATGTGATTCTTGACCTTGGCTCTGTTGATGTGCTGGATAACACTTATTGATTTACGTATGTTAAAATTTCCCTGTATCTCTGGAATGAAGCCTACCTGGTCGTAGTGTATGATTATTTTTATGTGTTTTTGGATTCTGTTAGCTAGAATTTTGTTAAGAATCTTTGCCTCTGTGTTCATCAAGGTAATTGGTCTGTAATTCTCTTTTTTGGTTGGGTCTTTGCCTGGTTTGGGGATGAGCGTGATATCGGCATCATCGAATGAGTTTGGGATAGCTCCCTCCTTCTCTGTTTCTCTGAAGAGCTTGAGGAGTATGGGTATTAGGTCTTTTTTAAAGGTCTTATAGAATTCTGTTGTGAATCCACCTGGTCCTGGGCTTTTCCTTGTTGGAAGACACCTTATTGCTTCCTGTATCTCCTTGTAAGATATTGGCTTACTTATTTCCTTCTTTGTTCAGTTGGGCAACTTGTATTTCTCTAGAAATGCATCCATTTCTGCCAGGTTTTCTTTCTTTTTTGAGTATAACTTTTGAAAATAGTTCTTTATAATTGTTTGGATATCTTGGGTTCTTGTTGTGATTTTTCCTGTGGCATTCCTAATCCTATTAATTTGGGTTTCCTTCCTTCTTTTCTTAATTAATCTTGCCAATGGTCTGTCCATGTGATTTTTTCAAAGAACAAGATTTTTGTTTTATTAGTTTTACCTATGATTTTCCTATTTTCCATTTCATTAACTTCCGCTCTTAGTTTGACTATCGGGCTCCGTCTAGTAACTTTAGGTTCCATTTTTTTTCATGTTTTTCTAGCTGTTTTAATTGCAACATGAGATTATTTACTTTGTCTGTCTCTATTTTCTTGATGTGGACACTGAGGGCAATAAATTTGCGCCCTCAGGACTACTTTTGTTGTGTTCCACAAGTTTCTTTGTGATGTGTCTTCATTTTCATTGAATTGTAGGAACTTTTTAAGTTATTCTTTTATTTCTTCTGTTATCCAGGTGTTGTTTAGAAGTGTGCTGTTCAATTTCCATGTATTTGAGTAATTTCTGTGGTTTGCTTTGTTAATGAGATATAGCTTGATTCCACTGTGGTCAGACAGGATACAGGGGATTATGTCAATCCCTTGTATTTGTTTAAGTTCCTTGCATGAACTATGTTATGGTCTATCTTGGAGAAAGTTCCATGAGCTGCTGAGAAGAATGTTTACTGTGTTGTTTTAGGGTGAAAAACTCGGTAGATGTCAGTTAGTTCCTCTAGAAGTATGGCCTCACTTAATTCAGTAGCTTCTTTGACAATCCTCTGGTTGGTAGACCTACCCTTTGCTGAGAGTGTGGTGCTGAAGTCTCCTAGTATTATCGTATTGGGATCTATTTTAGTCTGTAAGTTTGAGAGCATTAGCTTAACATATTTGGGTGCTCCAATGTTTAGGTAATATACTTGGTAATGGTAATATCCTCCTCTTGGATTGTTCCCTGTATTAATATGTTGTCCGTCCTTGTCTTTTTGTATTGATTTTAATGAAAAGTTTATTTGTCAGGTATCAGGATTGCTACCTCTGCTTTCTTACTGGGGGCATTTCATAAGTAGATCCTTTCCCAGCACTTCACTCTGAGTTTGTTTGTATGTTTGGCTGACAAATGGGTCTCCTGAAGGCAACAGATGGATAGGGCATGTTTTCTGATCCAATCTGCAGTTCTTTATCTTTTGATTGGTGAATTAAGACAGTTAATATTAAGAGATAGTATAGAGAGATCCATTGTGGTCCCTATCATCCCCTGTTTTCCTAAGTTTTTCTTCTTTCCTATCCTCCTGTGCTTGCTCATTTAGACTTCTATTAATGCCTGTCTTGTTCAGGTCCCCATTCCTGGTTGCTTTCTTCAGGTTGTGTTCCCCCTCTTAGCATTTCTTGTAATGCTGGCTTAATATTTATGTATTCATTTAGTTTTCTTTAGTATTAAAAATTTCAGTTCTTCATCAAATGTGAATGCTAGCTTTGCCGGGTATATCAGTCTGAGTTGGCAGTTATTGGTTCTAAGGGCCCGTATGGTACTTTCCCAGGCTTTTCTTGCATTCAATGTCTGTGTGGAAATATTTTTTCCTGTTGTAGTATAACTCCTTCATTTTTGCTGCATGCAAGATTGTTTCCTTATTATTCTGATTTATCATTTTTACCAAAATGTGCCTAGAAGTGTTTCTCCTGGAATCTTGCTTGTTAGGTGTTCTATATGCTTCTGTTATGTAAGTAAGAGGATCTTTTTTAAGATGGGGGAAATTTTCACTGATAACCTTGTTGAATATGTGTTGCATTCCCTTGCCTTGATATTCTTCACCTTCCTCCACTCCAATTATATGAAGGTTAAGTTTCTTGGCAGTTTCTGATTTCTCTTGGATTTCCCTTTGGCATAATTTAAGTGATTTTTCCATATCTGTGATTTCTAGGTCCAGTTGGTGCATTCTGTATTTGACATTACATTTCGTTCACTGTGTTAACTATGGCTTCCATTGTGGTTTGCATGGAAGAAATGGACTCATTTATGGATTCGATGTTGGTTCTCAAAGTACTAATTTCATCTCTTAGTGAGGTGTGTGCTGCCTCTATTTTTGTACTCATTTCACCTCTTAGTGAGGTGTGTACTGCCTCTATTTTTGCATGCACATCCTGTTTGATATCCTGCATCTCTTTTGATATTTCATCCCTGTGTTCTTTGAATTTCTGGTCTATTTCTCATTTTAATTCTTGAGTCATTGCCTCCAGCATCTCTTGGATGTATCTTTTGTCTTCCATTCCTGCTTTGCTCCTACTCGGGCTCTTCCCTGGGTGGCTGATAGCTTTTGGGTGTGGCTTGCTGTCCTGGGTGTTGATAAACCTTGTAATTTTTCACTGCAATTTTCGCATAGGGATTCAGGGATTATTGGAGACTAATCTGAAATTTTATTTTGGTCAATAGGTGTCTGTCTTTGCTTGGCTGCTGTTTCTGTGCTGGTAGAGAGAGTCTGTACCTGGTCTTGATTCTGTTGGGGGCTGAGCTGGTGGTCTGACGCACATCGGGTTCTCAGCTCTCTGCTGTAGATCACTGTCAGTTCCCACCTTTAGACGGGTTGAGTAGCCTAGATTACTCCTGTTTACTCCTACAGGTGCTCTTGGCGAGATCTAATGTGCTGGATGTACTATCTCAGTTGCTGGAGTCTGTTATGGGCTCCTGATGTTTGTTTGTTTTTTGACAATTGTGGGTCTGAACTCTGGTCCTGGGCACTGTTACTTAGCTCTTCAGCTCAAGGCTGGAGCCCTACCTTTGAGCCACAGCCCCACTTCTAGCTCTTTCGGCTTATGTCGTGCTGAGGAATCAGATCCAGGGCCTCATACACACAAGAAAATCTCTCTATCGCTAAGCCACTTTACCAGCCTGAGCTCCTGCTGGCAACCTGAGTTGTCAAATTCCTGGCCCAGGATATATGGGTGGGGTTCTGATCGGATATGGGCTTCTGGTTCTGTTGCCCTGGACACCCAGATCTTTTGCTGTCACAAGCATGTTTCCTAGGGGGTGCAGTTCCCTGTTTTCCCCCCTCTGCTGAGGCATATGCTCAGCTTCTGACTTCAGTTGGGAGGAATTGGCTGTGTTTCTCAAGCAGTAGGTCCCAAGGCCTGGTCCTGGTCCCCTGGTTGGGGCACGCCAGTTAGACCTCTGCTGCTGTGTATCCCACCTGGGTTACACAGCCTGGAGTATACAGTTCAAGTTTCTTCCACTGTTGGTTGTTGTGACCCAGTGGCACTGTTCTTAGCTTGGGTGTTTAAGCTCCCTTCCAGGAGCACTCTTGCTCCAGCCTGGAGGTCTGGGTGGACCCAACAGGCTGATGGAGCTCTCGAACAGTTCCCAGTTGTAGTGGGTCTGGTAGTCCGGGTGTTGGGGTGGTGGTTTGGGTCAGGGTCTGGGGGTTTCCACCAGCTCTGACCTCTCTTGAGGGCTATACTGTCCCCTGCAGGATATTCACCATGGCGCTAGTTGTTGTTTTTGTGTGATGTAGGTTGTGGGTTGCTGCTGCAATCAGAGTTCAGTTGAGGTGGTTGTAGGCTAGTCTGGGCGGTGGTGGCTCTTCATTTTTTCTCCTCTGTCCCTGCCTTTGTTGATGTTCAGGCCAGTGTTGCAGGATGAACCTCCAACTTCTAGCCGAGGGGTGGCAGAGGGATCTCCATGCAGGTTCTGAGCACTTGGGTTTGTCTCTGTGCTCTCCTAATCAGCACCAGTACCTTGCAAGTCTTCTGCTTTAGTGTTCTGTGGGCAACCCGTGTAGAGCTGGGCTTCCCACCGAGTGGCTTTGGTGGCATGGAGGCACGCTGCCAGGAGAGTGAGAGGAGGGGGTGGGATCTTTGTGCAGGCTCCCAGCTCAGAGGTTTCTCTGTACATCGCGATCAGCGTGTCCTACACTGGTACCTCAGGCTTCTTCTGAGCAGGAGATCTGAAGATGACCCCCTGTGTCTAAAGGGACTCCGGCAGCCCCCGCCGGGCTGGGGTGGCCATGGCTTGGTGTATTGCCCTGTAGATAGTAAAGGTTGGGGGAGGGCTCTTCGTGCTTCTGTGTCCTGAAATTCTTCCTTTTCATTCTTTCTTTTTTGTTTTTTTTTTCCCATCTCCTGTTTTTCTCTGGGTATTTGTCTTTTTGCTGTTTTCGGTCTCTTGGGGAAATTAAGCATTGGAACTCGAACTCTCTTTTTGGTTGGAGAGAGCTGTGGCATTTTCTTACTGCCCTGTTGCCATCTGGGTCCCCCTTCTTGCTATGGTTTTAAAAGTATTTATAATGTACTATGTGATTTTGTGTTTCTTTGGTATGTTCTTCCTCCATGGTATAACCCCTATTTTCACTTCATTGATTCTGGTGCCCTGCACCTTGTATATAGATTTTTCTAATTTGGGGAGGGGAAGGGAAAAAAACAAAATGTTTAAATAAGAATACAGGTTGGCTCATTGTAACAATGAGATGTACAAGACAGTATGTTGAGAAAGAACTTTACAACTTTGTGCATGGGGGAGGGGAGGCAAGAGTTAGATAGGTGGAGAGGGAAGTGTTGATGGGGAGAAAACAAAGGAGGGGGTAACCATACTTGATAGGAAATATAGTTATTGCCGTACTCATGTTACTGTAACCCCCCTTACAGTATCTTTACAATAAAAATATATTAATAAGAGGAAAACAATAAATGTAAGTGGCTAACTTACTCAGATGGCTGAGATCTGAGGATCATAGTTTAAAACCAGCTCAGGCAGGAAAGAGAGAGACTCTTATCTCCAACAGAAAACCAAAAATCTGGAAGATGTGACTCAAGTGGGAAGGTGCTAAACTTGAGTCAGCCAAAAAAGGGGATGGGGTCAGAGGACAGCATTCAGGGCCTAACTTCAAACCCAACGACCACCACCCATATACACAAGCAAATCTAACTAACAACAATTCATGTATAAATCATGTGAACTGCTTAATTGGAAATGTGCATAAGAATTTAAAAAACATTTCTATTTTGAAGACATATATAATTTGTGGAAGGAAAAACAAATTATTTAAAGAGGGATAGGAGCAGGGGAGGAAGATGAGGGAGATGGGAAGGGATGGTAAGGGGAAACAAAAGAGGAGGCAAGAATGCTTGATAAGAAATTTACTCATTAGCTTACCTATGTAATTTTAAACACGTTGTACGGCATTTTCACAACAAAAATTCATTTTAATAGGATTTTTATTGTAAAAATACTGTACAGAGGGGTTACAGTTACATGAGCAAGGTATTGAATACATTTATTATCAAGTATTGTTGCCTCCTCCCTTGTCCGTCCCCTACCATCACTTTCCACCCAACTCCAAACTATACTCCCACTCCCCCCCCACTTAAATTGTCAAGTTCATTTTTCAACATAATGTCTTGTACATCTCATTGTTACATGGGTCAAACTGTATCCCTACTTAAGGATTTTGTTTATTCCCTTCCTCTCCCCAAATTAGAGAAGTGTATATACAAGATGCAGGTCACTGACATCAAATAGTGAAAATAGGGGTTATACCATAGGGGAAGTACATACAAAGAAGCAAAACAAAAATCACATGGTACATTATAAATACATTAGAAACAATAGCAAACACACACACACACACACACACACACACATACACCCGTGTCCCTATCTTGAGGTTCATTTCACTTAATACGTCTTATGTGGCTATAAGAAATACATTTAAAAAAAAGAAAGAAATTAACACTTTATTTTATATTTGCAAAATCCATTATTATTTGGGAACATGTCATAGTGTTTGAAAACTAAGCAAATAAAGGTTGATCACAATATACATATACCTCCTTCAACTGCACACTTGTAATTTTCTCTGGGATTTTAAGAAACAGATAATGTGGTTTTCATCCTAATACAAACCAAATGACCTTACTAGTCACAAACACATCAAGATAACAAACAAGTAATGTGTAAGAACGGTTTATATTTAAATCCTTGCAGAATGGTCTAATTTTCGATTTCATTGTAATTTCCCTTTCAGTACAATATGTAATTGGGAATTACAGAATTCCAACCTGTAAATCTCTCTCTCTCTCTCTCTCTCTCTCTCTCTCTCTTTCTCTTTCTCTCTCTCTTTCTCCCTCTTTCTCTGTCTCTCTCATCTTCTCTCTCTCATTCTCTCTCTCACTCTCTCTATCTGTATTTATGATTGTTCCCATTAATATTAAGGCATTAATTATTTATATAGTTTTGTTTTGTAAGGTAAACTTGGTTCTATAAGAGATCCAAATGAATTTTGTTATGTTTTTGATTAACAAGGAATTCAATTTCGGAAAAAATATTTGGTACATTACATATATTTATACCCAAGTAACTACTGCTGCTTACAAGTATTCTGTAGTTTTTCCCAACATTTTCAATCATGGTTAGAAATTGTACATAGTTGCCTTATACCAGTGGGTCACGCCTATAATCCTAGCTACTAATGAGGCTGAGATATAAACATTCTGGTCCAATACGAGCCCAGGCAGGAAAGTCCATGAGACTCTTACCTGCAATTAACCACCTGAAATCCAGAAGTAGCACTGTGACTCAAGTGGTAGTGCACCAGGCTTCAGCTGAATTGCTGAGGGACAGCACCTAGGCCCAGAGTTCAAGCCCCATGACCAAAAAAACCAAGCACAAAAACAAAAACTTTTTTAACATGGTCAAAACACAGATAAAAATTCTGGGAATATATTGGCTGGCATACTTCATTCTTCCTTAAGCAAAAGTTCTTTGTGGTTGGATTTAGAAACTCTATTAGAAGATCATTTTTGCCATAGCCTCATTCTGGTTCAAGTTAAAGTGTGTGGCCTAAAAAAGGAGGTTTTGTGGTCAAGTTATGAAAATTTGTCTTAAATCATCACTGCAACTGAACACTGATCTCTGTTGTTGTGAAGTTCTTCACATCACTTGATAAAGTCATCTAAGATGACACAGACATTCACTTACAGCCTTTCAACAAATCTAAGCAGTCAGACTGAGCATGGTGGATATTGCTAATATGGGATGTAGCATGCGAGATGCAAAAGGAGGAACCTGAAGGGAGGCTTCAGACCACAGCAACTCAATTGCGTTGAACTCATGGCCCTGATGAATTCATGTTGAAGACCTTACCACTAAGTTTCCAAGGTTATGCTGTAGGACAATCCCTCTTATCATGTTCTACCAATATATTTGTTTCTAGACTATAATTGTATCTAACTAGATTAATCAAAACCTAAAAATCTGAAACATTCCAATATACTGGAATAAACATTCCTTTCCATCCTACACTCAGATATAGGGAGAATTCAAAAAGATGTTCTGGGGCTGGGTTATAGGTCAATGAGTGTACTTGCCTAGCTAATGAAATATCCTGGGTTCAATCCTCATTAACACAAAAGAAGAATAAAAATCAGATAGGAGGAAAAGCCCAGAAAGTGGAAAGTAATTCAAGTAAAACTCCTGAAACAAGGACAGACTCTCCTGGCATCTGTCAGGAAAAAGTAGAAGAAAAAAGGCCACCTCCTCCACCTGCCATAGCTACCAAGTGTGTTAGAACTGGACCAATCAAACCTCAGGCAATCACAACTGAAGAAACAAAACCATAAAGGCTGTGGTTTACTGCAGGATATTGCAGGATATTGAAGCGAGAATTGGGAGAAGGAAGATTGGTAATGCCACCAGCTACATAGGTAAAATGGTCAGTGACATGTTGTGTAGAACTTGGAGAGATGCACATGGGAAACAGGAGTAATTACATTGACATACAGTTGCTGTACCAGTTAAAACAATCCTTTGCAAGCTAACACCTCAGTTGATGGACATATATGTTCAGCCAGTATGTATATAGAAATATGCACATAGTTCTCAAGTGCACACAACTCAGATCCAAAAGAAGGAAGAAAGTAATACTACAGAGGATAAAAAGTTCAAACTGAACCATGTGTTGGTCCCAGCTAATACATAAGAATGCTAATACTTTACCTCCCTTCCTTTCATTCGTTTTTTTTTATATATTTATGATGAATATGGCTTGGAAGTGACCTAAATATAACTGGTGCTGGGTAGAGGAGCCTTAATTTTTATTTTGGAAGCTTGTTATTTTTATAACATGCTAATTGGATTGAACACAATCAAAATACCATAGTAACTGATCTCCCCTTCCTGGATGAATAACCAAATGATTAAATATTAATGACACCATCCTTGAACATATCCAAATGTACACTGCCTGGTTGCATTGGCATCTCCTTCTATGGAGCTCTCACCATTCAAACATAATAGATTTGGTAAAATATTGTTAGATTGAGTCTTACTTGCCTTCATTCAGTCATCTTTGTATGTATCCAGTAGTTGTGGGATAAGTTCTTTGCTTTGTTGTTTGTTTGTTTTTCCCTTCCTGCTCCTGCACTTCCATTTTCAGATGATTTATTGATGACGTTCAGTAAGAGACAGAGTATTAAAACTGTCCCACTGATGGAAGGAAATATTCGTGTGAATGCACATACACAAGCACAAAACCCTTAATCCTCCTTTTGGTTCTTCCAGGGGAGGAACCAAAGGTCCCCTTCCCTTTTGGTGGGCTCCCACTTGTCTTGAAAGGAGGCATCTGGCCATGATACCTGCGCTTGGGCGGACAGGAACCAAGAAGATGGAGGTCTAGGAGGTGAAGAACAATAGGCCCTTGGACAGGGAATTTTTATAGCACTTAGAAGCTGTGTTCAAGCCCCAGTACTGAAAGAAGAAAGAAAAGGAAGGGAAAAATGAGGAAAAAAAGAAGGAACTATTGTTTGAGTGCATTTATATATTAACTATACCTCATGGATAACCGTGATATGAATCTGTTACCCTAGATGCGGCCCATTCTAACCACCCATCTTCACAATAAACCTCTTCTCCAGTGCCAGAGGGTTTTGCCACTGCCAGGTGAATAGTTAGATGGAGTTCCTTTCCTGTAATCAGGTTGTGGGGAATGGTTACTCTAACCGACTGGGATTACCCATGACATAGCAGAGATGAGCATAGCACACAGCACATGGAGAGAGCCATAATGGACAGTCCTGTTTCCAGTTTAGGGGGCCCAACCCCTCTTCTTGCTCCTCTTTCCATTCTGCTAGGTTCCTGTCTCATACCTCTCCCCATCATCCCACCTCCCGCCTCCATCCGCTGGCCCATGGTCACCCCATGTTTCCCCCAACCCACCACCATTCTATGAGCCCTACTCTCCCTTTGTTGACCAGACAACTTATTGAAGCCAGATATCCCCTCAGGGCTGCATCCAGTCTCCTGATCCACCCTTCTCACTGCCAGAACTTTTACCTCCACTCCCACCTTCCTGCCACCACCCCTTCTGGCCTCACTGCTTTCCCCTAACTGCCTGGTCCACCCCCTCCCTTGGGAACATATGCTTAGCATGGGGAATGTGCACATTCCCAGCACTCACTACCCAATGCCAGGTGCCACAATATTCTGAACATGAACTATGGCTGCCACAGAGAAGGAAGGCCCAGGTCATAATCTGCCCATCCTCCCTTACTGGCTAAGGCCTGGACAGCCTCAGGGCTCTCTGGTTTACCTGAGTTTGCTGGCAGTTGCAGGACTGGAGATGAAGATCTTGCCTCCATCTCCTCAACCGGTGTTGCATCTTCCTGAGGGATCTTCAGCTTCAACACCTGGGTCTCCATCTTTCTACTCAGTGTGGGCCCAGCTACAGACAATATCCCATGATGACCTCGATTTGAGGTAAGGGAACCCCCTCTCCTAAACCCCTCTCTTTCCAGTTTCTTCTATGCTACCCTGTGGGAGTCTCCCATCTCAGGCCATTTTCAACTGAAGTGTGCCATCTCCTCTTCCTGGAACCCAATAGCCCCTGACAGGCTCCCCTTTCCCACCAACACCTGGCCCACCACAATCCCTTGTTCCTCATCACATGGGCCACCCATACCCCATTCCCTGGCCCTCTAGTGACCCTCAAACTTTCACTGGGTTAGGGATGTGTGGACCCAGCTGCCGGAGACAACCCTAGAGGACCCAGTTCCAATGTAATAGGGCCCCACTCCCACCAGTCTCCTTCTCCCCACACCTGTAGGTCTGAACCTCACCCTAAACTCGGCCCCACCCCTCTCAGTGTAGGAAAATTCATGGGTGAGAGGATGTAGCTCCTCCATAGAAGGAAGATAGGAGCTTAGAGTTCAACCCCATCCCCTTCTGGTTAGCCCCCAGTAGTCACGGTTGCTATGAAGCAACTGCTGCGCCTCCAGCATTTGGAGGTGAGGAAGATGCCACCTCTCCCAACTGGTGCTGCATCTGTTAGAGGGACGTGGTTCCCCAGGCCCTCTTTGGCTTCACCAGCCAGCTGATCTCCACTTTCAAGGTCACTGTGGAGTCAACTGCTGGAGCAATCAGCAAAGACCCAGAGTCAATGTAAGTGAGTGCCACCTTTCACCCCCCTCCATTACCCTTTTCTCCATTCTCTCCTCTGCTCCTCAGCAGGAGCCATCCCTAGGACACGGCTCTTAAATGTTAAGTGGGCTGAACCTGTCTTCTTCTCCTTTCTATTGCCAGGTTGTCCACCTGTGTCCTTCTTCCTCACTACACCTCCGCTATCCCCACCCCCACCCCATATTTCCCCTTCCCACAATCAATTGTTTCACCTGCCCACCCCAAACCATGCTTCCTCACTCCAGTTGCTTCCCTAACCTTTGCTTTCCTCACTCCATCCTCCATCCCTTGCTTCCTCTGCCACCCATTCCAATCCTTCCCCCATTCCTTCCCCTTCTGAGTGAGAGGATGTGCATGGCATGCACATATGAATGTGATGCAATTGGACTGAACCAAGGCAAAATAATCATTGGAGAAGGAAAGCAGGGGTTCAGAGTCTTTCCTGTCCACCATTCCACTTTGTAACATGCTTGTTTGCTCAGTTCCACTGCATCTGCTGGTACTGGAGCTAATATTGCTGACTCTTCAATGTCAACATGGAGGACCTCCACTTTCCTCGTGAGTGTGGGCCCAACTCCAGGAGCCATCCCTGGACAGCCATGAATTTAGGTAAGTGGGGCATAACTCCTCCCAGCTGATTCCCTCTCCCTGACCACCCTCAACCCCATTCACCTTAGACCCCAGTGTCCCACTCTCTCTTCTCTTCCCTGTCCACTTCCTGGTTCAACCCCTCCTGTAGGAACATGTTCAGGTGAGGGAATGTGTGTGTGTGTGTGTTTGTGTCCACACACAACACACAGAGGTGGTGTCAAACTGGTCTGAACCCAGTTGTGGTGGTTGCAGACTCAGAGATATATTCATATTAATATTACTGAGATTTGCATTACAATATAAGCAATATAGGTATTTTAAGGAATTGCCCTAGATACCTAATGGATGAAGAATGGAGTTTTCCCTGCCTCCCCTCCCAGCAAGGGTTGTAGAGCTTCAGAATTACTTGTTTACTCTATGTTCACTGGCATTTATGGGGTTTGAGGTGTAGCCCTTGCCTCCTTCTCTCAACAGGTTTTATGCCTGCCACAGCAGCTGGGGAAGCCTGAGTGATCTTCAGCTATACCACATGACCTTCCTGCTAAGTGTGGGCCTAGCTGTTGGAGCCATCCTCAGAGGACATCACGAGGTAAGTGAGAACCCTGTTCTTCATTCCTTGATTTTCCATTTTCAACTCTGACCCCTGTGGCAGCCATTCCAGGACAGCCCTATTTTGAGATAATTTGGTCCCACCCCCTTTTCCAGGTTCCATACCATCTGCCAGTCCTCCCTTCCCTTCCACCAAGTTGAGCTGAACATATGCTATAGCAGGTGCCAGAGAAAGAAGGCCGAGGACGGGAACTGCCCCATCTCCTCTCTTGGCTATGGCCTGTTTAGCTGGGGATCCCGGGGGTTATGTGTATTCAGAATATGTACCTGGCTGCTTCAGGCCAATTCACAGTACCCTGAATACAGTATCCTCAAACTTGACATTCAAGTCAAACTCTATGAATTTATGATACTATTCCAAATTACTAAAATTTATTGGATCTAGAAACCAAAAAAAATCCAACTTGTTATTTTAGTAGCAATTGATATCATGAAAGTAGAATATTGATCAGGAATAGAGGTAAGAAAACGAGACAATGAGGGAAAATGTAGAATACTGGATGTGCGTTAGAGATACAAAAATCATATCCTATAGGCTCATTTATTGAAAACTTGTCATCCTATATTGAAAGCTCAATTTACATATATAGTTACAGTTGCTTTTCTTATCTATCACTTCTGATCACAAATCCTTTTATAAATTTTTATAGTACTTTTGAATAAATCACATTTTATTGTTAAAATACCTTACAGAGGGGTTACAATTACATGGGCAGGATAATGCGTACATTTCTTATCAAGTATTGCAGCTTCCTCCTTTGTTTACACTTCACATCCCTTCCCAGCCTCCCCACCCACACCCGCACCCAATCCTCCCCCCTCTCCCCACCCACACCAACGTTGTAAAGCTCATTTTTGACATGACAACTTGTACTTCTCATTGTTGCAACAGGTCCACCTGTATCCTTAAACGACGTGTTTTCCCCCATCTCCTCCACAAGTTATACTGACATCAAATATAGTGAAAGCAGGGGTTATACTGTGGGGGAGGGACATACAAAGCAACAAAGTGATAATCTTATAAATACGTTAGAAACAAATGCAAGAAAGAAAAAAAGCATTCAAATACATATCTAAGGGTTCATTTTCCTAACATCACATTATCTGACCTTTTCTGCTTGACTCATACATGTACTAGATATTGCAAATAAGGGAAACCATGGGACCTATGTTTCTTTGGGCCTGGCTTACTTCACTTAATGTAATTTTTTCCAAGTCTTTCCATTTCCTAACAAATGGGGCAATGTCTTTCTTTCTGATGGAGGTATAGAATTCCATTGTGTATATATACCACATTTTCTTGATCCATTCATCTACTGGGGGTCATCTGGTTTGGTTCCATATCTTAGCTATGGTAAATAATGCTGCAATAAACAGAGTTGTGCTGGTAGCTTTAGTGTGGTCTTGTTTGTAAACATTTGGGTAAATGCCCAAAAGTGGGATTTCTGGGTCATAGGGGAGCTCTATGTGAAGTCTTTTGGGGAATCTCCATACTACTTTTCAAAGTGGTTGAACAAGTTTACATTCCCACCAACAGTGAAGTAAGGTTCCCTTCTGTCCACGTCCCTTCCAGCATCTGTTGTTGTTAGAGTTCTTGATTTTTGCCATTCTAACTGGTGTGAGGTGGTATCTCAATGTTGTTTTGATTTGCATTTCGTTTATAGCTAGGGATGTTGAGCATTTCTTCATGTGTCTATTGGCCATCCTTCTTTCTTCTTCAGAGAAGTTTCTCTTTAAGTCTTTAGCCCACTTATTTATTGGGCAGTTGTTTCTTTGAGGATTTGTTTTAGGGGAATTTAATTTTTTGAGTTCCAAGTATATTTTAGATATGAGACCCTTGTCTGTTCTATGGCTAATGAAGATCTTCTCCCAATCCGTGGGCTTTCTATTGATCTTGCTAGCTATGTCCTTTGCCATGCAGAAGCTCTGCAACTTTATGCAATCCCATTTGTCCAAACTTTCTTTAATTTGTTGTGAAAATTTCGGCCTGCTCCAAGGAGACCTAGGGTTTCTCCCATTCCATCCTGTAATGTTTTCAGAGTGTCTGCTTTGACTTCGAGGTCTTTGATCCATTTTGAGTTGATTCTGGTGCAGGGTGATATGTAAGGATCTAGCTTTAGTTTTCTACAAGTAGTTAACCAATTTTGCCAGCACCATTTACTGAAGAGGCTATCTTTGTTCCATTCTATTGTTTTAGCTCCCTTATCGAATATTAGATGGCTATAGGTCTGTGGGTTCATTTCTGGGTTTTCAATTGTATTCCATTGGTCCTGAGGTCTGTTCTTTGCCAGTACCAAGCTGTTTTGATTACTATGGCTTTATAGTAGAGTTTGAAATTTGGTATTGATATTCCTCCAGCAGTATTGTTTCCGTTGAGGAGCGTTTTTGGTATTCGGGGACTTTTATTGTTCCATATGAATTTTTGGATTGCATCTTCTATTTCCTTCCCATCTCCTCCCCTCCCCACTACCCCAACCTTCCCCATGTCAAAGTTGTAACGTACATTTTTCAACATAATGTCTTGTACATCTCATTGTTGC
Source organism: Dipodomys spectabilis (assembly GCF_019054845.1). NCBI lineage: Eukaryota > Metazoa > Chordata > Mammalia > Rodentia > Heteromyidae > Dipodomys > Dipodomys spectabilis. The sequence continues at coordinate 4,068,437 of NW_024870689.1, forward strand.
GATGGATCCACCCGTATCTTTATTTAAACAATTTGTTTTTTCCCTTCCCCTCCACAAATTATATCAACATCAAATACAGTGAAAACGGGGAATATACCGTTGGGGAAGGACATACATAGCAACAAAGAAATCATCTCATAAATATATTAGAAAGAATAGCAAGATAGGGAAACCATTTGAGTCCTTATCTTGGGGATCATTTCACCTAATATCAATTTATCTGACCGTTTCTGGTTGTCTCAGACATATAGTAGTTATTGCAAATAAGGGAAACCAAGGGACCTATGTTTCTTTAGGCCTGTAGTACTTCAATTAATATAATTTTTTCCAAGTGTTTCCATTTCCTAACAAATGGGGCAATGTCATTCTCTCTGATGGAGGCATAGAATTCCATTGTGTATAAATAAGAAGTGGGCTAAAGACTGACAGAGAAACTTCTCTGAATTGGAAAGAAGGATTGCCAATAGACATATGAAGAAATGCTCAAACTCCCTAGCCATAAAAGAAGTGCAAATCAAAACAATATTGAGATATCACCTCACTACAGTTAGAATGGCTATAACCAAGAACTCTAATAACAACAGATGCTGGAGGGGATGTCGACAGAAGGGAACCCTAGTGCATTGTTGGTGGGAGTGTAAATGTGTTCAACCACTTTGGCAAGCAGTATGGAAGATTCTCAAAAGATTCCTCATAGAGCTCCCCTATGACCCAGCAATCCCACTTTTGGGCATTCACCCAAAAGATCACAAACAAGACTATACTAAATCAACCAGCACGTCTATGTTTATTGCAGCATTATTTACCATAGCAAACCCAGATATCCCTCAATAGATAAATGGATAAATCACACTTTTTGAATGTTATCATCTTAACGACAGTATGCTTCTACATCTTTCATTCTATGTTTCAAACTTTTATATTTTTTCTTTCTCTGTTTGCTGAGTAAATGTATTCCTGGAAACGATATTCACAGCAAATCTGGGTGTAATTTTCAATTTTAAAATTTCAAATATAATACAAACTTTGTTTTGAATAGTCATTTTCTAAAAATGAGTGATATTCATGAACACTAATATTTTTGTGCCTTTAAGTAAATTGAGACTTGGGTTGTTCTTATGTCTAAGTGACTTAATCATTAGATTAATCATGTATAAACATGTGCATTACACTTTTTTATTTTAATATATAAAATAGTCTCCAAGGATTTACTTTAAAGTGATAATGGGAGGGTTTGTCTTCCTGTTACAAACTTTATATTTATTGCAGTAAAAGTACTTGAAATACATGATGTTTACTGGAGCAATATAAAAGATGAGAACATATTTCTAAAAAGAATGGATTTATTGATTAAAGCATAGAAAAGACTAAAATAGGTTTCTTCCTTGAGACTGCATAAATTTCTTATGAATGTAGCTCAAGATGAGACTCAGAGATTTTTTCATATTAATATTACTGAGATTTACATCACAATATAAGCAGTAGTGATATTTTAAGGAATTGGTCATTCAAAGCTTTAGATAGCTAATGAAGAATGGGATTGAAAATAGTAGAGGAAAACAATCAACGTACAGCTATTGTGATTTTATAATACTAATATGAAAGAAATGGCACTTTCCCCTTTCTGAATAAGAAAGTTTAGCCAGTAATTTCAAAGTAAGGCATCAGTTGTAATGAGTCTAAAGTCTTTTCCTCCAAGATATCCAAGAGTACTATACTTATCCTCTGAAGAGTAAATAAGTAATTATTTTAATTAGCTTTCTTAATATTAATTTACTTGTAGCAAATTGTTTTAAATGTTTACTCCCTTTCCTTCAATGTAATAAGATACATTTCATATTCTTTCACTTTATACAAGCCTGAAATCACTATTTCAAAGTAACAGAAACAGAAAAACAAAAATAACCTGATACAATATCACCAATCATAAATTATATGAAAAAATCGACAATATAAAAAGTAAACCTGAGGAAGAGGAAAATCAATGGCAGGATTACAACAGAAATTACTCTAGCTCTCTCTAATCAATCAGAGATTTAGAGTCCTAGCAGGTACTACATTTCTAGAGGTTCACACCACGGCAGCTACAATTATATATAGATACACAATTCAAAAGAAGATTTTATACTGTCTTCAAAAGAAAATGGAAATGTATGAAAAGATATTTAGTCAAGCAGGTGACTGTTTTGACTGTGTTGGCCAACATATTCAAAACACAACTAAAGTGTGGAATAAAAGGACCATATGGGACAAAAGAAGGAACAAAAGTGGACAAGACAGAGTTACATCCAAACACAGAGACAATTCACCATACCACTGGACAGTCCAAACTCTCACTGGAACCACAAATATTAACATCACAACATCTCACCACAACTGACCTTTACTCCTCCACTTAATGATCTAAACAAAAACCTAATTCCAGAACAACAAATAACAACAGAAGATCAAACTAACACCTGGCAAATCAACCAAGAACATAGAGTCACATATTAAGATCATAGATACTCCAAATGAGAAGGAAGAAATCCTCCAAATGGACAGAACAAATCAGAAAAATACAAGAAAAATGATGTCAAGGTAGTATAATTCACAAAGTTAATAAACAGGCATTAGAACAGACAATCAAGGACCTGGAAGATAGTTTTCAAAAAACATTACAAATACTGCTGAAAAATGTGATTAATGAAAACATGCAAAACCTTTACAAGGAAATTTGTAAATAAGATGATACCAACCAAAGATTAGCAAAATAACTCATGGAGACTGCAAACAAAGATAAATAAATTCTGAGAAGACAAGGTAGTTCATGGAAAAAACAGTTGGTATCGATGGTATGATCAAACAAGATTCATTCTAGAATAAAATTGGATTCATTATACTTGTCAATAAACATAATACAAACCATCAGCAGAAGCAGGAAGAAGAAGCACATGATTGCCTATACGGATATAGAAATTGTTTTTAACAAACTCCAATACCCCTTTATGATTAAAAGGTCTGAGAAACTAGTAATGCATGGAACTTTCCTCGATATAATACAGAGATGTATATGACAAAGAGATAATTAGCATGTGCCTAACGGTGGAAGCATGAAGACATTAAAATCAGGAATGAGACAAGGATATCTACTCTCTCCACTACTCTTCAATATAGTAGTGGACTGTCAGGCAAGAGCTATAGGCAAGAGAAAAACATAAAGGGGCTCTAAATAGGGAAAAAATAAAACTATCCCTTTTTTCAAATTAAATGCTCCTGTATTTAAATGACCCTATAGCTTCCTCCCCCAAGTTAGTAAAGGTGATACGAACCTTCAGCAATGTAGCAGGGTATAAAACCCACAAGAATCAGTAGGTTTTCTGTGTTACCAACAATGGGAAGATCCGCGCTGAAATCCAAAATAAAACCTCAAATGTTTTAGCCTCAAAATCAAATCATATTAAACGAAACAAAACAACAACAACAAAGCTAGGAATTAATAAAAATAAAAATGAGAAGGACCTCTACTGTGAAAACTTTAAAGCCTTTCAATGCTCTTGGTTGGAAGAAATAACATTGTGAAAACTGCAATACTGCCCCCAAACAATTGACAATGTAATACCCATCAAAATCCCAACAATATTCCTCAATGCCGTAGAGAAAGCAATCCAAGATCAAGAAAATGTCGCATACATACACAATGGAATTCTATGCCTCCATCAGAAAGAATGACACTGCCCCATTTGTTAGGAAATGGAAAGACCTGGAAAAAATTATATTAAGTGAAGTAAGCCAGGCTCAGATAAACATAGGTCCCATGTTTTCCCTTATTTGCAATGTCTAGTATATGTCTGAGTTAAGCAGAAAAGGTCAGATAAGTTGATGTTAGGGGAATGAACCCTAAGATATGTACTCAAATGTTTTTTTTTTCTTTCTTGCCATTGTTTCTAACACAGTTATAAAATTATTTCGTTGTTGTTTCATATATCCTTCCCCCACAGTATAACCCCTGCTTTCACTGTATTTAATGTTGTTATAACTTATGGAGGGGAAGGGGAAAAACAAATCGTTTAAATAGGGATACAGGTGGATCCATTGCAACAATGAGATGTACAAGTCATTATGTGGAAAACAAACTTTACAACTTTGGTTCGGGATGGGGGTGGTGGAGGGGGCGGGGGAGGATGGGAAGGGATGGGAAGGGTAAACAAAGGAGGAGGCTACAATGCTTGATAAGAAATGTACTCATTATCTTGCCTATGTAATTGTAACCCCTCCGTACAGTATTTTCACAATAAAAAACCATTTAAAAATAAATAAAGAAGAAAGCAATCCAAATTTAATATAGAATTACAAAATTACATATGATACATGAACTCCTGGGCCTATAGTCATCTTACACACACACAGACACACACACACACACACACACGCACACACATACACACAATGGAATTCTATTCACCTCTCAAAAAGGAAGATTTTTCACCGGTCATCAAGAAAATGAAAGTTTGGGAAAATTACATTAAGAGAAAGGAATGCAGACTTAAAGAAATTTAATTTTCATGGATTCATTAATTTATGGTAGCTAGAAGATGCATACAAAACTTTAAGCCAGATTCTACCTCACCCCAGTTAGAATGGCCATTATCAAGAAAACTAACAATAGCAAATACTGGCATGGATGTAGCCAATTGGAACTTTATTATATTGTTGATGGGAAATTAAAATTTTTCTTTTTTTATTGTGAAAATACTGTACAGAGGAGTCGCAATTACATGGGAAAGATAATGAGTATATTTCTTATCAAGCATTGTAGCCTTCTCCTTCGTTTCCCCTTCCCATCCCTTCCCCTCTTCCCCCTGCCCACCCTTCTCCTCCCCCCACCCCGCACAAAAGTTGTAAATTTCCTTTCTGACATAACGATTTGTACATCTCATTGTTGCAATAGGACGAACTGTATCGCTATTTAAACGATTTGTTTTTCCCCTTTCCCTCCACAAATTATAACAATAGCAAATACAGTGAAAGCAGGAGTTATACTGTGGGGGAGGAACATACAAAGCAACAAAGAAATATTTTTATAAATGTGTTAGAAACAATCGCATGAAAGAAAAAAAAACATTTGAATACATATCTTAGGGTTCATTTCCCTAACATCACATTATCTGACCTTTTCTGCTTGATTCAGACATATACTAGATATTGCAAATAAGGGAAACCATGGGACCTATGTTTCTTTGGGCCTGGCTTACTTCACTTAATATAATTTTTTCCAAGTCCTTCTATTTCCTAACAAATGAGGCAATGCCATTCTTTCTGATGGAGGCAGAAAATTCCATTGTGTATATATACCACATTTTCTTGATCCATTCATCTACTGAGGGGCATCTCGGTTGGTTCTAAATCTTAGCTATAGTAAATAATGCTGCAATAAACATAGTTGTGCTGGTAGCTTTAGTGTGGTCTTGTTTGTAAACATTTGGGTAAATACCCAATAGTGGGATTGCTGGGTCATAGGGGAGCTCTATGTGGAGTCTTTTGAGGAACCTCCATACTACTTTCCAAAGTGGTTGAACAATTTTACACTCCCACCAACAATGCAGTAAGGTTCACTTCTGTCCACATCCCCTCCAGCATCTGTTGTTATTAGAGTACTTGATTATAGCCATTCTAAGTGGGATGAAGTATCTCAATGTCGTTTTGATTTGCATTTCTTTTATGGGTAGGGAGGTTGAGCATTTCTCCATGTGTCTATTGGCAACCTTCTTTCCTCTTCAGAGAAGTTTCTCTTTAAGTCTTTGCCCACTTATTTATTGGGCAGCTGTTTCTTTGAGACTTTGTTGTTGGGGGATTTAATTTTTTGAGTTCCATGTAAATTTTAGATATGAGACCCTTGTCCATTGTATGGTTAGTGAAGATCTTCTCCCAATACGTGGGGTTTATATTGATCTTGCTAGCTATGTCCTTTGCCATGCAGAAGCTCTTCAATTACATGTGATCCCATTTGTCCAACCTTTCTTTGATTTGTTGTGTTTCTGAGTCTCCAATTAGAAAATTTCAGCCTGCGTCAAGGAGACCTAGGGTTTCTCCTATTCCATCCTGTAATCTTTTCAGAGTGTCTGCTTTGACTCCAAGGTCTTTGATCCATTTGGATTTGTTTCTGGTGCAGAGTGATATGTAAGGATCTAGTTTTAGTTTTCTACAAGTAGTTAACCAATTTTGCCAGCACCATTTACTGAAGAGGCTGTCTTTCTTCCATTCTTGTTTTTTTTTAGCTCCCTGTTCAAAAATTAGATGGCTATAGGTTTCTAGGTTCTTTTCTGGTTTTTCAATTCTATTACATTTGTCCTGAGGACTGTTCTTGTGCCAATACCAAGCTGTTTTGATTACTATGGCTTTTTAGTAGAGTTTGAAATTTGGTATAGATCTTCCTCCAGCAGTATTTTTTCTATTGAGGATCGTTTTTGCTCTCCGGGGTCTTTTATTGTTCCATATGAATTTTTGGATTGCCTCTTCTATTTCTTTGAAGAATGAAGTTGGAATTTTTATAGGTATCGCATTGAATTTGTAGATAGCCTTGTGAAGTATTGCCATTTTCACGATGTTCATCTTTCCGATCCAAGACCATGGGAGTTTTTGCCCCTTTCTAAGTTCTGTATTGATTTCTTTTTCAAGTTTTTAAAGTTTTCATCATAGAAGTCCCTCACTTCTTTGCTTAAGTTAATTACTAGGTATTTTATTTTTTGTGAGGCTATTATGAATGGAGTTGCTTTCCTAATTTCAGCCACACTTTTCTCATTGTTGGCATACAGAAACGCAATTGATTTTTGAGGGTTAATTTTACACCCTGCTAATTTGCCAAAATTTTGAATCAGCTTGAGTAATTTGGGAGTGGAATCTATGGGATTCGTTAAATACAAGATCATGCATCTGCAAAGAGGGATTGTTTTACATCTTCTTTCCCTATTTGGATCCCCTTTATGTTTGCATCTTGTCTTATTGCTGTAGCTAGGCTTCTAATACTGGATTGAAGAGAAGTGGAGAAAGAGGAATTTTAAAAAGCACAAATTTCATCACCAAGAGCTGTCCGCAAAACGTGACAAGTTTCTAATACAGCAAAATTGAATGAATGGTTTGGAATTCCAAGAAGTACTTGAATTGACACATTATCAGAAAGTGTAACCAGGCAAGCACTTTTATTTTTAAATTTTTTGGGGGAGTCCGGTCGTGGGCCTGAACTTTGGGCCTGGGAGCTGTCCCTCAGTTCTTCAGCTCAAGGTTAGCACTCTACCACTTGAGCCACAGAGCCACTTCCGGCTTTTGTTTCCTGCTTATGTGGTGTTGAGGCATTGAACCCAGGGCCTCATGCATGCAAGACAAGCGCTCTACCACTGAGCCACCTTCCCAGCCCCTAGGCAAGCACTTTTAAGAAATGCAGCTACTAGATTTCTCATTGAGGGCTTTCATAACACTTTGTGAAATACAAGTCAGAACCTCATTGAAGACTAGACAGTTTTCCCTCACCTTTCTGTCAAGCTCAGTTATTATCAATCAACATATAGCTAATCTTGAATAATCCTCTAATAAGAAAATGTTGATGGAGTGTTTATATGCAGAAAAGCTCGGAAGGCTAACTTTTTCCAATTGGCCTGAATGGTTGAGCCCCACACTATTATCCCATGTCCATACGGACTCCAGGCATAATTCCAGGTATGTGTGAACACCTTTGATGTGCAGGGAGGGCAATCCACCTAGGCCCAGTTGTAAACACCCCATCTCAGACCCAACTGAAAGTCCTCCATCTTTCTTGACCTAGGGGCTTTTCATTAACCTCTACCTCCTTGATCAGATCTCCTATAAAACACTGATCCTGTGCCAGCTACCTCACACAACCTCTATCCTGCTGGAAGGGCTGTGCCCCTGGCTGTTCCTCAATAAAGAGTCCTTTCTGTTGGTGATCAAGTCAGGCCTATTCCTTTTCCGTTCTCCTCCATTTTCCTAACATATGGTGCTGACACCCAGGAGATAAAAAGCATCAGGAGTAAGTAGGTGCCCTCTGCCAAGGGGCCACCCACCTCCTTGCCACCTCTCACGGAGCCTTTCTGCTACCTTCCTCCTCCTTCCAAGGCTTTTCTTCATCAGAAGCACAGAGCCCTCTGAGCTTACTTTGGGCTAAACAGACACCTGAAAAACCTCCCAGCCTTTGCTTTTGTAAGCAGTGCAAACAGTGGATGGCCACGCTGCTGTGGCTTGAGGTATTATTGCCCCTCTGCGTAAGCTCAGAAAAGGCCTTATCTCTCCCCCTATTCTCTATCCTTTACCCTGTCCCTGGACTCTGATCTCCAGGCAGGAGGCTCTTCGCTGTTTACCCAATACCTAAAAGCCTTCAGGACAAGGTAACTGACATGGACACCAGGAGGGCAGGACTTCCTCCCTTCTTTCTTGTCTCTGGGGTCCAGAGACTCCAGAAGTCTCTTCTTTCCTTATACCCTTATACCCTTTAATAAGGACCTTTGGGGATGCCCTCTCTTAATTATTGGGATCCATCCGTCTGGCTTCCCAAAGCGCCAGCATTGCCTGTAGCATCAGGACAGGCTCCATAGTCCTACCAAAATTTCCAAATTGTCTCCCAGAGACACCCCATTGGCATGCCTGCTGTCTGCACTTAAGACTCTGGGCTGACTGATTTACAGTCATAAAAAAACAAAACTGACTTGTTTTTATTCCAAAATCTGGTCTCATTACCATGGCACTGCTGACCTAAATTCAGAACCTTAGGTTTTACTCTTGCTGATTTAAACAATTCTCCAATGAAACTGGGAGGAGTCTGAGGTCCCCTAAACCTAAGCCCTCCTCAAGCTCTGCTCCAGAAAATCCTCCCTTTGCTTGTTCTGTTCGGGCCACCAAGTCCTTCTCTGACCTCCACTCCAGAGGGCTCCCTCTCCACTCTCCTGCCTTGCTCACCAAGCCCTTCTCTGCCAGGAGCCACCCAACGTTTCCTCTAAAAAAGTAACTCCTTATCTTGTAGCAACTCAATCTGTCTCTCTCCCCCTCTCCATTTCCCTCTATCTCTCTTTTCTTTGATGACCTCCATCACAAAAGAACCTTTTCTCCTTCCTTGCTCTTCTAACTACACTCTTGGTATTTGCAGTTGGTCCATATTCTCTAGGCTAAAACTGTGTCTTTTTCAAGCAAACTCCTTTTGCTGACCCAGGTCTCTGTGCCTGCCTGTCTGCATGCTTGTGTAGCTGACACAAGGTGGGGGTGGGCATAGGCCTCCAAAGGTAAAACAACAAGCTATGAGTCCTGTTAAAAATCCCTCTAAACAAACCCCTCCATACTTATATATTTCTCAACCCTCTTCTATGGCTAATACACCTTCTTTCCTTCCAGGCCATAATTAAATGGTCCTCTGGTCTGGACATTTCGTTAATCTGTTACTGACAGAGGCTGGCTGACAAACACACTGAGGACATCTTCTGTCTTTTGCTGCTCTCTCCCTTTACCACCCTGAAATCCCATAGTAGAAACAAGCCAATCCTTCTTCTCTTAGGGACTTAGACAATAATACAGTCCTTTCCTCTTTCCTGAGTCCACTCACTTCAAAATCTAGATTCTTAATTTCTCCTCTAAATGGCTACCGAAGAAAAATCCCTCCCTCTCACCTCTTCCAATAACTTTAACCAATTATTCAAACACTAGCTTTTCAGTAACTTCATTATGCCACATCCTCCCTTTAAATGTCTTCATGGTTAAAAGTGCTATCTTTTCCCCCTTACAAACCTGTTCAACCACCTCCTCCCCCAATTCTCTCTACATGCCTTGGAAGCTGATCCTAGCAAGAGACAAAGACCACATGATGGGTTTTTCTTCAACCCCCACGCTTCCACCAACCTATCTCCTCTCTACTCTTCACTCTTCTAGTGGTTAAAATGTTCAATTTAAAATTCTAAACCACCTCATAACCAAAATTGATTTAAAGGGTTCCTTCTCTTGTTGTCAATGTTTGTTTAAAGGTGGAAATTCTGTTTGTCAAAATTTGCCTTGCATTTTGTTTGTTATTGCCTTGAACACATGGTTTTTATCATATTGGTCAAAACAATATCACTTTGCCATTGGAATTCCAAAAAATCTTATGGCCGATTTTCATTTCTTTAAAAACCTACGTGCCTTAAAACGTTTAAGTGTGTGTGTGTGTGTGTTTGAGAGAGAGAGAGAGACAGAGACAGAGACAGAGACAGAGACAGACAGAGAGAGAGACAGAAAGCACGTTCAACATAATCTCATTATAATACATAAAAACTGTGTAAAAATTATCTTCTTATAATTCTTTGTAGTGATATTTCTCAACAAATGTGCTGTTTGTTATAAGAAAACATCTTTTTCAAGGGTAGTAGTAAAAGTAGTGAGACCCAGCTCAGCTCCTAGCCAGCTGTGAGGATAAACACCGGTAAGGAGGTAAAAATTTTCTAAAAATGTTTGTTCCACATATTTGTTTCTGTCAGAAAATTTGAGTATGTAGAAGATGGTATGAATATGCCTTAAAAGACAGTTTATAAGTAAAAGTTTGTATGTAATTGTTGGCTGTGATTTACATTAAAACTATCATGTCATTCTCTATGACCATCTAAAGTCAAGTGTCTTAACCAATTTTTGTATAAATTTGTAAGCAACAAAGCAGGAGATTTGACAATTCATCCGAGGGACAGATTCTGGCCAAGATCTTGCTTGGACTATCCTACCTCCACTATGGTAGATTGGACTTCTGCCTGACTCCATCACACAGCTGATTCTTGGTAAAAGACTGCTTTAGATTTACAAAAACTAAGACTCCTGGAAAACTCTCTGAAAACATTTCCAAGCCTGACCTGAGAAAGCCAGCTGCATTGTTATGGTGTTAAAACATGTGTAGGCCAGGACAGCCTCTTGTAAAATTGGTTATCAGGTTTTCCAGGCATCCAAGCTATGCTCAAACTCTCATCTCATCAATTGAGTTTTGTCATTGTAGAGTTCTGGCAAGTATTTGTTGATCAATTCTTGACAGGATGCATGTAAGCTCTACTTGTTCCCATTAATCTCTGGTTGCTTTAATTGGAAATAATAAAAGATTTTTGTGGCAAATATTGCAGTTCAAAGCCAGCCTGGGCAGAAAAATCCCTCTGAGACTCTATAGTCAGCAAAGAGCCAGGCTGGAAGCAGGCTCAAAAATTAACGAGCCAAAGGCTAAAAGTGGCCCTGTGACTCAAAGTGGTAGGGTGCTAGCTTTGAGCTGAAGTGCTCAGGGAATGCCCTCAGGCCTTGAGTTCAAAGCCTATATCTAAGCCACAAGCACCTACACGTCCAGGACAAGGTGGAAAAGAATAAGAGGATATGATGTCACATCAGCCACTTCGTGCCTACCTTTTCAAAATTAACCAGAGCCAAGCGGTCAATAGACACAAGTTGAGAAGCTTGTCCATCTACTGTCTGTATCTGTCTAACTTCTAACTGGACAGGAATTTACATTCTTGCCTTTGTTACCTGCTATTGATAGGAAATGATCAAGGTCTCACACCAGGCCCTTAACTTCTCCAATCCAGGCCTAACTTCTGACTGGCTATGGGCTCATGATACAAATGGAACATTTATGGCTTGTGCCCAGGGTGTGTTTTCCTGTGTCACTCATATGAACTAGTCCTGCCACCTTGTCAGCCTTTTGACTGATCTCATCATTTTCAAGTTTCTCTCTAACAGGATAACAGCCCTCACTCAGGATCTGGGACCAAGTCAAGGCCATCCTATTACTGCAGGCAACCAGAGGCTTTGCTGACACTGCCCTGGATCCAACACAGACCTGAAAGATCCCAGCCCCAGTGACTCCTTTAAACCCTCATGCCAGCAGGAAATAGCCAGAAAAGACCATGATGCCCCTCCACCTTTTATACTCCTTCAGGGTTACAAATGATGGGAATCTGCTTTGTTCTCATAACTCCATGATACTCCCACTCATCACAATTCTTTTTATGTCTCAAAGACCCTATATGAAGAACTTGCCTCTCACCTCTTGGCCCTAACATTCTATCAAGATGGAATATGATGGATTGACCCTGACCCTAAATCCCGGGTATTTGTGAACTCCTTTGAATTACAGGAAGGGCAATCCACCTAAGCCCAGCTGTACACATCCCATTGTGGTCCCAACTGAAAGGCCCCCCACCTTTCTTGACCTAGGAGCTTTTCATTAACCTCTACCTCCTTGCTCAGACCTTTTATAAAAACCCTGATCCTGTCCCAACTCCCTCGCACAACCTCCAAACCCACTGGAAAGGCTGTGCCCCTCACTGTTCATCAATAAGCAGTCCTTGTTTGTTGATGATCAAGTCCACCCTATTCCTTTTCCACTCGCCTCCATTTTCCTAACAAGGACCATCTGTATTCTATGGTCCAGAAGTGAGAAAATTAGGTAAGCATATATGTAATTTTGATTCTACCCACATCAGTTATCTATCCAGACCTGTATCAAAGTGAGAGGATTTTAAAAGAATTTAGTGATTTAAAATTTAAACTTAAATGTAGAATGAAATTAGTTCCAACGCATTACTTTAAGATATTTAGAAACAACTGAGCAACCTAAAGGTCAATAAGACTTTTTATTGGAAGGGAAGGAATAGTGTTATTTGGTTCTGTATATTCTAAGTAATTTGCAGAAAGAATTTACAAAATAAAATTTACATTTGCAGCAGATTTGACACTTATTAATTTTTGTATATTGAAAGGAGCACAAGCGTCAAGAATATGTCGATGCAATCCTCTAATTTATCTCTAAATGCTTATGCTTCTGGTCTCAATATTAAAACTTCAAAAACTTACTTTTTAGCTAGTTGTGCAAAGGGATTTCGTTTCATCATGTCAGTGTTGAAGAGAGTGTGTATGTGCATTTCAATGTACAATGCATCTGGATTATTGTCAAACTTTCCATTTTTCTTCCTTCACTTACCCCAATCCCATCTTTCCCTTCAGGTTTTCTATTTATATTCTCACATATGTACATTGAGGGTTATGACTGTATTAGTCAACCATTTCCATCTCCATTCTTCTGCCCTATTCCCATTAAGCCCAGCTCTCCCTTTTAAGACTTGTTTCAACTTCAGGGTATTTTGTTAAATTTCTCTCCCTTTGGCATTTGGCTTTGGGCTTGCCACATTCTCTTCCATGTTTGACCTACATAACTGAATATATTTCTCCACATTTCTAATCTCTGAATGGCTGAGATAGGTCTCTTTTACTATAACCATTCTGTCCTAAATTCAGAATTGTATTCTTTCTTTGGTAGTCTGCTCATCACAGGGAAAGCTGTAGAACTCAAGGCAAATAGGGTGGAAAAGTGTAGTAGTGGAGGTCATTAGACATTGATGAAGTAAACTATATAACTCATGAGTATAGATGCAAGGGAGGAACTGGGAGAGAATGAGGGAATGGAAGACAGTGTATGAAAGGAAATATACTCATTAACTGACTCACATAATTGGAATCTCTCTGTATATCACCTCTGTTATAACAATTAAAGTCATTTGAATAAAATTCTTCCATGCAATGTACTAGCCTAAACTAATTCCTTTGAAGAAAATCTACAGCAGTTAGAACAACAGTTAAATTTATTAGAAAGAAAATACAATATTTAATTTGAAACATGAAATATTTGAGTTTAGGTTTAATATTAATACTACATAAACCAGTAAAAATATGTTCAGGTAAAAACAAAAAAATCAGAACAAGTGCTTCAAACACAACAAGTTATCCTTCCCTAGCTGCGAAAGAGGCTGAGGTCTGGAAGCCTCCAGACTAATCATAATAATAAACATGTTTGAGGCATGACTAAAAGGAAAATGTCAACAGTGAATGATGAAATTTACTGAATGTGAGGCTTGTGAGTTCAAGGTCTAGTACTAGCACAAGAAAGGCATGGTGGAGGATCTGTAAGGTGTATCACAATAGTTTCTAAGTTAAACACCAACTGTGGCAACACAGTAATTCCTCATCTGAGACAAAAAGAGAAAAAAATTAGTAGGGGTCAGACAAGGAGAGGAAATGGGCAAGGAAAAGAATGAAGTAAAGTGAACATAAAAGGAGGGAAAAAGAGGAAAAGGGAAAAGAAGGAAAAAAGAGAGGAGAGGAAGAAAGCTTAATGACATTAGACTGAAAATTGCCTGATACAAAATCAAACAATATTAAGCGCAACAATTAAAACTTTGTGCGTCAAAATGAATGATCAACATGGAGAAAATAAATGGTATGAGAGAAAACATTTCCATATATTTTTGAGTTGATTACTAACTGCAATGAATTAGAAAATATATAACAAAATCCTACAACTAATCCACACACACAACATTTGATATTAAAATGATAAAAAGGATTGAAGAAACTTATCTATAAAGAATATATAAAGATAATTGATTAAAGTATATAGATGTTCAATATCAATATAAATGAGAAAAATCTAAATCAAACTTACAATGAAATAACTACTTTATACACGAAGTATGGACACAGTTTTAAAAACTAAATAACAACAAGAAGACTAACACATGCTGGGAAGCACGTGAAAACATTGTGAATCCTAGTTTATTTCTGTCAGGAATGTAAAACAATTAAAGATTGTATTGAGAGTCTTAAAAAGAAATAAATATAGTTTTACATAAGAATTTGCTTCAGTACTTCTATTTCAACAAAAGAGAAAGCAGGGAGTAAAAGAAATATTTGGAGAATCACTTCATGACAATTACCACTAAGAGATAAAATAATGTAAAATCACAGATAAATGCATTGCAAAGGAGGAAAATTTTACTACTTTTTACATCAGGCATGAATTTTTAATACAATAAGCTAAATAAAATGCACTAGTCATAAAGGCACAGCCATGATATGACTTGCCTTACTGAGCTTCCAAGAAACAAGAACTCATAGAGGCAAAAGGTATTATGGTTCCAGAGGCTAGGGGTGAGAGGAAGAGGAACTGCATACTTAATGACCAAACAGGTTCATATATGAAAGATGAATAATGATGTGAATGAATGGAAGGGATGACTGCCCAACAAGTTGGCCATATGTAATTTCAGTGAATTGTACATTTAAGAATGGTTAATATCACAACACACGATAGAAAAGACTTATACTCCTTAAACTCAAAAAGGATTTGCAGCCAGGCACCTATGGCTCATGCCTGTAATCCTAGCTACTCAGCAGGCTGTGATCTGAGGATCACGGTTCAAAGCCAGCAAAGGCAAGAAAGTCTGAGAAACTCTTATCTCCAATAAACCACGAAAAACCGGAAATGGCTGTACCTCAATTGGTAGATCGCTAGCGAGGCTTGAGCTGAAGAGCTGAGGGACAGTGCTCTAGCCCAGAGTTCAAGCTCCAAGACCAACAACAACAACAAAAAGATTTGCAGCTACCCTGGGCTACATAACAAGTTCAAAGTTCAAAAGCATTCTGAGCTACATAGTAAGCACACCTGTCTTCAAAAGGAATATGGAAAAATCAAATTTTGGATTCTGTGAATTTTACAGAAACATAACTACATGCATATCTATTTTTTGTGTTGAAATAACAAACAAATTGTTTTAAAACATGTTAAAACAGGTTTTATCTGGAAATAGGCACTGTACATAGCATTAATAACATACACAGGTGGACAAACAAAACAAATTATTATAATGTGCATCTTACTTTTAGTTTTCTATATATTTTCACTGAATATTGCTCAAATATGCCACATATTACAGAAACACTTCCCCCAGTGGATTCCTTAGGATATATTGCCACACATGTTAGCTAGTAGTAAAGTTCCTCAGAGATCAATGTCTATTACTGAGCAAATGTCTTTCAGGTTTTGCCATTACTGATATTTCAAATGTTAAAACTCTAGTCACTGCAATATTTATTTTCAAAACAAAATTCTATCTTATACTGGCAATAAATAAAAATATTCAAATGGAGAGACAAGGAAAAACAAACCGTATCACATCAAATGAGGTTAGGCCAAAAAAAGAAAATAGAGTCAGGAAAATCTTTTTGTTGCTATTAACTGTCTGCAGAGAACTCTGAAGTTGAGCTAAAAGTGGAAATGCTATGAGGTGGCAAGTCCACCCTGACATCTCAGAATGCTGAAAGCTGGCCACAGAAGGGTTAAAACAGACAATTCTTGAGAGGGTTAAGAGACTGGAGTGTCACACTCCTTCCTTAGTGCTGGAAATGCTGAATTTTCAGTGCTGTTGACCTTGAAGGCAAAGGTGATGTGTATATCACGTCTAGACATTGTCTGGTTGCAGTCTCCTCTATCAAAACAAGGGAAAAAAGTTTCTCTCACAAACTCTGTTTCGGCTCTGATGGTAATATTAAGATAGATGCTTTCTTTATTTTCTTGGTCATGGGGCTTGAACTCTAGGCCTCAGTACTGTTCCTGAGGTCTTCAACTCAAGGCTAGTGTTTTTCCAATTGAGCCACAGCACCACTTTGGTTTTCTGGTGATTAATTTGAGATGAGTGTCTCAATGACTTTCCTGACCCTGCTGGCTTTGAACTGCAATCCTCATATCTTTGCCTTCTGATTAGCTAGGATTATGGGTGTGAGTAACTCGTATCTACCTAGCTAGATGCTCTATTTTTTCATGTATCCATGGTTACTTGCTCTATGTAAATTCAAGAAAAAATGTTTGATTGTAGAGACTCAAGGCCCAAGTGCTACTTAGCCTTGGGAACCCTGGTTTCACTATATCTCTCTTTTATATTTTTTTTGCTTTTTTCTGCTTTTTTATTGTGAAAATGCTGTACAGAGGGGTTATAATTATATGGGCTAGATAATGAGTACACTCTTATAAAGCATTGTAGCCTCCTCATTTGTTTTCCCTTCCCATCCTCCCTCCACCCCCCACCCAACCAAACCTCCTCCCAGCCCAAAAAAGTTGTAAAATTCATTTTCGACATAATGACTTGTGCATCTCATTGTTGCAATGGGTCCACTTGTATCCCTATTTAAACGATTTGTTTTTTCCCTTCCCCTACACAAATTATACCAACATCAAATACACTGAAAGTAGGGGTAATATCGTGGGGGAGGGACATACAAAGCAACAAAGAAATAGTCTAATAAATGCGTTAGAAACAATTGCATGAAAGAAAAAAAAATTTGAATACATATCTTAAGGTTCATTTCCCTAACATCAACTTATCTGGCCTTTTCTGCTTGACTCAGACATATACTATATATTGCAAATAAGGGAAACCATGGGACCTATGTTTCTTTGGGCCTGGCTTACTTCACTTAATATAATTTTTTCCAAGTCTTTCCATTTCCTAACAAATGGGGCAATGTCATTCTTTCTGATGGAGGCATAGAATTCCATTCTGTATATATACCACATTTTCTTGATCCATTCATCTACTGAGGGGCATCTGGGTTGTTTCCCTATCTTCTTAGCTATGGTAAATAATGCTGCAATAAACATAGTCATGCTGGTACCTTTAGTGTGGTTTTGTTTGTGAACATTTTGGTAAATATCCAAAAGTAGGATTGGTGCTCAAAAGACTCCACATAGAGCTCCCCTATGACCCAGCAATCTCTTTTTCTTTATATATGTGTTTGTCTGATTTTCTTTGGCTCCGGATTAATATATAACTATGTCGGATTATGGTTAACAACAATTTTCCTCTACAATGGTAAGAGAAATGTCAATTTTAAGAGACATATCAGCAAAGGAAAATTGATCAATAAGAAAAACTGGTTCCCAAAAAGAGCATTTGAAGAAAAAAGGAAGAGATAATTGGAGAGAAGAGGAAATGAGAGAAAGAGACAGAGCTAAAAAGAGACAAATTAGAAAGAAGGACGTAAAGAAATCTAATAAGGAGGAAACAGAATGAACAGAGAAAACCATACAAAAATAGTCTTGTAAAGATACCTTAGAATCAGACAGACAGATTTCTAGAAAGGCCACAGATTTTATTATCAAACATAAGCTAAGTATCAGGTAAGCTAAGGACCATGGAACAATCCAAAAACTATGTAAGGACAGTAATTTAAGTATAAACACGTTTCTCAGTCCCCTACCACATCCAAAATTGTATGGGATCACATTATTTCAGCAACTCTTGTAAAACTTCATTAAGATAGTTCAGTGTTGCTCATGAGGATGTGATCTCTGACAAGTTGCTAGTGAATCTTCACCTTCCAGAAGTCACCTACTTGGTGTCATTGAATCACATAACAAATGTTACCACCTTTTCTCATATCAGAATAACAAGACACAAAGGGAAACAGATCTGCACTCAACTTAGAATATAAGATTTTATAATTACTTAATCTACAAGTCATCTTTATTTGATTTAGAAACATGTTCCTAAAGCTGAAATTGTTTTTGTCCTTTTCAAGCCTGGACACCCTTAGGGACATAAAATGCAATGTAAAAACGTGAGAAATTAAAAAAAAAAAACACCTCACCAGAGATCCTTTCATTCTTTCTTGATGTTGACAATGATCAGAAGATTCTGGAAGCATGGCTGGGAGATTGGCAAATGAGGTAGTCAGGAAAGAACCTCTGTGATTTAGCCCCAGATTTTCCTGTTGAAAATATTCTAAACGAGCTGGAAAATCATAAAGCCTTCTTGGGAAAAGAATTTTTTCTGTGTCAAGTAGAGCATTAAACTCTTCACTAAAGGTGAATCCACAATCTATTAGTTGGTAGATAGGATAAAAGCAATTAACTTCTAGGTTAATATACATATAGGATTTTTAAAAATAATGTTCCCACAAAAATAAATGAATAATTGAAAGAAAAAACACATCCCAACTTTAGTACAATTAGTTATTACTGAAATACACTTAGGGATGTATGAAGTACTTTTTATTAATGCAAAACTATCCTAAGGACTCAATTTAGAATTTGTGCTCTACCTCATTCATCAACAAAATTAATAACCATAGAACAATGTATGTGAATATTCCATATCTGTTCACCAAACTCATACAGGAAAAATGCATCCAATAGATATTTCTTGTGTTATAATTTCAATTATGGTTGTCAAGTATACAAATTTTTTTCTGTATACAAATACTCAGAACAACCTTGCACAATGCTGTGCAATTTGCCATTTAACCTGCTTTGTCCAAATGGACATCAGTAAAAAAGATATAAACACCAGTTTGAGAAGTCTCTCACATTCCTAAACATTGATATGAAAAACTATGGCGATCTTGCTGGATATACAAGATTTAATAAAGACACATCATAAAATACTAGTAATCGGAGTGACACAATGCCAATTAGCCACCCACATCCAAGGAAGGAGAACACTAAAGTCTTATATGTTACTTAAACAATATTAGCACAAAATACTAAGGTGAGGACACCCCAGAATCTAGATACATAAAAATTAAAACAAATAAATAGCTTTGTCATTTTATATTTTCAGTTGTTTTATTACACAGGAAAAGCTATTATCCACAATTCTGTATATTTTAAAATACAATATTATGGAATGGAAACTCATAATATAAAATTAAATGAACTTTACACTGACATTTACCAAAACTGAAAATCTACTCTGTACACATCAGTTAGGTTGTTTGTGTTAGGAAAGACAATATGAATCATTTAAAAGCAATGTTTACACATTAATATTGGGTTTTTCTACATCACCACGATGTTTCTTCAAAAAATTTAGAAAGAGGGCTGGGAAGGTGGCTCAATTTTAGAGTGCTGGCCTCGCATGGATGAGGCCTTGGGTTTGATTCCTTAGCGCCACATGAGCAGAAAAATCCAGAAGTGGTGCTGTGTCTCAAGTGGTAGAGCACTAGCCTAGAACTGAAGAGCTGAGAGATAGCCCCTTGACCCACAATTCCGGCCCAAGACTGGCAAAAAAGAAAATAAAAACAGAAAAATAACTTAATAGAATTTATTGTAGGCTGTGTCTATATTCATAATGCTTGAGGTCAGGAGTATTATAGACTTCAAGGTGGGATATTTTATTTTTGCTTTGTGATTTGGACTATTTTCATATATACTAGTGATTGAACATACCTCCTTAAAATTTCAAAATTTTCTATTTCAGATTATTTTATTAAAATATAATCTTTATTTAAAAGACGGCATTGTAACTGGGCTCTGGTTGCTTAATCTAAGTTACCCAAATGTCTGAGACCTTAGGATCATAGATTGAAGACAGCTATGGGAGGAAAGTCTGGGAGACTCTGATCTCCAATAAACTACCAAAAATAGTTGCCAGTAGAGATGTGACTTAACTGGTAGAGCATTAGCATTTGGCAAAAGAAGCTCATGGTCAGTGCCCAGGCATTAAATTTAAGAAGGAGGACTAGCACAGAAAAAATGGTGTTGGATTGTATTAAAATATATTTTACCAATTGTTTTAGAATACGTGTTTAGGAAGTCTCATTTTAAATGATGTAAAACAGGCTCATTATTATACTGGAGAAATTGGCATTTGTCCATAACAAATAAACCAAGTGGAGTGTAACCCTGTTAGTAACAATTTAAAAGTTGCAAACGCAAAAGGAAGTGCAGAAGATAACAATTGGTTGAACATGTTTCTATAAGATATTTGAAAGGAGTGCTTATGCTTCACTGACTTCAATTCCCAAAAGGAATTTCCAAAGTGAAATACTTCTTTGAGCAGATTGTGACAAGAAGGATAACATTAGGTAAAACTTCAGAATATGTAAAAACCATACAAACTTGAGCAAAATACATTACTTCAAATTTTCTTCAGTAACTTTTCATAAGGCTAAAGATCCCTGACCAACACCTCCAGAACAGGCAGGAAAAACCAACATAATAGACCTAGCATTAATTCTCGGGTCTTCATCTGGCCCACAAAAGATGGACGGAGTCCAAGGAAAGGTAACTGTGGCCGCTAGCCTGTTCCCCAGCCTCCCTTAGCAACGGGGAGTCAACTCAAGCGGGAAAACTCATTTATTAACACAGTACAAGTAGTTTTTAAAGCAAAAATGAGCAGTTGACATTGGAGGGGAGGAAGAGGAGCCAATCACTGTCAAGGTCATACCCTATCATGCACCTAAGCTTCCATGGGCTGGTTACGCACAGAACATAAAGCAAATTGGGCTCTGCCCACTCAATTCCTTCTCAGCACCATCTTTGCTACCCATGTGCCCTACAGATTCTGCCTTTTTTGTTTTAATGGCAGACCCACCTCCCAGTTAGTTATCTTTTTCCCTCCTTTGTAAAGGTTATTTTAACAGGATTACATTGATAAGGATAGCATTGGCCACTGAAGAGGTTCAAGGCAAGTCTGGGGGTCGAGGTTTGCCAGACAAGGATAGGGAGGGCCCTTGTTCATGATCGAAGAGCCCGTCCTAGTTATCTCACATCCCTACCTAGAACAATAATAAACATCAGTCTCACCACCGTTAGAAATGTCTGAAGCAGTTCAATTAATTCCTGGGCACATATAAAAGTCAGTATCTTGTAAGGTTGTCCTCTTCAGAACATAGGAGCAGCCTGGGTATTGGGAGTTCCACACATGCAGCATGGTGAATCCTCGTGGGCTCCCACACTCAGTCCATTCTACTATAGTCCAGAAAAACAAGGAACATTTAAAACAAACTGCAGACATAGCAAAGCAATCCTGGGCACATGGTGTCTTTAAAATGAGCCAGTTCCTTGTACATGCCTTTAAACGAGCACAGGGTCAAGATGACCTTTGAGCTTTACTGTCAGCTCCCAATGGCTCCCAACATCTCCCCTGTCTTTGTTTAAAGAAGCGAACCCCCCTGTATTAGGTTGGGTGGATCACCTTGTCTGTCTTACCCATCATCGGGAACTTCTTCAGAGTGAAGCGGAAGGCCCTGTCTTACGTTGGTCAGACTGACACCCCCTCTTACCCATCTCTGGCCGCGATTCCTCTCGGGGGAAATTCATTCACTTGGAGCTTGATCTTATGTAAATGTCTGGCTAAGCTCATAAGAGTTTTGTACTGCACGTATAATGCAAGGAAAGTATAGGAAAACCATCAGCAAATGCATGACCAGGCCAAGCAATGTCATTAGCAGTCCTTTAACATTAGTCAGGGATGGAATAGCAGTCTGCCTCTTCAGAATCCAGAGGTGGGGCTTGTTCTAATCTGGCTATTTGCCTGTGGGGTTGAAAAAGATCTAAAGACAAGATATTTGATGATTTCTGCATTGCCACCACTAATCACTGCCCAGGTCACCCATTGAGGTTGATGCAGATTCCGTAGGGCCATATCCCAGACTGGGAGGGTCAGGAGAGCCAACAGCTGGAGTATCACCATCTGCAATTGTTAGAGAACACAAGAGATTCTCAAGGTCTGGTTGCCCTTGGGGATAGTTCGTAATTATCTTTCTGGCTTTCCTCTTTTAAATACAAGCCTTGACCACCATAGCTGTTTTTCTTTCCTTGTTAGTTTGTTTATCCTTGGGCATCCTCTTGTACAGAGGAAATGGGTAAAAACTTAAGGTTCCTGGCAGGGATCCAAATGGGGACTGTCTCCCCTTTGGGAAAAACACATCCAAATCTCCTGCCCATGAGGGGGTCAGGACCTCTCCATTGTTGTGTCAGGGGGTCCTTCCACCTGACTTTCAGTTGGGGCTTAGGGTTTAGTTGTTCCCAGTGCTTCTGAAATCTGGATTCAGTTACCCCTTTTGAAAAATTGAAAATATTAATGGTAAAACAAATCTATCTGTATCTGTATATGGGGGCTAACTCCCCTTATTTGTTTTAATAATAACTCCTTAAGACACTGGTGATTTCTTTCTATAATTGCTTGGCCTTGGGGAATATAGGAAATTCCTGTAGTATGATTAATATGCCATTTGTCAAAAAATCTGACATTGCTTTACTAACAAAACAGTGTCCATTATCGGTTTTAACTTGTGCTGGTAGACCCAAGGTGGCAAAGCATTGAAGAAAATGTGCTTATGAATATTTAGTTCTTTCTCCTGTATGTGCTGTGGCCCAGCATGCTCCTAAGTAGGTATCTATAGAGACAAACGTATATTTAAACTTACCAAAGGCTAGGAAATGAGTAACATCCATTTGCCAGAGGACATTAGGTTTAAGGCCTCTGGGATTTAACCCTGGTTGTTGTAATGGGGATACTTTTAAGAAGGGCTGGCATGTTGTACAGGTATGTACTATCCTTTTTATGTCCTTTACAGGAATCTGAGGAAATCTATGCTGAAAACCTCTCCAATTAATGTGGGTTAAATCATGCAAACAGGTAGCCTCTTGTAACTTTAATGGTTGTGGGCCAGTAGCTAACTGGTCTACAAAATTATTGCCTAGGGATAAAAACCCAGGAAATTTTGAATGCTCTCTCAAATGTTGAATATGAATAGGAGCTCCCCACTCTTCTAATAGGCTCATAAGGGTAACCATAAGAGGGGAAATAGGGTTTTCATCCAGCTTAATGTGTGCCTGGGGAATACAAGGGAGCAAGTTAATCATATATAGGCTATCAGAATACAAATTAAAGGGCTTTTGAATGTCCTGAAGGGCCATAATTATGGCTAACATTTCTTTATATTGTGCTGACCCTTAAGAAGGCTGAAATCTTTGTTGGCTTGGGGTCTTTTGTTGTTCCTCAAAGTCTGCATACACAGAGCCTGCTTTTCCTCCATCAGTAAAAACATGGAGGGTGCCACGAATAGACGTAGGAGAAAATAGAGATGGTATTTTGAGGGGAAGTCGCCATAACATGACAGTCCATTTGGATGGCCCATAATGGCAGTCAATTTGGCCTAGAAACCCCTCCAAGGAGATAGCAAGACGAGCATTGGCTCGAGCGACCCACTCAACATCTGCCATCTGAAAAGGAAAAACAATGGAGTGAGGGTCAAGGCCATAATGCCTTTTGGCTTGGGTCCTTCCCTTGACAATAGCATCTGCAAGTTGGTCTGCCTGAGAGTACACCTGAAGTGTGCCCCCAAGGGGAGTGTGAACCCACTCTAATGGCTCCCCTGTTTGAGTTAAAACTGCAGAAATCAATGTAACACCTGCAAACAACCAAAGGGAAAATGGGCTCAAAAATAAAGTCCCTCATTAGGGAACATTTATCCAGCCCTTTTTGGAACTGCAAAAATATTGCCCAATGGCTATCTGTAATTGTAATAACTTCTTGGGGCGTCCTGTCTTTTAGTAGAGCAAATAAGGGCTCAAGAGTGTCTTTAGGGACAGGAACCCATGGTAACAGACAATTGACTTCCCCTAAAAGATTCTGAAGTTGGGTTAAGGTTAGAGAGGCTAGAATATCCAGCAAAGGCTTAAGGGGTCTGGCCTGAGTCAAGGTAAAGTGGTTTCCAAACACCTTATCAGGAGGTACCTTTTGAATTTCAGTGAGAGCTATGGTAAACTCCCTTCCCTTTTTAATATGGCAAGAACCTGGGCCAGAAGGCCCTCCAGCCGGCTCAGGTCTTGGTGTCCAAGAATTATATCATCCATGTAGGCATAGGCAAGGGAGGTATCTGAACCCAGAACAGGCCCTAAAAGTGTGGCCAAGTATTGTTGGCAAAAGGCTGGGCTATTGGACATTCCCTGTGGCAGCACCGTCTATTCGAAACTCCGATCAGGCTGGAAAAATTTAAGAGAAGGGATGGAAAAAGAAAACTTCTTGCAGTCATCTGGATGCACGGGGACAGAAAAAAAAAACAAAACAATCTTTAATATCAATCACAACCAAGGTCTATTCTGAAGGTATAGCAGGAGTCCAGGGCATGCCTCGTGGGGGCGTTCCTCCTAGCTCCATCCTTTCATTTACCTTAAGTAGATCTTGGAGTATATGGCAAGCCCCAGAGGCTTTTTGAATAACAAATACAGGTGTGTTCCAAGGACTCATAGAAGGGGCTATATGCCCAAGGTTTACTTGTTCCTCCACCAAAAGGTGGAGGGCTACAAGTTTAGGTTTGGTCAATGGCCACTGTTCCACCCAGACAGGGTTTCCAGGCGTCCAACTGATGGGAGGTACTCAGGGAACAGTGGCCTTTAGGATTGGGGGTGCACCCGAGCGGTTCCCCTATGTTATTCTCTGTAATTATGGAATTTAAAAAAAATCCTTTTTCTTAACTCCCTCTAGATCCTGTTTAAGCCTTTGTGCTTCTTCCCCATCCAGGATATCATCATAGGAAGCTTGATGGTCCATAATGACCACAGCATCCATTTGTCTTAGCATGTCTTGCCTTAGTAAATTGGCAGTGAGGCTGTTTGCTACTAAAGGGCATATCTTTCCCTGTTCTCCATCTGGGTTAGTCCATTTCATAATGGCAACCATCTCTTTGGACTGGGAGTTGCCCCCTACCCCCAAAATAGGGGGCCCAGATACAAGCTTCCATTCCAAGGGCACTTCCTCCTCCCTGAGTATGGTTTGATCTTCCCCCATGTCAATTAAGCAGTGAAACCTCTTTTCTCCTATGAGAATACTCATTTTAGGGCTTAGTCCTTCCACTAGGGGGACGGTCCAATGGGCTTGGGTCGTCCTGCTGCGAGGCTGCCTGTGCCTCGCAGCAGAGGGGGTTACTCCTTGAGTAAACAGGGCTAGAGGATGCCCCTCCCCTAGTTTAAAGGCTTCTCATCAAAATCAAACTTGGCTCGACAATCCTTTTTCAAAAGGTATCCCTTCCTGCACCTGGGGCAGGGTGTAGGGGGCGGTTTGGTCCCCCCCCGCCGGGCCAGTTGGAGGGGGATTGTTGTCCCTCTTAAAAAGCCCCTCCTGCCCGCAAGAGACCCCTCCCAGATGGTCTTTGGGTCCCTTGGCCCTGGGCTGCCAGCGCCTGGGTAATAGCCTCAGTCATTTCAGATGTCTGAGCATCTAAAGCTAAAGCTAATGATTGGGACTGGTGCTGTTGCTGTCCCACATTCTGGGAAGCCACCACCCATCTGCTCAGGGAACTCTTTCTCAATCCTGCGCAGGACATGCGGTGGTCTGCATTCATCCCTTCCCAGACCAGCAGCTTTACAAACTGATCTCAGAGGTTCCCTGCTGGTAGCTTGCAGTGAATGCTCTGTTGGACTCATTCTATAAACTCAGCTAGAGGCTCACCAGGTTTTTGCCTCACTCCTGCTATGGGGGACTCAGTAGGCCCATCATCCAGTTTGTACCATCTGGCAAGTCCTGCCTGCCTCACCTGGTCACAGTATGGGCCAGGTATTGTGGCCTGTTGGACACCAGTGGAGTACCCTTCTCCTGTCCCTGTTAACATGGCATAAGTAAAAGGTATTGCGGGTTGAGGCTGCCGGTTATTCTCCGCTCGCACTCTACATTCCTCCTTAAAGAAAGCACACTATTTAATCAACTGAGAACTGGTGAGAACAGCTTTGGCCACATCCAGCCAGTCCTTATGGACACATGGGTGATAAGCAATGTCCTGTAATAGGGTCTGGGCCCAAGGAGAGTTCGGGTCATCCTCCACCACCCCCTTGTAGAGCTCTTTAAGATCCTTAGCTTCCCATGGATATCATTCCAAGGGCCTGTTAGCTCCTGGTGCCAGATTGACCAGATACACTTGGGGGCGTGAATCCTGTGGCCTAGGCTGCAGGCCCCCAGGTGGCCCTTCCTTTCCAGGGTAAGCCTCCGAGTAGGTTACTTCCCCAGCTCTCAGCTCCTCCACGGATCGTTGGTAGGAGTCCAAGTCTTGCAGGTCCCTCTCGCATGTCCTTTAGGGTGCCCTACCCTATTCCCCCCACAATCGGGGGAATAGGGAGGGAGCCTACGACTATCAGGGGCACCTGAGTCAGAGGGGGTAACTTTCACCCTCGTTTTGACTTCCACTGTGCATGTCTCAGAGCATTCTCCCTCCAATTTGACCCATTCCTTTTCCTTCTCACTTCCCAAGTCCTCCTTTATTCCTTCTAGGCCTAATGTTGCCTCCTCCTCCTTCTTCTGTGAGATAGCATTAACCATAGTAAGGGTTTCACTTACCCTGAGAGACTGTTTAGCCTTGACCGTTGTCTTTTCCTTTTGTGCCCTACTTTTGGCGCCATATGTCAGGTATTCTTCTGTCCCACAAAAGACGGACGGAGTCCAAGGAATGGTAAGTCCCCCGCTAGCTGGTTCTCCAGCCTCCCTTAGCTCGGGAGACAACAGACACAGCAAGGAGTCAACTCAAGTGAGGAAACCTCGTTTATTAACACAGAGCAAGCAGTTTTTAAAGCAAAAAAGACCAGGTGGCATGGGAGGGGAGGAAGAGGAACCAATCACTGTCAAGGTCATACCCTATCATGCACCTAAGCTTCCACAGGCTGGTTACGCACAGAACATAAAGCAAATTGGGCTCTTCCCACTCAATTCCTTCTCAGCACCATCTTTGCTGCCCATGTGCTCTACAGTAAATCGGGCTCTGCCCACTCAACTCTCTCTCAGTGACATCTTTGCTGCCCATGTGCTCTACAATTAGTAATTCTATATATGGCACGATCAGGATTAGTTTGAGAGATCACGTGCCAGAAATGATAGTGAGAATAGGATTAAGGATTAGTAAATAGGCAGATACTATCATTTGTGACAGTTACTCCTGTACACCAAACCACAGCCTCATGTTCCTGCTGATAGTCTCTGGCTTATTCTTAAACCCAGTTCTCCTCCACTCCTAAAAGTTGGTCTAAACCTTCCAGCAACACGAAATGATTGAGAATGTTAGAGGAATCTTGTGTTTGGGAAGTAGAACCAATTTTTGCTTAAGGTAAGAAAAGCTAAAAATATCTTCCCCTTCCTGTGACTTTCTGCATCTTCTCATTAGGACTTGTCAGAGTTGACGAGGTCTGTCCTTTGAGGAGGTTAATTCCTTTCCATGGGGTGCCCACCTTCCAACACTGGTAGGCTTCATTGCTACAAATACAGAAAAAGCACACACTACCATAATATGTACAACTGTGTGTAGTCACATTGTCGTGTACAAACATGTATGTACTCAATCAAGGAGCACTAAGAAGGCTAACAAGGCAGGAGCAGAAAAGACACACCTGTAGGAGAAACAACACAGAATACCAAAATAAAATTGCAATATAAGAAGACTCCAGGCAGACACACAATTCACAACGTCACTAGAATTGTTACCATGCTCATGTTACAGCTGGGCAAAGTGAATAAATTCACATGGGTTAACAACAGAATCTCTTGGTCATGGAGTTTAAACAAAGCTCTTGGCTTTCCTCGTCTGGAGAACCATTCAACTTACTCTCAGAACTTCAAGAGTCATTTTCAGTTGTCTGCATGCACATAGTCTACTGGAAATGCAAACTCATGAACTGCAAATCATTAACCCCAGAAAGGAGTAACACATGGAGTGTAGACTCAGGTCCTACACCCATCTTAGGGTTCTCACCTCACATTATTTCCAGAGCCTGAGATTCCTTCAAGTTACAGTTGTCAAGGTCCACTGAAGACTGGCTGGGCACCTGCCTCGCTACTCCAACTATGAAGTGCAAAACTGTACTTCATAGCATTTCCAGCAGCAACGAGGGAAAGAAACGAATTTACAGAGTTAAAACAATGGTGGGTGAAGAGGCACACATTAAGTAGGTTCTGCCACCCCACACTTCCAAAAAAAATCCCAACCCTTTCAAAGCATCTGTGCTTCAGTGGACACTACAATTCCCACAATGTGGTAGGCTACCCTAGAGGAAGCTGGTCTTACATAGGTTGGACCAGTGTCAGACTCTAAGTCTGAGGAGTTCCTTGATGCATAGGGAAATTTATCTCCTAACTGTGTCAGCTAACATGAGTTTCTACTTTAAAATCACCATTTGCCTCTTGAAACATTGTGAGACCAATCAGATAATGGAAATATATTGGGGAGAATTACATAATTTCACATTTTAATTCTTAGTTATGATAATGTAATTGTGGTTATGAGATTACATGGTTTTTGCTTCTGTTTTTGCTTACCAGGTATGATTTGCTGACTGTAAATTACTATGTTTTTTCCTTAAAATTTAGAATATCTTCCATTGCACCTTCAAAAGGTTTACTGACACTAAACTGATTCCTTGACCAATTTCACCTGTTCTAATATATATATATATACATATGTATATATATATATGTATATGTATGTATATGTATATGTATGAATAAAACACCAAAATCCTGTATCAATTGAGATTTTTCAAAATGTAACAATTGCCTAGAAAGTTCCAAATTCCTTCTATGAACTCTTATAGAATTTTTGGTTGTTTCTGAATTTTGTCTATCCTTTAAAGTTTTTTGGTTTTGTTTTCTTATATTTTTTCCTGTTGGTTGTGTGGCTTGAACTCACAGCTAGGGCACTCACTGTCTGTGAACATTTGTTGTGCTCTACTTGCCTTTCATTTCAGAATTTCTTCAGCTAACTAGTGACATATTCCCTTACAATAGTTTCTTAGAGCATAGTGCATTGCCTCCATTACTGTTCAAAGAGATGTTGGCTTGTGGTGATCAGAATGAATATGGTAGAGGAGTGAAGTTTAGGATAGGTGTATGTTGATGTGAAGCTTGCTTCTTTGCCCCAAATCAGCCTTTTTTTGTCTTTCTGTTTTGCAGGTCTTAGTCCTTATTTGAATTCTTACCTCCTTGTTTCTGAAAGTTTCTCTCAGTAACTCTAAGCTACATAACATGGGGACCTAAGATTTGTCTTCCCATTAGACTAAGGAATAAATATTTTCACTCCCTCCATCATATGTGAGATCCTATGCTTCTCTCTTCAAGATTTATTGTGATTTTGGAGGATCCTTTACACACAACGTGATTGGGGAGGATTGGAGAGGAAACTTTCATGCCTGAAATTCATTCCTCAAGTGTATGGGTTCTCCATGCCTCTTTTGTGGACCTGATCTATTCCTCATGAAAATGGAGATCGCAGGTCATATTTGGATGTATGTATTTCCACTTGAGAGTTTTTATAATAATATAAAGAAAAAATATTAGTTTTTTTCTGTAAAAGTAAATTCCTGAGAGGTAAGCAGAATAGGATATCAAGTGAAAACTGGAGTGCTTTCAAGATTTACTGTGTAATTTAGTTTTCATTGTTCAAGGTTACATTTTTGATACATTTATTTCTAAGTACTTTATTTTTCTACTTGTATAAAGAGAACTTACTCCCTATATTATTCTTAATTTTTTATTGCTCACAAATGTAAATCCAATTATTTTTAAACACACAATATTCCCTAGTACTTCATTGAACTGTTATTGAACATAATAATTTTTAGCGAATTATTGTAATTTTCTAAATAAAAAATAAGGTGAGATTTGGGAGCCAGTTGCTGCTGCCTGTAATCTTCGCTGCTCAGTAGGCTGATTTCTGAGGATTGCAGTTGGAAGCGAGTCCCTGCAAAGAAGTATATGAGACTCCTGGGACTCTTACTCCCGTTAACCATAAAAAAAAACAGGGGTGGAGCTGCAGTTCAAGGGATAGAAATCTAGCTTTGAGTAGAAAGCTCAGGAACAGAACACAATCCCTGGGTTCTAGGCCCAGGATGACATAAATAAAAGATAATGTTATCTTCACAAAAGATAATTACACTCCTTCCTATCGACACAGAAATGGACATTTCTATTGTCAAATTGATTTTCCTTGCAACTCCATTTCCTTCAACTTACAAGTGGTAACAGTAGATAAGGATATCTTGTTGCTGATTTTAGGAGATTAGTATAGGAAGTTTCACCATTAGGTAGGATATTTGTTATCAACTGTTCTTTTTGAAAAACAGATATTTTTATTAACGTATTTTCAGTACACAGGGTAGTCTCGTGGTCACAGTTTAATGCAAGAATATAATTTATTTCATTGACCTCACTCAATCATACTTCCTCATCCACTCTCCTTCCTAATATAATTTTAACCTACTTCATTATATTGTTTTTGTAAATGCTTTTAAAGAATTTTGATAGAAGAGAATAAACATGGTCAACATTGTTTACTTGTATGAGAATAAAACAATGAAACATGTCCAAACTATTTTACATCATGATGAAGGGAGGGAGATGTACCAAATAGAATACATTATAAGCATATATGAAAATGTCATATACGAAATCCTACATATATAACTGTTAACACTTTCTTTTGTTCCTGTTTGAAGTTTCCTTTACCTTTTGTTTTTCCCCTCTGAAGTTGCTCTCTACCACTTAAATCTATTATTTTGATCAACTTATTAGAGATTATTTTGGATTTTACTATCCAGGTTGATTTTAATCCCTGGTCTTCAGATCCTATCCTACTGACAAGATAGTATTACAAGCATGAGCCACCAGCATATGAGTCTATATGAACTTTATAAATGTACATTTTATAAATGTGCCTCTGCCACTGGGGTTATCTTCCAATAGCTCTATTTCCTGCTTATTATTATTATTATTATTAGTAGTAGTAGTAGTAGTAGTAGTAGTAGTAGTAGTAGTATAGTCCTTAAAATCTGTCAATTAAATCTGAAATCGGGCTTCTCTTCCAATAGATATGCTTTTCCATTGTGGTCACACTTACTGACTATTTGCATATCTGATCATTGTTAATAAAATAGAACGTGTAAAGTAACAAAGAATAAAAACTGTGGACAGAACTCATTTATTTCTCTGGTTCCGCTAAGTTAGACTATTATAGAAAAGTTTACTTTTCTACAGAGCTGTTCCAAGGACCAAACATGAGTATGTCCACAGGCTTTTCAGGGTTTGCCTAGCAAGGTGCTGCTTCTTTGGCCTTCAGCACACTGAGAAGTTCCACTAATATTAGCTTATTGTTGTCTTGTTTATGAGAGGAATATGGGAGCCTAAGATGAGCGATACTTGTTCCCAACCTCGGAAGGCAGAAATCTGTACAATTACAACTAAACGGACGAGAGGCCTCTGTGCCTCTCTCCAACTGCTCTGTGGAATTTCTGTCCTTTGAAGAGGGAGGATATAAGTGTTGTGTTTAAAAAAATTATGTTCTTTAAACATAAACATAAAAGCTCTCTAAAAACTCAGATATCTTACTAACCTTTAGTATTTTCTTCATTTGCTGTCTATCCTTAGGTTACTTCCAGACTATAAATGGTAGTTGTTATATTTTTTAAACATTGGGGTATGCTGCATGCATTTTATCACAATCACCACTACTAAACCACTGCTGCACTTTTCCCTTTCTTTCTACCCTAACTCAGATGTGCAGGTCTCAGTCACTCCAGGGACAACAAGTCTGAGTAGAACATGTCTTATTTTGGAATTTCATATTCCAGAGAATGTATAATGGTCCCTTAACTTTTGCCATTGTGAGATAAGCTCCATGGCCTATTTCTTAAATGTGTTTTTCTGTCCTCTAATCCTACATGACATCGAATGGAAGATTTCTTCATATTGGATGAGAAAATATTTGAAATGATATTGCTTAAGTGGAAACTTAGAGGGTCTAGTGGAAATGGAGATAGGACTGATACAATGGTTTTCTAAGGTCCCAATGGAATAATCTGTTTTATATTCAATTTTTTCCAATTAAAGCACACACACACACACACACACACACACACACACACACACACACACACACACTAGTCTAAAAGTGAAAAAAAACAAGAATGATAAATGATACGTGGGTTGTGAGAGAACAAGGAAGGTAAATTTGGAGGTAAATGAAGTTGGCAACTGTGATGGTTAATCTTGAGGATAAACTTAATTGAGATTGATTTGATTGTGTTTAGATGCACCCACCTAACTCTGGGTGTGTTTGGGGGGGTTCCATAGCAGACTAACTGAAGCAGATACGCCTCCTAAACATGGGTGGCATAGTCCCATAAGCTGGCTTTCCATATGGAATTAAAGAGGAGAAAAGAGAATCCTCCCATGGAAGCACTCCCTCTCCCTCTCTTACTCCTCCCCCTTCTCCATGTCCACCATATTCTGCTCTGCCATGACTGCCTGAAATCTATGACACTGAGCAAAATAAATTCCTAAGATATTTCTGTCAAGTATTTTTTCATAGCAAAAAAAATTCATGATTAACACACAACCGAATTTTCCACTTCTACTTCTTGATTGATTGATTGATTGATTGATTGATTGAGCCCTGCCTAGAACTGGAACTCAGTTCTAAGCACTGTCCCTGAGCCTAATTTGCTCAGTCAAGGGTAGTACTCTACCCCTTGAGGAACAATGCCGTTTCTAGCTTTTTCTAAGAACTTTATTAGACTTAAGAGTCTCATACATTTTCCTAGCCAGACTGGGTTAATCCACCATCCACAGATCTTAGCCTCCTAAGTAGCTAGGATTACAGGCTTGAGCTGCTTGTGCCTGACCACATTCCACCCCTTCTTCCTTCTTCTTGGTTCTTCCTCCTCTCCCCTCACAACCTTCCTCCTGCGCACCATGCTAAATAAGTATAGGCTTTACCACTGAACTGGACAACCAGCCATAGGCTGCCATCTTTATTCAATGTAATAAAGAGATGACGTCAATGGGTTGCTGACTGTATGCTAGGCACCAACCCACCTTTTTCTTTGTGAACTTGGCAATAAACCTATGAGATAGGTAATCATTATCTTAGTCTTACAAACCAGGACACTGGAACAGAACCAATGATTTGCCAGGGCCAGCATCACAAAACTTAAATCCTGGTCAAACAAACATCTCAATCCAATTTCAGTAGTGAAGATCAGACTCAGACCCAGGCACTCTCCTCACTAGACAGCCATGTACTTAGTCACACCTCTGGGCATTCTTGATTCCTTGTTACAGGAATGTGAGGGTAGGGGATAACAAAAGCCACACACTAATGGAGTATTATTTGAAGGTGAGTTTTGCAATTGGAAAGTCCAGGAGAAAAGTCCCAGCTCCAGCATTTACTAACGTTTGACATCACATACAAGTAATTTCAAATTGTTTCCTGTGTTTCTGTATCTGGAAAATGGAGATAATCAGAACCCCTTCATTCATGAAGGAGCAAGTTCCCAGCAATGTGTAATTGGCTCAGCTGCAATCCTAACTACTAAAGAGGCTGAGATCAGAGGATCAAGGTTCAAGGCCAGTCTGAGCAGTAAAGTCTGTGAAACTTATTTCCAATTAATCACCAGAAAACCAAAAGTAGTGTAGTAATTCAAACTGGTAGAATGCTAGCCTTAAGCAGAAGAACTGAGGTACAGTGCTTGGGCCCCAAGTTCTAGCCTGACAACCAAAACCAACAACAACAAAGAGCAAGTTCCAATCATTTGTTTAACATAGTACATTGAGGCTGAAATCTGAGGATTGAAGTTCAAAGCCAGCCTAGGCAGCTAAATCTGAGAGTTTTATCTCCAATTAACGTACAAAAGCCAGAAGTACAGATGTGGCTGAAATGATAGAGCGCCAGTGACAGACAGCCACTCACTGCTTTTTCTTCAACCTGGCATAAGCCCAGCACAAATGGCCCAACAGCAGATGTTTGTTGGTGAGAAACTGAATGAGTGAACACTAAAAGGGGCCTCGCCTCCTCCCATCTTTTCATGTCCAGGCCCCCTCTGGCTGCACTGTTATCTGTTCTCTCATCCTGGGAAAATAACCAGAGCATAAAATGTGTCATATGAACCAGTTATAATTGTACACTTCAGTAGCTTTAAGTTTATTCACATTTTCATGCAGCCTCACTGATACCAACCTCTAGAACTTTCTCAGAATCCAACCTGAAATTAAGCACTTATTAAACAGCACCATCCATCCATCCATTTCCCCAGTCTCAGGAAACCTACCATTCTACTTCCTTTCTCACAATTTGACTGTTGCAGATCTCCTGTGAGTGGAGTCATGATATTCTAATGATAGTGATGTATGTTTATGTGTGTGTGTGTGTGTGTGTGTGTGTGTGTGTGTGTGTGTGTTCATGCTCATGCACACCCAGTGTTATTGCTTGTACTCAGGTCCTGGGCAATATCCCTGGGATCTTTTGCCATTTCTACCATAAATTCACATTAGTTTTCTAAGGTAGTTAATTGGAAATGAGTCTCATAAAACTTCAATCCTCAGCTCTAAACTTCTTGAATAGCTAGAATTACAGCCTTGAGCCAACAACACATGGCTAGAGATGGTCTATTTTAACACATTATTTCTGCTAGCATGTAGTGCTTCATTTTTTAGTCAAACATCAGTGTAAATATTGCCATGAAAATATTTTTGAAGGTGATTACCATTTTAATCACATGGGTAAATATAAACAGATAGATTTAAATAATTTTTAACATTGAGTAAAGAAGATTTATTGCGGGCTGGGAATGTGGCTTAGTGTTAGAGTGCTTGCCTAGCATGCATGAAGCCCTGGGTTTGATTCCTCCCTACCACATGAACAAAAAGCTAGAAGTGACGCTGTGGCTCAAGTGGTAAAGCACTGTCCTCGAGCCAAAGAAGCTCATGGACAGTGACCAGGCCCTGAGTTCAAGCCCCAGGACTGGCAAAAACCAAAAACAAAACAAAGCAAAAAAAGATGATTACCCTTCCTAAATAGAATGGACTTTATCCAATGATTTGATGAATTTCAGAATTTGAGCATACTCAAATTTTGCCACTTAGTTGCAGTATAGAAATTCTGAGTCTCTATCTATAGGCTGAATGATGCAAAATTTTTCTCTTGCTTGAGCTATCAGGCCTGATACCCCCCAATCAGTATATACACATGTATGTATACTTTCATACATGTGTATATATGTGTGACACATTATATATACATATACATATATGTATACATATACACACAAGTTTATAGTGGGGAGGGGTTGAAATT
This sequence comes from Dipodomys spectabilis, assembly GCF_019054845.1. NCBI lineage: Eukaryota > Metazoa > Chordata > Mammalia > Rodentia > Heteromyidae > Dipodomys > Dipodomys spectabilis. The sequence goes on from NW_024870689.1 coordinate 4,104,134, forward strand.
AACGTGTAGACACTTTCCCCTAGCTTATTCTGCTTGAGACTAGTACTGTACCTCTTGAGCCACACCTTCGAGTCTGGGTTTTTGTTGGTGTGTGGGAGATAGTCTTGGGTGATGGTTATGAGCCATTTTTATTGTTGTTGTTTGGTGCCAGTACCAGAGCATGAACTCAAGATCTGGGCACTATCCCTTAGCTCTTTCACTCAAAAGTAGCACTCTACAACTTGTCCTACAGCTCCATTGCAGGCATTTTAGTGGTTAATTGGAGATCATGGCTGTAAACCGTGATCCTCAGACCTCAGCCTACTAAGTAACTAAGATTACAAGCAAGAGGTACCAGCACCTGCCTCAGATAGTATTCTTATCGTCATACTATTTTGATTTTGAGCTGTGTGGCTCTAGTCAGTGGCTTAATCTCTCTGAATACCATTTTCTGATATGTGAAATGAAGATTAAGTAAGGACATTAATAATAATAAATACTCTATGGGGAGGTATGGACATTTGATGGGGTAAAAATAAAATAAATGTAACCTTCATCTCTCAATACAACAGTTGTTAGTAATCAATATTTATTATTTGTCATTATTATTTGGCCCGACCTTGATTTGAGAATCCTTATAAGGTACAGGACACAGAGAGAAGTCCCACGGCAGCCTCATCCCTGCCCCTATCTCACTGGCTCCCTTTGAGGTCAACAGAGGCCCCCAGCAATGATAAATGTCCTAGCTCTACATGTTAAGACTTGCTCCCAGATTTGATTTTGACTTTAATCATTGGTGCTCTTGCTGTGATTTTGACGAAAATGGCTAAATACTATTGGTGCCAATGGGGACATAGCAGCCTATTCTATCTATACTCGGTCTTTGAAGATTCCCCCAGAAAATAGAATGGGGGGGGCGGGTTGGTCCACAAAGCTGTTTAGTCTACTAATCACGGTTCTGGCAGAGTCTGTGCTGGACTAGGACTGGCAAATGGGGTAGAGAGACCCACCTATAGCCATTGAGGGGGCTTCCTTTCTTTTCCTGGTGATGTAGGTGATTTTTACATCTTTCCAGGCTACCAGAAGATAATAGGATAGGAGAAGGAACAGAGTGGGCATGTCACAGAAAGGATCAGATTCCAGGGAATGGATACCAATGTCTTCCTCTTCTTGCTATGAGAGGTCCTTGATGTCCTTGGTTTCCTAGTCTTTACAAGTGAAGCAAAGGCTAGCTCTTCCTTCCCAACGCCCAGGGAGCATTCAATAGGCCTGAACTAAAGCCATGGGCTCTGTAGGGGGAATCTCATCTTTAGCACCAGCCAAGGATGTGTGGTTAAAAACCTGTGCCTCCTGGTTCTCTGTAGGTTCCCAGATCCCTAGCAGATTTTATTTCACTCAACTCTTGAACTAGTTCATTCCTTCCCTCCCTTTTCCCCTCCCTTTCCCCTTCTATCCTCTCCCTCTCTTTTTTGTCAGTCTTTGTTCTTGAATACAGGGCCTGTCCCTGAGCTTTTTGCTCAAAGCTAGCTCTCTACTACTTTGAGATACAGTTCCACTACTGGTTTTCTTGCTAGGATTACATAACTGAGCCACTAATTCCATAATTCTTCCCTCCCTCCTTCTTTCTCCTCCTGCCCTCACTCCTTTTCTTTTTTCTTTCATTTTGTGTTTGTCCTAGGGACTGCACTGAGTAGCTGGGCACTGTTTCTGAGCTCTTCATTCAAGGCTAAAATTCTACAACTTGGGCCAGCGCAACTTCTAGAGTCTTACAGTCTTTCCTGCCCATGCTGACTTTGAACCACAGTCCTCAGATCTCAGCCTCTTCACCACCTAGGATTAAAGGTGTGAGTCACCAACACCTAGCCTAGTTGTCCTTCTCAAGAACTTTCATCTCAGGCAGAGCAGGAATTGCTGTACTGAAACACCAGCCAGACACTGTAATAAGGACATATATGTCTCAACTGGCCTGGGATCAAACATTATTGAAACTAATTCATACTGAGGAAAACTAGGTAAGACAGGTTTACCCATAAGGGTGAAGAATCCATGCCTAATGCCAATGGTTCACATGTAGACTCCTAGTTACTGAGAAGGCTGTGATCTAAGGACCATGATTCAAAGCCAGCCTGGGCATAAAAGTCTGTGAGACTCTTATCTCCAATGGAAAACTAACGACCAAGAAATGGAGCTGTGGCTCAAGTGGTATAGTGTGCCAAACTTGAGAATAAAAGCTAAGGGACAGCACACAGACTCAAAGTTCAAACCCTAGGATTGGTGTGTGCATGCATGCACGCACGTGCACACACACAAACAAGCAAACAAACAAACAAACACACACACACACCACAAAATGCCTGTAGCCTGTCTTTTGGGCCACAGGTTTTTTCCCAAGAAAAGGTACTGAGGCAGGGGATTGTATTTAGGGTCTGGTGTCACTGATTCTCCAGGAATTTTCTTCCTCTGTAATATGGAAATAAGGATAACTGAGGGATATGGTTGTTCGGAGCATTAGACGAGCTAATAATAAGTGGTATGTGTGTGTGTGTGTGTGTGTGTGTGTGTGTGTGTGTGTGTACCATTCCTAGGGCTGTCCCTGTGCTTTTTTGCTCAAGGCAGGCACACTACCACTTGGGACACTGATCCACTTCCAGATTTTCTGATGTTTAATTGGAGTGCTGGCATTGAACCACAACCATAAGGTTGCTAGCCTCCTGAGTAGCTAGGATTACACATATGAACCACTGGCTTCATGAAGGGGAGTTGGTGATATTCTTCAGTTACTATTTCATGGTGACCTCCTCTGAGGCCCCCAACATGCAACCAGACGGGGCTCTTCCTTCAAGGAACCAGGATGAGTCAAAACCAGCCAAGTAACGCTGCATTGACAAACAGCCCAGCAGTATTTCTACTCACAACATGAGTTTAAGTTGAGTCAGTAGGAGCTTCTTTTCTTCCTGTGAAGGACACTCTGCTCTGACAAACTTCTAAGATCACTGGCAAAGGAAATCAACTTGGGCTTCACTCTGATGTAGTTTCTACATATGTTGTAATCATGTGATTGTACCTAACCTTGAAATGAACAGAAATGTTTAAGTCTATCATGTTGCATGTGTCCCATGGTGTAGGAAGGCAGGCGTGTATGTCAGCAACTACTCACAAGTGTTTTAGTCCCATAGAAGATAAGTTCCTTTATCATTTTTTAAAATTTTTAACCTGGTAGTGCGGAGTGGGACTTGAACTCAGGGGCTGGGCCCTGTCCGTTCGCTATTTTTACTCAAGGCTAGGATTTTACCACTTGAGCCACAGCTCCATTTCTGGTATTTTTGGTGGTTAATTGGTTAACATTCTCACATATTTACCTGCTCAGGCTGGCTTGAACCATAATCCCCAGCTTCTAGCCTCCTGAGTAGCTAGTATTACAAATATCAGCCAACAGTGCCCAGCTGACACTTATAAGTCTTTTGTTTATTGGCCTAGGAATGTGGCTCCATGATAGAGTGCTTGCTTCTCATGCATGAGAAGCATATCCATATCGTGGAGTTCCTTTCAATGTGTATACTATTTTAGATAAATATGAAGAGGCACTTAAACACCTTATCTTTTATGTAGATTAGAGTTGTGTTTTTCTGGGAAGAAAGTCTTATGTAATTGGTACATTATGTAATTGGTGCCTGGTTAATCTCTTTTGTTAAATTTGATAATTTTTGCTTTCTTCTGATTTCATAGTCTATCAAAATATGTGTGGAATACCTTTTTCTGCATACTATCACCCTGATCCTTGATTCTTTACTGGGGGCTGTCCACAGAAGTGCCGTCAACCCTTATGAACTCTATGAGGGGACTCTATGGCAGCTGAGTGTCCAGGGCAAAGTTGGCAGAGGAGGCAGTGGCACCCGCGGGGATTCGGCAGGGTAAGGGAGGATAAAGAAGAAAATGAGCACTGCTTATATGGGCAGCCTCAGTGCAGGAGTGGGCAGCCCCGGGGGTTGACGGTGTGGGTGCCCTAGGCAGCTGGGGATGGCCTGGAGGCAGCGGTGCTTCTGCTGCAGCTCCGTGGCTTCCATCACTGCCATTGCCTCTGCAAAGCAGGTGCATTGGCTCTGCCTTGAGCCTGGGGTTATAGGGCAGCTGCTGGCCGGCCAGGACTTGCTTCTGGGCCTCTGGCTCATCCTGCGGCTGCCTGAAATTCATGTAGGCCTGGTGCAGGAGGTAGGGCATGTGCACAGTCATTGGCTGTCTCCCTGAGGCCCTTGACCTGGTAGAAAAAACAGTCCTGGGGTACTCAGCTGCTGGTGCTCAGCTGGCAGTGTGGGACTCAGGCTGCTGATGAGCAGCATCTGGTACTCACAGATGCTGAGCAGGGTCCATGGGCCAGTCCACAGGGGGCGTCAGCAGGGGCGAGGCATGGTACAATGGGCCAAGGCTCCTGGATCCCTGAGGCTTCGCCGTCCAAGTCCCTGCTGCTGCTGGCGCCTGAGCTCAAGGAGCACCCACTGCTAGTTGGAGGTTCACAGCATATTAGCTGCCCCTGCCGCCGCGGGGCTTCCCAATGACTCAAGCCTGAGATGGGTGCTGGGCACCAGAGGCCTCAGGTGCAGCCTGCCACCCTTTCAACTACAGCAGCATTGTGTACCACAACAAGCTGCGCTGACTTGGCTACACTCTGCAGCTTCGGTGCTGGAAAGGCTGCGCCCCACAGACACTCATAGCAGCTGCATTGAAGCCCAGGAGGCAGTGTTCCTGGTGCCCCATCTTGGAAAAAGGACCCAGCGTGGTGATCGCGGCTGGGCTGGAGTGGCCTTGCAAATGATTTAAGTACACTTTATTTGGGAGTTTACTGTCTTCTTAGTGTGTGTAAAGCATTAGTTTTGTTAGGTGACTAGTTGGACATGTCTACATTCTGACCAGGTTGGTCTAATTGAACATTTTTTATTAATTTACTTTATTGGTATTATAAAGAACATGTACAGAGGGATTACAATTAAATGAGTCAGGTAATAAATACATTTCTGTTTGTACAGTGTCTTCTGTTCCCTCACTCTTTCCCAGCCCCTTCCTTCCATTAATTAAACATTTAGGGAATTCTCTGAAGGAAATATGGACTAATGTAAAATAAAATCTTATGTCAGTAGAGACTTAACCCAATCACATTTATTTTTTGGTAGAATAGAGAAATCTATTTTCTGCAATGACGAAACAGCCATGAGGTATCCTTGGAGACTGGAGGGAAGTTGCTGAGCTCCCTAACCTGGGCACTAAGGAGAAGATCAATTGGCCTGAAAGGATGCCTGAAAGAAGACAGAGCTGCAGCTACGTGAGATGATCAAGCAGGTCCAGAGCATTATAGAGGTGACATTAACTTACTTCTCTGCACACCATACTTAGTTTTATTTGCTGTATAAAAGAAAGGAAAGTTTAGAAAATTCATCATTGTGAATTTTCCAATGAAAAGACAAGCCTTACTAACATTTATGTTGTGCTCATTAATAATACAGAATGGAAAAAGGTTCAGTGTTGAGTATATAAATACTTTAAGTACTGTGAAGATACTCTTTGATGAGTTATGAAATTTGGTCCATGGAGCACAAATCTAACTTTATTTTTTTGAATTTTAATTTTAATTTTTTGTGAACATACTGTACAGAGGGGTTACAATTACATGGGCAAGATAATGAGTACATTTCTTATCAAGCATTACAGCCTCCTCCTTTGTTTACCCTTCACATCCCTTCCCAGCCTCTCCCTGCTCCTCCACCCAATCCCCCCCTGTTGCTCCACACCAAAGTTGTAAAGTTCGTTTTTGACATGACAACTTGTACTTCTCATAGTTGCATCGGGTCCAACCGTATCCTTTAACGACTCGTTTTCCCCCATCTCCTCTACAAATTATACCGATATCAAATCTAGTGAAAGCAGGGGTTATACTGTGGGGGAGAGACATACAAAGCTACAAAGAAATAATCTTATAAATGCATTAGAAACAAATGCATTAAAGAAAAAACATTTAAATACATATCTAAGGGTTCATTTTCCTAACATCACATTATCTGACCTTTTCTGCTTGAAATACATATACTAGATATTGCAAATAAGGGAAACCATGGGACATGTTTCTTTGGCTTGGCTTACTTCACTTAATATAATTTTTTCCTAGCCTTTCCATTTCCTAACAAATGGGGACATGTCATTCTTTCTGATGGAGGCATAGAATTCCATTGTGTATATATACCACATTTTCTTGATCCATTCATCTACTGGTGGTCATCTGGGTTGGTTCCATATCTTAGCTATGGTAAATAATGCTGCAATAAACATAGTTGTGCTGGTCGCTTTAGTGTGGTCTTGTTTATAAACATTTGGGTGAAGGCTCAAAAGTGGCTTGCTGGGTCATAGGGGAGGTCTATGTGAAGTCTTTTGAGGAACCTCCATACTGCTTTCCAAAGTGGTTGAACAAGTTTACACTCCCACCAACAATGAAGTAAGGTTCCCTTCTGTCCACATCCCCTCCAGCAACTGTTGTTATTAGAGTTCTTGATTTTTGCCATTCTAACTGGTGTGAGGTGGTATCTCAATGTTGGTTTGATTCGCATTTATTTTATGGCTAGGGACGTTGAGCATTTCTTCATGTGTCTATTGGCCATCCTTATATCTTCTTCAGAGAAGTTTCTCTTCAACTCTTTAGCCCAGTTATTTATTGGGCAGTTGTTTCTTTAAGGATTTGTTGTTGGGGGATTTAAATTTTTGAGTTTCAAGTATATTTTAAATGTGAGACCCTTGTCTGTTGTATGGCTAGTGAAGATCTTCTCTCAATCTGTGGGCTTTCTATTGATCTTGCTAGCTATATCCTTTGCCATGCAGAAGCTCTGCAACTTCATGCAATACCATTTATCCAAACTTTCTTTGATTTGTTGTGTTTCCAGGTCTCTATTAAGAAAGTTTCGTCCTGAGCAAAGGAGGCCTAGGGTTTCTCCTATTCCATCCTGTTACGTTTTCACAGTGTCTGCTTATTCAATTCTGTTATGTTTTCACAGTGTCTGCTTTGACTCCGAGGTCTTTGATCCATTTGGAGTTGATTCTGGTGCAGGGTGATATATAAGGATCTAGTTTTAGTTTTCTAGAAGTAGTTAACCAATTTTGCCAGCACCATTTACTGAAGAGGTTGTCTTGCTTCCATTCTATTATTTTAGCTCCCTTATCGAAGATTAGTTGGCTATAGGTCTGTAGGTTCATTTCTGGGTTTTCAATTCTATTCCATTGGTCCTGAGGTCTGTTCTCATGCCATTACCAAGCTCTTTTGATTACTATGGCTATTTAGTAGAGTTTGAAATTTGGTATTGATATTCCACCAGCAGTGTTCTTTCCTTTAAGGAGCGTTTTTGCTCTTCGGGGGCTTTTATTGTTCCTTATGAATTTATGTATTGCCTCTTCTATTTCCTTGAAGAATGAAGTTGGAATTTTGATAGGTATCGCATTGAATTTGTAGATAGCCTTGGGAAATATTGCCATTTTCACGATGTTAATCTTTCCAATCCAGGAGCATGGAAGTTGTGACATTTTCTAAGTTCTGAAGTTCTGTTTTGATTTCCTTTTCCAAGATTCTAAAGTGTTCATCATAGAGGTCCTTCACTTCTTTGGTTAAGTAAATTCCAAGGTATTTTATTTTTTGAGGGGTATTTCAGATGGAGTTACTTTCCTAGTTTCAGCAACACTTTTCTCATTGTTGGCATACAGAAAATTCATTGATTTTGGCGGGTTAATTTTATACCCTGCTACTTTGCCAAAGTTTTGAATCAGCTTGAATAATTTGGGAGTGGAGTCTATGGGATTCTTTAAATACAAGATCATGTAATCTGCAAAGAGGGAGTGTTTTATTTCTTCTTTCCCTATTTGGATCCCCTTTATGTTTGCATCTTGTCTTATTAATGTAGCTAGGCATTCTATTACTAGATTGAAGAGAAGTGGAGAGAGTGGACATCCTTTACTTGTTCCTGAGTTAAGAGGAAATGGCTTTAGTTTTTCACCATTAAGTATAACGCTGGCTGTAGGTTTGTCATACACAGCCTTTATTGTATTGAGGAATGTTCCATGGATTCCTAATTTTTCCCAAACCTTCATCATGAAGGGGTGTTGGATCTTGTCGAATGCTTTTTCTGCATCTATTGAGAAAACCATGTGGTTCTTATTCTTGCTCCTGTTGATGTGATGAATAATATTAATTGATTTGCGTATATTGAACCAGCTTTGCATCCCTGAAATGATTCCTGTTTGATCGTGATGTATGATTTTTTGGTTGAATTGTTTAAGTCGATTGGCCAAAATTTTGTTGAGAAGTTTTGCATCAATGTTCATCAAAGAAATGGGTCTATAGTTCTGTTTCTTTGATGAGTCCCTGCCTGGTTTTTGGATGAGGGTTATGATGGCTTCATAGAATGTGTTCGGTAGTGAACTTTCTCTTTCAATTTCATTGAAGAGTTGGAGGAGTATTGGTGTGAGCTCTGCTTTGAAGGCTTTGTAGAATTCCGCTGTAAATCCATCTGGTCCTGGACTTTTATTAGTTGGGAAGTCTCTTATTGCTGTTTCTATTTCAATGCTTGATATGGGCCTGTTAAGCTGGTTATTTGATCTTGGTTTAGTTTTCGCATGTCAGTATTTGCTAGGAAAAGGTCCATTTCTGTCAAGTTCTCAAACTTATTGGCATAAAGTTTTGCGAAGTATTCCCTTATAATGTTCTGAATCTTGGTTGTTTCCGTGGTCATGTTTCTATTCTCATCTCTGAGTTTATTTATTTGGGTGTGTTCTCTTCTTTTTCTGATAAGATTTGTTAAGGGTTTGTCAATTTTGTTTATTTTTTCGAAGAACCAACTCTTTGTTTTGATGATTCTTTCTATAGTTTTTTTGGATTCTAATTCATTTAATTCTGATTTAATTTTAATTATTTCTTTCCATCTACTGGATTGTGCTTTATGTTGGTGCTCTTTTTCAAGCAGGTTCAGATGTCTCATTAAATTGTTGGTTTCATATCTCTTCAATTTGTTGATGTAGGAACTCAGAGCTATAAACTTGCCTCTGAGTACTGCCTTTGTTGTGTCCCAGTGGAGCTGGTAATTTGTGTGTTCATTTTTGTTGAACAGCATGAACATTTGAATTTCCTTTCTAATCTGTTCCATGACCCACTCGTGATTTAGTAGTGTGTTGTTCAGCCAGCATGTGTTACTGTACTTTCTTTGGTTGCTTTAAGTGTTGCGTTCCAATTTTATTCCCTTGTGGTCAGAGAGAATGCAAGGTATAACTTCATTGTTTCTGAATTTAGACAAGTTTGCTTTGTGGCCTAAAATGTGGTCTATTTGAGAAAATATTCCATGTGCTGCTGAGAAAAACGTATATTCTGATGCTGCTGGGTGAAATATTCGGTAGATGTCTGTTAAATCTAGTTGATCTATGCAGCTGTTTAGATCTGCGGTTTCTCTGTTGAGTTTTTGCCAAGTTGAACTATCTAGTGGAGAGAGTGGTGTGTTAAAATCCCCAACAATTAACGTCTTTGGGATATGAGGGAAAGTAGTGTTTCTTGTATAAATTTGGGTGCTCCATTGTTTGGCGAGTAGATATTTAGAATTGTAATATCCTCCTGAAGGAGAGATCCCTTAATTAGAATGTAGCGACCTTCTTTATCTCTTCTCACGAATTTTAATTTGAAGTCCATTTTATGTGATATTAGGATTGCAACTCTCGCCTATTTATGGGGGCGGTTTGCTTGGTAGATTTTACTCCAGCCTTTAACATTGAAAATGTGTTTGTTTGTAAGGACAAGATGTGACTCCTGAAGGCAGCAGATCGAAGGATCTTGTTTTTTAATCCAACTAGACAGTCTATGTCACTTAATTGGAGAGTTATGTCCGCTAATGTTAAGAGATAGGACTGAGAGGTATTTGGGAGTTCCTGCCATGTTATCCACCTTCTTGGGGGTTGCAAACACTGGGTTCTTGCTATGGTTCTTGGATTCTCAGTTTGGGTGCCGTTTCTTGGCCTTTATTGTGGTCTTGTTGGTTTTCTATGTGTAGGACATCTTTAAGTATCTTTTGTAGGGCTGGTTTGGTGGAGATGTATTGTTTCAATTTTTCTTCTCCATGGAAGGTTTTTATTTGGCCTTCAGTTATGAAGGAGAGTTTAGCTGGGTACAGTATTCTTGGTTGATAGTTGTTTGTTTCTAGGGCTTGGCATATATCATTCCAGGCTCTTCTTGCTTTGATTGTCTCTGCGGAGAAATCTGAAGTGATTCTAATTGGTTTCCCTTCATAGGTTATTAATCTTTTCTCCTTCACAGCTTTAAGGATCTTTTCCTTGGTCTGAGTTGATCCTGTATGGATTATAATGTGACGGTGGGATGTCCTATTCTGATCTGGTCTATTTGGAGTTCTATAAGATTCTTGTATCTGAATAGGCCTATCTTTTTGCATGGTTGGGAAGTTCTCTGCTAGGATCCTGTTAAACAAATTTCCTAGACCATTAACTTCTGTTTCTAGGTACTCCTCTACACCCATTATCCTTAGATTAGGCTTTCTGATGGTGTCTTCCAAGTGTTGGATAGATCTATCATATTTCTTGGACTTGTCTTGGATGGTTGCATATTCTTTCTCTATAATGTCTAGGCTATCTTCAATCCCCGAGATTTGATTTTCTGCATGGACTAACCTGCTGTCAAGGTTTTCTACTTTGTTTTTTATTTCTTTTCCTTCTATTTGGTCAGCTTTGATCGCTTCAAATTCTTTGTTGAAGTTTGTTTTAGATCTTGTATGAACTTCTTTACTTCCTTAATTTGGTGTTAAGTGTTTATTCTCAAATCAGTTGATTGGTTATGGTTTCCTTGGACTCCCATTCCTTCTGTTGGGTTCCATTCAGTATTTGCTTTGTGGTCTCCCTAATTTCCTTCAGCTCTTTGTTAATGGATCCCATGAATGCCTTTAGTGATCTTTGTGTGTTCTCATCCTGGTCTCTCAACTCCTATTTTTCTCTTTGGTTAGCTTCCTCCCGTTTATGCCATTCTTGTAGTTCTCTTTGAGTGTTCTCAGCCTGTTCATGCCATTCCTGCCTTTCTCTTTGAGTATTCTCAAGCTGCTCACGCAAATCCTGTATCAGTTTTTGAGTAGCTTCCTCACTCTCATGATATTCCTGTATAAAACTTTGGATTGCCTCCTGTCTCTCCTTCTCACACTCATACAGTCCTTTGTAGGTTTTCAATCTTTTCTTGCATTGACCTATTGTTTGCCTCCTCTCTCTCCCTATCACACTCATACAGAGCCTTTTTTAGGTTTTCAATCTTTTCCTGCATTGACCTTTTGTTTGCCTCCACTCTCTCCCTATCATGTTCATACAGAGTTCTTTGTATGTTCTCAATCTTTTCATTTATCATGTTTGCCAGCAGTTTTCGTAGAGCTATTTGGGAACACTCCTCTGGATTATTCATTATCTGTTCTGTCCCCTGATTATCATGAGTGGGAATGGAAATACCCGGACTTGCAATTTTTCTTGTCGTTTTCCGGCTTACTCTGCCCATTTGGGATGAAAGTAACACCAGTTTTGTGCTAGAACAGTAACTTAAGGCAAGCGTCAACCAAAGTCTGAATTTGCACAGTCAATAGTCTGCTGATACAATCTACTTCAACAGATACCTCTATTCAACATCAAACAACTATATATTAATGGGCTATGAACCGCAAAGAAGAATTTGGTAAACCAGAAATTGTTAGGGTTAGGGAGAGATGTTGTTACAAAATAGGAATAGAGTGATGTGGGAAGCTACAGGGAGAGTTAACTTAACTAAGTCCTAGTCTCAAAGCTGGATATAGGTTGGATAGGATGAAAGTAAAGAGAGAGAAAACAAGAAGAAAGAGAAAGAAAAAAAAAGACCAGAAAAAATAGAAAAATAAAAATTAATAATATGCAGAATTGAGAACAAACTATTCAAAGAACGTGAATATAATGAGAGCAGGGGAGGGATATAAAGGAGATGTGAAATCTTAAAAAAAATACTTAAAATATTATATAGGTATAAAGAGGTAGTACCGCTATTAAGGAATTTAAGTGTCAGAAGTTTTGAATTGAGTAATAAATTTGTGGATTAAGTGTGTACACAATGAGGGATAGCATCTAATAATCAATTACGAGTTTATCTGAGGATGTGCAGAACAACAATTAAGTCCCATAAAGAAGGACAAAAGAGAGGAAAAGGTGAGAAGGATGAGGAAGAAAGAAAGAAAAAGATCAGAAGTTCAGTGAAGCTAAGCAAAAACCAAAAAGAATTAAAAAAAAAATAAAAACGCACACACGCCTGTATCCCAAAAATAAAGATTATAAGGGGGAAAAATTTCTAGAAAACAATTTTTTTCATAAAAAGGTAAAAATTAAAAAGTTTTAGTAAAGAAAAAAAATTTTGTAAAAGTATTTAAGAAAAGAAGAAGAAGAGGAAAAGAAAAGTTATTTGATTTTTTTGGGAGGGTTGGGGAAAATCCTGTATCTCCCTTGTGTCTGTAATCAGCCTCTGGTTGGAATCTCTGGTCTGCTTGTGGTCCTGTGGCTTGGTTGGTTCCTTAAGTCAGTGTTTTTGGACAGGCAGAAAAATGCTCTGCTTTACCCAGGATTTTGCGATCCTCCTCCCAGGTTAGTTCAATGGTAGGGAGATCTGCTTTGATTATCACAAAAGAGGGACATGGCTTTTTCCTCAAGTTTAGAGATGCTGTGATGAGGCTAGGTTCTGGGTAGAGTTGAGGCCTTTCAGCAAACAGTAGCTTTTCCTGGGGGCTAGTTTGTGAGAAACTCACAGAGCCCAGCCTGGAGCCACTCTCAGGGTTTCTGTTTACTGATGTCGAGCCTGCTAAAGGGAGGGGCAGCCTCTGGCTCTGATTACCCGGTGAAGAAAGCCACTACTAGGGCGGGTGCCTGAACTGGGTGACTTTTCCCTGGGTGGAGCTGAGTCTGGCAGGTCACACTGCCATTAAGTTCTTGTGACCTGCTAAATGACGCTAGTTTTATTCCAAGGCCTGAGTTGGAGCTAGCAGCTATGCTGAGCTTTATCGGTATCCAAGATGGAGATGTCCGGTACTGGTGTGGGGGGGTGGCCTTCCCTCCTCTGCTCCCTGAGAAGGAATGAGGATGTTAGGCTTCTACTCACGCTGAGTCTTGGTTCCTGGGTTGTCTCTGGTCTGCGAACTGCAGGATGAAGATGTCTGCTCCTTGTCAGTTCTGGCTGGTGTTGAGTAAAATCCGCTCACCTGCCGCATCTGGCTCTTTCGTCCCAGACTCTCTCTGTTTCAGGTATGGAGGTACTGCCACTGCCGCCACCGCCGCTGCTGCCGAAGTGGCAGCTGCTTTCAAGAGCTCCGATCTATCTCCTTGCCTGGATTTTCCCTCTCTTGCCTAACTCTCTTTCCTGTGATGGCACACTTGGTGTGATTCTCTCGCTTAGGACTGTTCATTGGAACTCTAAAACTGCTCTCTATGTGAGAGCTTGTTTTGCCTCCAGCTTCTCCTCCACCATCTTCCCGAAACTCCCAAATCTAACTTTATATGTTTTACAGTCCTGGGATATAATACATAAAGTGATGCTGAAATTTTCTGCTATCATGAGAAAAGATATCTTTCCACACAGTGAAATCCTACATGATTTAGCACTAATTAAGAAGTAAAGTGTTTTATTCTGTGTCATTAGTAGAAAAATGATTGTTTGGCTCAAAATGGCAAATTTTTCTCAATGATTATGAACTATTTTGAACCTAATAAAGCGGTTTTGAATTTGATTTCTTTTTTTTTCCTGCCAGTTCTTCTGGGACATGAACTAAGTGACTGGGTGCTGCCCTGTAGCTTTGGACCTCTTGGCTAGCATTCTACAGCTTGAGTCACAGCTACTGTTTTTTTTTTTTTTTTTTGCCAATTGGTTTTTACTGGTTGAGATAAGAGACTCATGGAGTTTTTTGCACCAACTGGCTTCAAACCATAATTCTCCAATGTCAGCCTCCTGAGTGGCTTGGATTACAAATGTGAACCATAAGTGTGTAACTTATGTTATGCTTTTTCATAGTAAATTTTCTCAAATGAGCTCAGAAAATGTATCAATTTGTGATTCTATGAATGAGTGAATTCATTTATTTCTTCTGTGAAGTAAGTCACAAACTAAATAAGATTAAAGAATTTTTATTTTCAGACCTGAGAACAAATTCAGGGCCTGGCAGTTGTCAGGCAAGTGCTCTTCCATTTAGCAAAATCCCCAATACCAAAATTAAGATTCTTAACATTCAATAACACAAGATTCAGAGACTCAGTGGAAACTAGTTTGTTGACCACTGAATAGAATGAAAACAAATCACAAGATGAAAGGTCATGAAGGCTGGGAGAATGTAGGCTCCGATAAATAGCTCTGCACCTCTTCTCCCTGCTTCCTGTATTCACCTATTTTTAACCAGTCTTGGGGATTGAACTCAGGGTCTGGTCATTTTCCTGAGCTTCGTTTACTTAAGGCTAGCTCTCTTCCACTTGAGCCACAATGTACTTCTAGCTTTTTCTGTTTATATCTTACTGAGGAATCAAACTCAGGGCTTCATGGCTGCTAGGCAAGCAATCTCCCACTAAGCCACGTTTTCAAGCCTCACTTTTTGTTCTTGAGACAAGATATTCAACTACAACTCAGGCTGGCCTATGTCCATGTTTTTAGTATTAATTGACTTAGGAGAATATGCAGGGTACAACTTGCCTGTACCAATGTCTGCCACCTAATTGTTTCTTGGTGTAGGCCTTTAAGTTGGGTAGTGTATGATTTCACTTCTTCAGTGTCACAGTGGGTAGAATACTAATAGAGATAGAAATATGTTTTCTAAAAAAAGTCCTTAGTGATGTTTGAGGTCTAAAAATGTCATAGCATTAATTAAACATTAACAAATGTAATTGATATTACAAAGGTAATATATGGAGGATTTATGGTTACTTTTGACTGATTGATTTAGAATGATCCCTTACCTATGGAGGAAGTCACATTCCAGAGACCCTTGACATAGATGATAATCCTAGAAATAGCAATAAGTGAAGTCTAATAATCACAAGAAACTGCATTTATTTTTTGTGCTGGTCCTAGGGCATTAATCAAGGCCTAAGTACTGTCCCAGATTTGTTTTTAATTTTAAATAAGACTATTACCTGATGATTTTAGCACATAAGAACAAATATACTCATGAGGGTGAGATATAAAGACCTCTGATTGAGCCCTGCTTGGCCTAGAAAATGAACGGGACACTTCTCTCCCTCAAAGAGATGGAAGTGGTTCTGTGCTTCAAGGGGTAGATCAACAGGCTTGAGAAAAGAAGCAAAAGCATCATGCCAATTCACTGAGTTCAAGTCTAAGTATTGTTATACATACACCAGAGTGTGTGTATAACACACATACACACACACAGAGACACACAGACACACAGACACACACACAAAAAAAAAGAAAAAAAGAAAAGGAAAAAAACCCTGATAAGGTAATTAAGACACCTAATGTGATAAAGAGGAGGAAGCTTGAGGATTAATTTTTGTATTATTAGATTATTAAACCACAATCTACAGGTGATTTAAAGTATACAGATATAGCTGGGACACCAGAGTTTCATTCTTGTTAATGTGTGTGTGTATGCATGTGTGAGCTCATATACCCCAGTACTAGTGCTTGAATTCAAACCCTTATTCACTTCCTTAGCTTTTTCTCTCAAGGATGATGCTTCCCCACTAAAGCTACATCTCCAATCTGGCATGCCTGTAACTCTAGCTACTTAGGAGTCTGAGACATGGAAGATTGTAGTTTGAAGCTCCATAAAGCAGAAAAGTCTGTAAGATTCAATCTCTAATTAAACAGAAAAAATAATGAGTACAGAGGCCTGTCTCAGTAATTTTTCTGAGGTAACCCTTAGTCAGTCCTTCCTTACATTTCTCAGTGCTTATGTAACATATGGCGTCATATAGCTACAAAATATACTCAACCTTTAGACACATATGAGAATGCATATATTTTTATAATATGTACATCAAGAGAAAATATACATGTTTTTGTTTCTATGATCAGTCCACACATCTCCTAGAAGGTGGTGAGTTCATCTTGCACCCATTGCTGAGCATATGGTATTTTTCTAGAAAGACCAAATAGTAGAAAGAGGCAGCATATGTACCACATAATTATCAGAATCTCTTTCTTGTTGTAGGACTCTAGTTGTGTACACATGCACTGTGTACATAGATTAAACTCATTTACTTGCACTGTTAGACAAGTGTTAGGCAGCTGGCCCTGTTTTTAGCAGTTACTTTGAACGAATATCATGGGTTCCCTAAATTGTGTTAGAATGCAGTGTTAGACTGAAAACATTACAGGATGGAATAGGAGAAACCCTAGGTAACCTTGGCATAAGCTGAAATTTTCTTTTCTTTTCTTTTTTTTTCACTTTGACAGATTTATTTGTTTTAAAATCATTCACATTAATTCTTTGAATATAAGCTATTCAGTTTTATTTTTTTATTGTGAACATATTGTACAGAGGGGTTACAATTATATAGGCAAGATAATGAGTACATTTCTTATCAAGCATTGCAACCTCCTCCTTTGTTTACCCTTCACATCCCTTCCCTGCTTCCTCCCGTCCCTCCCACGCAATCGTTCCCCCCCACCAAAGTTGTAAAGCTCGTTTTCGACATGACAACTTGTACTTATTGTTGCAACGGATCCACCTGTATCCTTAAAAGACTTGTTTTCCCCCTTCTCCTCCACAAATTATACTGACATCAAATATAGTGAAAGCAGGGGTTATACTGTGGGGGAGGGACATACAAAGCACCAAAGAAATAATCTTATAAATGTATTAGAAACAAATGCATGAAAGAAAAAAAAACATTTAATTTACATATCTAAGGGTTCATTTTCCTAACATCACATTATCTGAACCTTTTCTGCTTGACTCATACATATACTAAATATTGCAAATAAGGAAAACCATGGGACCTATGTTTCTTTGGGCTTGCCTTACTTCACTTAATATAATTTTTTCCAAGCCTTTCCATTTCCTAACAAACTGGGCAATGTTATTCTTTCTGACGGAGGCAGAGAATTCCATTGTGTATATATACCACATTTTCTTGATCCATTCATCTACTGAGGGGCATCTGGGTTGGTTCCATATCTTAGCTATGGTAAATAATGCTGCAATAAACATAGTTGTGCTGGTAGCTTTAGTGTGGTCTTGTTTGTAAACATTTGGGTAAAGGCCCAAAAGTGGGATTGCTGGGTCATAGGGGAGTTCTATGTGAAGTCTTTTGAGGAACCTCCATACTGCTTTCCAAAGTGGTTGAACAAGTTTACACTCCCACCAACAATGAAGTAAGGTTCCCTTCTGTCCACATCCCCTCCAGCATCTCGGAAAGTTTCTTAATAAAGACCCAGAAACACAACAAAGCAAAGGAAGGTTGGTCAAATGGGATTGCATGAAATTGCAGAGCTTCTGCATGGCAAAGGACATAGCTAGAAAGAGAGATAGAAAGCCCACGGATTGGGAAAATATCTTCATTAGCCGTACAACGGACAACGGTCTCATAGCAAAAATATATCTTGAACTAAAAAAATTAAATATCCCAACAACAAATCTTCAAAGAAACAACTGCCCAATAAACAAGTGGGCTAAAGACTTAAACAGAAACTTCTCTGAAGAGGAAAGAAGGATGGCCAATAGACACATGAAGAAATGCTCAACCTCCCTAGCCATAAAAGAAATGCAAATACACACAACATTGAGATACCACCTCACTCCAGTTACAATGGCTAAAATCAAGAACTTTAATAACAACAGATCCTGGAGCAGATGTCGACAGAAGGGAACCTTATTACATTGTTGGTGGGAGTGTAAATGTTTAACCACTTTGGAAAGCAGTATGGAGGTTCCGCCACATAGAGCTCCCCTATTTCCCAGCAATCCCACTTTTGGGTATTTACCCAAATGCTGACACAGAAGACCACACTAAAGCTACCAGCACGACTATGTTTTTTGCAGCATTATTTACTATGGGTAAGATATGGAACCAACCCAGATGCCCCTCAGTAGATGAGTGGATCAAGAAAATGTGGTATATATACACAGTGGAATTCTCTGCCTCCTTTAGAAAGAATGACATTGCCCCATTTGTTAGGAAATGGAAAGGCTTGGAAAAATTATATTAAATGAAGTAAGCCAAGCCCAAAGAAACATAGGTCCCATGGTTTCCCTTATTTGCAATATCTAGTATATGTCTGAGTCAAGCAGAAAAGTTCAGATAAGGTGATGTTAGGGAAATGAACCCTAAGATATGTATTCAAATGTTTTTTTTTCTCTTTCATGTGATTGTTTCTAATACATTTATAAGATTATTTCTTTGTTGCTTTGTATGTCCTTCCCCCACAGTATAAACCCTGCTTTCACTGTATTTCATGTCGGTATATTTTGTGGAGGGGAAGGGGAAAAACAAATCGTTTTAATAGGGATAAAAGTGGACCCATTGCAACAATGAGATGTACAAGTCGTTATGTCGAAAACGAAACTTACAAATTTGGTGCGGGGGGGGGGGGGGGGGCGGGGAGGATTGGGTGGGGGGCATGGGGAAGGATGGGAAAGGATGGGAAGGGGAAACAAAGGAGGAGGCTACAATGCTTGATAAGAAATGTACTCATTATCACACACACAAAAAAAAGAATACAGTGTTAGAATGTATCTCATACATACCTACATACCTGGAAGCACAAGTACTTACTTATTGATTGTGAATGGGACTTTTTTTGGCCAGTTGTGGGGATTGAACTCAGGGTTGAGCACTGTCCGTCAATTTCTTTTGCTCAAGTGTAATGTTCTACCACTTGTGCCGCCTTTTCTGTTTAGGTGGTACTGAGGAATCAAACCCAGGGCTTCATGCATGCTAGGTAAGCATTCTACCACTAAGCTAAAATTCCAGCTGAGAAGGGGATCTTGATAATTGTTCCCTATGCAACCTTGAACTCTGCTTTCCAAGTAACTATTTTATAGGGTTGAGACACTACACTAATTTTAATTTTTAAAATTTTATATATTTCATTTTCCTCTTTTAATTGGTAGTACTGTGCCTAAAAGTGGTTCATCCCATGTATAAGGACTGTGTTTAAGGGAAAATCGGTTTCAAGAATTATTCTGGGGTATTTTTGTTTCTGTTTTGTGCTGTAATGAAAGATTTATTCCTGGATGGTGGAAATCTCTCATGGTGGGTAGTGAGTAAGCTGTGGAGCATTGATGGAGTGATGTGTGTTACCTTGTTTTGTCCTTTTAGATTTTCATTTAGATGTGTTATTCCTCAAAGTAATTCCTTTACTAAAGCAGGATTGTCCTTTTATTTTTGAGACATATTTTAGCCCAGGCTGATCTTGAACCCATGATGTTCTAGTTCAACTTCTTGAGTGGTAGGATTCCAAATGAGTAGCATCACACATACCATGGATGCTCTGTAATTAGTACACACTTCTACTCAACTGCCAGTATTTTGATGCCATGCACAGTGTTTACAAAGTATTGTTCTATATTGGAAGATATCTGTAGAAAGAATATCCTGCTCTAGATAAGTGAGGTATTTAGAAGTGCAGTGAGATGCATAGTAAACTAATTACACCATTTTCCAGGGCAGGACAAGAAGACTTAGGAAGTACACAGGTAAAGAATAGTGTGAAATATTATCTTGGGCTTTGAGTACAGTGATACAGAAGAGGACTTATACAGGTAGAGTCCTGTGAGGATTCTGGAAGTGGAACAGGTGTTTTCTAGGTAGATCAAATGTGAGGATGTCCAAGAGGAGGGACCAGAATTTTCTGAACCTTGGAGGGGCATAGCAGCAGAGTACTGGATGGATAGAAGCAGAGTGGAAAACAGAATACTCTTTGGGTGTTTGTATGTATACTAATTTGTTGATGGCACAAAACCTTAACCCCTGCCAGCAGCAGAGGAAGCTGCCTAGCTCAATCCCATGTGTGTGCTGGAGTGTGTGAGGCTACTGAGGGAGGAAGATGTGGAAACTCAGTCCACACTTGAGCCTGGGTCATTCTATAAATTCTCTGTGGAAGAGTGTACCTAGATTTGTCACATATGAAATTAAACTTGTTAGGGAAGAACTGAACTGACAGCCCTTTTAATAATACTTATGTTGTGCATAGGTTCTTGTAGGTTTTTCCTGGGCAACAGCCCAGAAAACTAGCTGTGCTAGTTATGCCTCCCATATAAACTGGAGTGACAGATATATGCCATTACACCTAGCCAATACTGATTGAGATGGTTTCTTGGTTAAAAAGTATTTCCTTGAATGGTCTTGCACCATAATACTCTCATTGTGTCTTTAAAATACCACTAAAGAAAAGTTTAACGAATGTTTCCTTGTCCTCAAGTTAATCATGATTCTACCAAGGATTTGCCTTCTCAAAGCAGGATAACACCTCATAGAGAGAAGTGTTATGTCAGGACAAAAGTACCACCAATGACTAATCAGCAGGCAGTCAGAAAGAATATGAGCCTGGCTTCTCTTGGCTGGGAGATCTTGTTCTTTGTAACAGAATTAGGCTTTACTTTTCTTTTTTTAAGGTCAGTTAGCAAAAGATCAATACAAAAATAAATAATTTGCATTGAGCCTCCTCTGTAGAAGATTCTAATGACAATATCTCCTCATGGGTTTTGAGAACCCAATCTTTGGTGTGACAAGCTTGGTGGGCTTGGAGAATTGTTTTCTGTACTCACAAAAGCAGAATCTGTTTCCCATGTTCCCTTGTAAGACTGTTACAATTGTATGGGATTTTAGAAGACAAAAATATTTTTGAAATTCTAACTTTCGCAGCCAGTTGATTTACCAGTTCCTATTTTGGCTTCTTTTTTCAATGTTATGATAATTTCTTAGTAAGCAAGTGTATAACAATGGTACCCAAGGAACTTGAAATACAATAATAATTTTCCACTCCCTACTTTATAATTGTATTCTTTCACTATCTTATATTCAATCAACAATTATCTGATAGCCTTCAATGGCTTTGTCAAAGACCCCAGTACCTTAAACTTTGCCAAGTCTGTGTCAGCTCCATTCTTCATGTTACCTGACTTTGCTGTGGCACGTGGCTCCCAGTTATCTCATCTCCTTTCCCTGCTCAAACTTTTTGGCTATTTCTTCCCTTATCACCCCAGATTCTTCGTCCTGGTGAAGATGTCTTCTGGCACATTTGGACATGTTGGAGGCTTCCTTGATTTCTCACTTCCCTCCATCTGCACTCACACCAGCAATCTTTCTGGCCACGTGGCATTAAATGATAATTGCAGGTTACCAGATTCCCATTGTGTATTCCCTGCCAGGTCTTTCCCTTCTAATTCACACCATACATTAAGATGGGTGAAATGTTTTCATTTGCAAGTAAATGGATAGAAATGGAGACTATCAGGCTGAGTGAAGTAAACACGTTAAGAAGGATAAAGGTCACATGTTTTCTATAATATGTAAATGCACAATCTAAAATATAAGCATGTGTAAACACATAGAGAATCATATATAAATACATGTATAGAATCTGTCTGTACGTTTAGGAATTTTTGAGAGGATTAGTAGGATTGGGGAAGGATAAATAAATTTATTTGTCATCTGTGCATGGCAATGTTGACTAAAGGAAACTCACCGAAATCTATTGAATATTGATGAGTAGGCTAGTTGGGGAAAGGGAGACTGAGGTCATCAATATCATTAAGATTACTCAATAAGAGTTTGTAAATGTTTATGGTGAAATCTCTTAAATACTATTTTCATGCAATTTAATTAAAATGAGAGATAGGAATGCAAAACAGCTACTATCATAGGTGCGTGTTTTAATGGAAGTGAGAAGGACAAACAGACTACAAAAGTAGGCAAACATGTTCAAAATATATAGTTTTTAAATAGGTGTGAAAAATAAACAACAAGGCATGTTGACATTGACTTGAGAAAGGCTGAAGATGTGTGAGAGTGATGGAGAGATGAGTCTTTTTTTTTTTTAATTTTATTTTATTTTATTTGAGAACATACTGTACAGAGGGGTTACAATTACATGGGCAGGATAATGCATACATTTCTTACCAAGCATTGCAGCCTCCTCCTTTGTTTACCCTTCACCTCCCTTCCCAGCCTCCCCCCTCCCTCCCACCCAATCATACCCCCCCACCCCCCCCCACCGACATTGTAAAGCTGGTTTTGACATGACATTTTGTACTTCTCATTGTTGCAACAGGTCCACCTGAATCCTTAAATGACTTGTTTGTCCCCATCTCCTCCACATGTTATACTGACATCAAATATAGTGAAAGCGGGGGTTACACTGTGGGGGAGGGACATACAAAGCAACAAAGAAATAATCTTATAAATGCGTTAGAAACACATGCATGAAAGAAACAAAAACATTAAAATACATATTTGAGGTTTCATTTTCCTAACATCACATTATCTGACTTTTTCCGCTTGACTCATACCTATACTAGATATTGCAAATAAGGGAAACCATGGGACCTATGTTTCTTTGGGCCTGGCTTACTTCACTTAATATAATTTTTTCCAAGCCTTTCCATTTCCTAACAAATGGGGAAATGTCATTCTTTCTGATGGAGGCATAGAATTCCATTGTGTATATATACCACATCTTCTTGATCCATTCATCTACTGAGGGGCATCTGGGTTGGTTCCATGTCTTAGCTATGGTAAATAATGCTGCAATAAACATAGTTGTGCTGGTAGCTCCCCAATGACCCAGCAATCCCACTTTTGGGCATTTACCCAAATGATCACAAACGAGAGATGAGTCTTATAAAGATACATTGTTTGAATATACAAAAATGTCATAATCAAATCCCTTGGAAGAATGTGTGCTAATCAAAAAGTGAGAAAAAATTACTACAGATATATGTGTTATTTTTCTTATCTCATACGCTAGTAAGTCTTTTTTAATTTTTCATACGCTAGTAAGTCTTTTTTTATTTTTAAAGTAACAGACTTTAGTTGTATATAACTGTCATAATTGAAATCTAGGGTTTAAATCATTCTCCCCACTCCATCTGCACAATCATATATGCCGTTCCCAAAAGAATACCATTGCCAGATATATATTGCCAGAACCTTTCCCATGCATATACAAACATCTGTGTCCATGAGTATAACATACTCACGTAAGATTTTACCGATTATATCATATATAGGTTTCTTCTCACTTGACCAAGCAACCTGCGGTGTTCACTATATATGACACATTGTACTTAATTAATCAGCCTGTACATGATCAGTGGAAATTTCAATGGTTTTAAATTATTTTAGACACATCTCATTACTGCTAATGTCTTTCCACTAGTGAAGTGTAAGAATATCATTGGAGCATAAGGAAAGTGGCTATAGTTTCCCATTCCCTACCCTTCCCCACCATTCTAATTTGTGATAGAGACTGCCAAAGAAGTATGGCTATAAATTCCTTTTAAAAATGTAGGACATTCTGCCAACGAAATAGTCCCCTTTAAGAGAATGTGAAATTCAGTGGGACTTAATATTTGTGAACATTAAATGTTGACACATGACTGAGTTTTCTAATACATAATTAACTTTGTGTGTGTGTGTGTGTGTGTGTGTGTGTGTGTGTGTGTGTGTGTGTGTGTGTGTATTTTCTGAACCTGAGGGTGAATTCAGAGCCTGAGTGCTGTCCTGGAGACTTTGTACTTGAACCACAGCTCCATTTCCTATTTGTGGTGTTTCACTTGAGATTAGTGTCTCAGAGACTTTCCTGCTTGTTCTGACATGGATCCTCACAACTCAGGCTCCTGAGTAATTAGGATTACAAGCTTTAGCCACAGATGACTGGTCATTATAATCCTCTGGTTCTCAGAATGACACTTCTCTATTTTTTGCTGTTAAAACTGGCAGTGGGCACTTCATTGGCCTGGTTAGGATAGGAGCATCTTCAAGGATTGTGGTAGCGGCCTTAGAATGGAATGTAAGTAATACCTTCCCCAGTAGCTAACATCCGTCCTCATCACTGTCTAAATAAAATTTATAAATTGAGAAATTTGCTTTCAAACTTGAATTTCTATTAGACATATTGTCTTATTATTAGACAAATAATGGACTCCATTATATTTTCATGTTTTTATACTACATATTTTGATAATATTCACTTTCATTACCCTCTTTTGCCTGTCTCTTCCCATTGTTCTTCCAGGTTTTTACATTTTTCCCTCTCTCTCCCTCCATCTCTTACCCTCCCTCTCTACGTCTCTCCCCTCCCTCTCTTTCTCTCTCATTCTCTGTCTGCCTCTCTGCTAGTATTTGCTTTTCACTTTTTGTCTTCATTCCACCTTTTAAACAAAGCCTCAAGTTCGAGCTTTCTCCTAGTTAATTGGAATTAAGATTTTTAGCCAGGCATCGGTGGCCCTCGCCTGTAATACTAGCTACTCAATTTGTTGAGATCTAAGGATCCGGCTTCAAAGCCAGCCCAGACAGGCAATTCCATGAGACTCTTATTTCTAATTAATCACCAGAAAAGCAGAAATGGCTTTGTGGCTCAAGTGGTAGAGTCCTTGCCTTGAGCTGAAGAGATGGTGGGTAGTGCCCAGGCCCAGAGTTCAAACCCCATGACCGACCAAAAAGATAAATAAAACATTTCCTTAGATTTTTCTGTCAAACCATGGTCATAAATTAAATGTATTCCTGTAGATAATATAGGAATTTAATGTTGTTGGCTTATTAACAACTATTTAAATTATTTTTGACAAATATAATGAACCATGCTTTATGAATCTCATCGTATTCTGAAATACTATAAAAATAGTAGAGTTTTTGGACCCTTCCTAACCTAATAGGAAGCCCTATTCTATATCAGAAGTATATATCAACCATTTCTTTCTCCTGTATTCACCTTAATTTACATCTATTCCTTTATTATTTTTATTTGTCAATTGTCTTTAAGTAGTTGTAGAAAAGAGGTGCCATGTGACAAAGCAGTTTATGAATACAGTGTCTATTGATCCATGCCACCCCTACAACATTCCCACCCCCTCTGACACACCCCTTCCCTTATTTTTCGTAGTTTTTATTATATGAAATGAATTCCTTTTTAGAAAATTAATTTAGTTTATAGTTATGATAAAGAGGTAGTTGCAGAGGGAATACAATTGCATGAGTCAGAAGAGAACATTTCCTTTCATGAAGCATCTTCTGTTCACTCACTCTCTCCCAATGAGCTCGACTACATTCTGCCCCTTCCTCCCTTCATTTATCTACCTTTCCCCTACTCTCTTCTTTGAGGTACCCAATTTCTGCTAATATTCTCAGGCTTTGACCTAGTCTTTCTAAAGGTTATAGAATTTGGGCAACATTGGCAGCAGTGATGGTGGAGCAGGAAGGCTCCCACAATGAAGCCCACAATCACATGCAAGGTAAGGTGTATGGAGAAGGGCGGACAGGACACAGTACACCAGAAATACTGGACCCTCTTCTTCAGATACATGTCCCAGAGCAAGCCTTCTGAGGCCCAGGAGCTCATGTGCTCATGAGCATACTGCTGTTATTCCCTCATGGCCAGCACAACAGCACAGCAGCACTGTACATGCTTGTGTTGGAGTCCCCAAAGAAGGCAGAAGTGGATGTGATGTCTGGCTAGGGTTTTGTTTGATGGACCCCACTTCTCCACAGCCCTGAAGTGTTCACGTTTGGGTTCCTGGAAACAGTTACACTCCTGGCTCCATCCGCTTTGGGCACTGACCCTATGGAAAGAGAGAATTCCTGGGAATCTTTATAGTACTTCCTACCCGCCACAGACGGTGTGAGCTGCACCAATATCCTGGTGGAGGACTCCTGGTGGAGGAAGCCCACAGCTTCCAAGGCAAGTGGACATGCTTATGGCCCAGGCAGCGCTGTAGTTTCTCTATTGGAAAAACAAAAGCTGGACTGTGGTCTTCATCATGTATGCACAGAAGCATCATCCATCAAGCAAGGGTCACCCTCTGTATAATCCCTGCTCCACTTCATCTGGTTTCTGCTGCTGACCATGGATGGTGGCAAGCTGACCATATTCATGTTGCTGTGCTAGCAGTGCCAGCCCTCCCTATGCAGGCACCCAATTCATGACAAGTACCTTGACAGAACAGGACAGGATAGGACAATTCTCCCTCAGGGTGTATCCCAAGCTTTTGTCTTCCTATGGAGGTGCTCATCCACCTCCTTGTCTCCCTTACTCGTCACCTAAAATGTTCATTCTTACTTATGCTCTATGTATTAAAAACTTATTCAAAGACAAGTTAACTGTTCATGGCTTTCATACTCACTGCTCTAAATCCTGAGATGCCTACATGTCATTCTGCTTTGAGTAAAAACCCTCCAAATAGATTTTATGGAAGCTTCCAAGTGTTATACAAAAAACAAGGACTGAGTTAATGAAGAATCAAGTACTTAATGATTAGACAACTCAATGTCCTGAAAAAAATTTCCCTTCATTGCCCAGGACATGGAATATAATTCCAGACAAAATTCAGCCAGCTATATTTTTAAAGAACCTTTTATAGGGCAACTACTCTTTCTTCACTTTCTAAGGAAGTATTTTGTAGAATCAAAATGATCTCTTCAAAATTTTAGGAAAAATCAATAATAAATTCTTTAATTCCTAGAGTTTTCTTGATTGGAATGCATTTAAATGTAAAATAATGAAATATGCATAGATTCCATTTGTCTCTTTCTTCCTTAAGTAGGCTTGATAGGTTTCATCTTTGAATAAATCATCTGAAGTTATTTATTACTTCACTTTTTAATTTCACAACTGTAGGATTTCTGATAAAGTATTCATTTGTTTTGGTTATTGGCAACTGGTTTCTTCTCTGCTTTGTTATTATGTATTTTGATCAGTCTTTTTAAATATATCTCCATTTATTGATCTATTCTGACACAGCTTCTATTTTCATTGATTTGTCTCTGCTGTGTTCAAAAGCAAGGTTTTTAAGCCACTTAACAAAGTGATTCTTAAATATCCATAGAGGAGCAAAAGAAGAATAGAAGAGAATAGAGGAATAAAAGAGTATCAGTTTAAGCTTGAAATCCTAGCTACTCAGTAGTCAAAGAGCTGAGGATTTTGTTTCAAAGCCAGCCATGGGAGGAAAACCTGTGAGACTCCTATCTCCAAGTAAAAACCCAAAATGCTGGAAATGGAGTTTGTGGCTCAAGTAGCAGAGCCCTAGGCTAGAATTATTGATGTGAATTCCCAGTGTCCTGGTAAGTTGTACTTTTTTTTAAGCAGTATAAATGTGTACAGTTTTTAAGCCCTTAATATAACCCACTTCATGTAGTATAAAGTTACACATGCTCTGATAAGTCTGTATGGTAATCACTGAAATTTAAAATTCGGTCTTCCCGAATTTTCCAGTTTTCATATGGTCATTTCTCATTTAGAAACAAATTATTTCAGATTTTATTTAAAATCTGAGACTGGGATGTGTATTTGGTGTTTGATGCTGTTGCGTGTAACCCATAATTTCAGATTTTTCAAAATGCCAGAGAAGGTAATAGTGATAATGCTATTAAGTCCTTCACCCATCTAGATACCCACATTTGGTTTGTTTGGGTTCCTAGTTTATCAGTATATTTATATGTCATAACTTTTGGTTTTGATTTTGTGCTGTTCCTGGAGCTTGAAATCAGTACCTTGCCCTCTCCTTGAAACTGGACATTGTTAGCACACATAATTATCCTAGCTACTCAGAGAGCCGATATCTGTGAATCCAGGTTTTAATCCAGCCCAAGAAGGAAAGATTATGAGTTTTTTAATCTCTAAGTAATCTCCCAAATGAATTTGGAAGGGAATCTGTGGTTCAAGGGCAAAACACCGCCCTTGAGGGAAAACACGTGAGTGAGAAGGTAAGGTCCCGAGTTTAAACCCCAATATCAGCATTCAACAACGTTGTTTTCCTTGAGCTTGATATTAAATTGCTCAGAAAATAATGAGCATTGTAGTAATGTTTAGCACTACTATTACAAACATCAGTTATATTTATTGATGTTATTCCATTATTTTCCTAAATTTTACTTATACATTAATATCCAGTAATGGAAAGACAAGATTACTGTTTCACATGTATTTATGGTACTTTAATATATGGATGAGAGGGGCATACAAGGAGTTTAGATTGAAAATAGATATTTACAAGCTCTTCACATGAGTAAATGATAGCTGAAGAAGCTGTGAGCATGTATGAAATAAGTTAAAGAAACCAGAAAGGAAAGATAAGGCATGATTCTGGAAAGCAAACAATTTTGGAAGGATAAAAAACAAAGAAAGTATGTAGATTTTGGTAAGAACTTTGTAACCCACCTACACAGTGAGCACATTTGATTCCTTATTTCTAGTAGAAGGCATTTCAGTTAACTTTATTTTACAAAGTTAAACATGATTAACATTTAATTTTAACTGAGTTCTCAGTTAAGCAATTAGTCTAGCCAGGCGCCAGTAGCTCATGCCTATAATTCTACCTATTCAGAGGGCTGAGATCTCCAGATGCTAGTTCAAATCCAGGTTGGACAGGAAAGTCAGTGAGACACTTCTCTTCAATTAACCAGGAGAAAATTACAAGTGTCACTGTGGCTCAACATGGCAGCACTAGCCTTGAGTAATAAATCTCAGAATTTGAACCCAGGCCCTGAGTTCAAGATCTCTGAAATTATTCTTAAAATAGCTTGTTCTTAGTAATTCTTTAACTTGTCTAGAAGAATGTTTTAAACTTTGGGATTTTTTATTTCATGTTGACAGGATGGATTTTTAAGATATACAGAGAAAAAATATTTATAGTCAGAATTGGTTTGGTTTCCTTTGTATTATAGATTGCCTCTACACCCAAAGATCAGGTGGAAAGCAGATGGCCAAATCCTGGCTCTTGGCAATGGAAATGGATTTGTGTTTCTATTATCAAAGAAACAAACTTATGAAATGATAGTCTTTATATATAACACCTTAATAGGAACTTTAAAATTATTATTACTATTATTATTAATATTATTAGTTTTTGTTAGTTGTGGGGCTTGAACTGTGGGTCTGCACGTTGTCCCTGAGCTCTTGAGCTCATGGCTAGTGCTCTACCACTTGAACAAGATTACACTTCACATTTTCTGAACGTTTAATTGGAGATAAGAGTCTCATGGACCCTTAGTTCTCAGCGTCCCTATTAGCTAGGATTACAAGTGTGAGCCACTGGCTCCTAGCAGTAAGATTATTTGGAAAAAGACAAAAACCCATGATTGTACCTTTACAATATCACAATCTGACAATTGTATCTGTAACGTTAGTTGTATGAAGTAACCATAGGCAGCAATCAGTTGTAGATCTCACCATGTCCTGTCCAATGCTAGATATTATTTCATTAATTTATTTTACTTTTTCCTAACAAAGTTCATTATGAATGTCCAACAACACAATTTTCTATTGAGCACAAAGAACTCTTCAGCATATTTATTCCAACAAACAGCATTTTGAACTTGTTCTTTAAAAAAAAAACTTTGCCAGTCCTAGGGCTTGAAATCAGGGCCTGGGCAATCTCTCTGAGCTTCTTTTGCTCAAGGCTAGCACACTACCAATTGAGCCACAGCACCACTTCCAGTTTTTCTGTTTATGTCATACTGAGGAATCAAATCAAGTGCTTCATGCAGGCTAGGCAACCATTCTAAAACTAACCACATTCCCAGTCATTGGGAATTATTTTGTTGTTGTTGTTTTAAGATAGGGTTTTTCTATGTGTCCTTCTGTTGACCTAAAACTTGGGGTGGTCTCAAGCTAACTTCTAAATTAGCCTCTCTATTTAAACGATTTATTGTTTCCCATCCCCTCCACAAACTATATCAACATCAAATACAGTGAAAACAGCGGTTATAACTTTGGCCGGGGGGTGGTGGCAGGGGGTGGGGAGCAATGGGAGGGATGGGAAATGGGAAGGGATGGGAAGGGGAAACAAAGGAGGAGGCAACAATGCTTGATAAGAAATATACACATGATCTTGCCCATTTAATTGTAACTCTTCTATATGGTATTTTCACAATAAAAAAAGTCAGCCTCTCAATTTCAGAGATATCAGACATGGGCCAACATATTCAGCTCAGGATTCTTTGTAAGAGAATTCTTTCAGAAATAAAGTTATTCTGTCTTCCTTGGACTGGATGTCTTTTTGCATTCGGCACTGGTAATCACATTTCTTGTACTGGTGTGTTTCTCCTGCTAGATCAATAGAAATATTTCAGGCTCCCAACTTGAAACGGAGCTGTGTGACCAGCAACATCACAATCTTGTGAAAAGTAGCAGCTGGCATCATGTGTATGGCAGCCAGCTGGACCTCAGCTATCTGATGTCTTTGTTCTCCAACAATGCAATCATTTCTATGCACAGTCTGAAAACAGTCATAAGTAATTTTTTTATTTATTCCATCCTCTTCCCAGCTACTTGCCATTCTGAGCTATATATGTTTTAAATTCTGTTAAACATTAATTACTATTTCCTGCCATTTTCAAAAGTAACATATATGTCTTAATTTAAAATTCATTCAAACATGACAAAAACGTTAACATAGTTGCTGTCCACCATTGGTTCATGTTTTAACTCTTAGCTACTGTAGAGGCCAAAAATGGAGGATCCTGGTTTAAAACAGCCTATGCAAAATAATCTGCGATATTTCTCCAATTAAGAAACTAAAATCTGGGTTGGGAAGGTGGCTCAGTGGTAGAGCGCTTTCCTTGCATGCATGAGGCCCTGGGTTCGATTCCTCAGCACCACATAAGCAAAAAGAAAGAAGCCAGAAGTGGCGCTGTGGCACACGTTGTAGAGCACTAGTCTTGATCTGAAGAGGTGAGAGAGAGTGTCCAGGCCCAGAATTCAGGCCCCACTACCGGACCCCCCAAAAAAGAAAGAAAGAGAGAAAGAAAGAGAGAAAGAAAGAGAGAAAGAAAGAGAGAAAGAAAGAGAGAAAGAAAGAAAGAAAGAAAGAAAGAAAGAAAGAAAGAAAGAAAGAAAGAAAGAAAGAAAGGAAGAAAGGAAGAAAGAAAGAAAGAAAGAAAGAAAGAAAGAAAGAAAGAAAGAAAGAAAGAAAGAAAGAAAGAAAGAAAGAAAGAAAGAAAGAAAGAAAGAAAGAAAGAAAGAAAGAAAGAAACCAAAATCCAAGCTGGTGCCGGTGGCTCAATCCTGTAACCCTTGCTACTCAGGAGGCTGAGATCTGAGGATCACAATTAAAGCTAGCCTAAACAGGAAAGTCTGCGAGACTATCTCCAATAAACCACTACAAAACTGGAAGTGGCACTGTGGCTCAAGCAGTAGAGTGCTCGCCTTGAGCTGAAGAGGTGAGGGATAGCGCTCAAGACCAGAGTTTAAGCCCCATGACCCTCAAAAAAAAAAAAGAAAGAAATCAAAATCCAGAAGTGGAAATGTGGCTTAAGTAGTAGAATGGCAGCTTTGAGCAAAAAGACTAAGTAAGAGTAATATGTGTACTTCAGACTCCATTATTTACTCATGGAACACACACATACACACACACACAATCTACATTCTCTTAGACTTCCATTCTTGAGCAGTATTCCATGCCATTAACTTAATGCATATTTTCTCCAAATCCTTATGGTAGGGAATAAAGTACTTTTGTACATATGATAATGCAACTTTTGAATTTTTGGTTTTGAACTTTTTTTGTACTTATGTGAGAAAACAGCATTTTTTGAACACTAAATAGTAATCACTGTGTTGGTAAATAGGTGGGTGACAGATTGACAGATGCAGATAATACCACTTGAAAATTTTCTTCTTTAAATTTAAATATATAATATATATACACACATATGTATGTATTTAAAATTTCTGCCAAGATTTTATTTCCATTATAATGATCTATTTGTTCCATTATATAAATTTAACATATTGTATATTTCACAGGAGATTAATATTTATAAAATTTTCTTTCCTTGCGAGACTAAGTCCTACAGTGTAGACCATACTTACCTCAAATCTTTATTCTTCTCTGTTTCAGGTTCCTGAGTAATGGCTGGAATCACCATGTGGTAGCATAGTACCATATCCACCTATATTATTTATATTTTGTATACTTGAAAATTAGTGTGAAGAGCTTTAAGCCATAGTATCATCATGAATTTGAATGAATTTAATTCTGAGTGAATTCAAGTATGTTAGACATACCTGTAATCCCAGTACCCAGGAGGATTTAAGTTTAAG
Organism: Dipodomys spectabilis; assembly: GCF_019054845.1. Classification (NCBI taxonomy): domain Eukaryota; kingdom Metazoa; phylum Chordata; class Mammalia; order Rodentia; family Heteromyidae; genus Dipodomys; species Dipodomys spectabilis. The sequence goes on from NW_024870689.1 coordinate 4,136,385, forward strand.
AGCAGCCTGAGCTACCCAGCAAGTCCTTGTCCACAAAGCCAACAATTGTGTGTGTGTGTGTGTGTGTGTGTGTGTGTGTGTGTGCTGGCCCTAGGGCTTGAACTCAGGGCCTGGGCACTGTTCCTGAGGTTTATGCTCAAGTCTAGCACTCTACCACTTGAACCAAAGCTCCACCTCCAGCCTTTTTAGAAGGAGATTGAGTCTCATCCACTTTCTGTCCAGGCTGACTTAGAAACTAGATCCTCAGGTGTCAGCCTCTTTTTTAAGTAGGATTACAGGTATGAGCCTGTAGTAGTTGTTGTATAACTGTTAAGTAATATGGTAAACATCATGCCATTTTATACTCCCCCCCAGCAGGGTTTGAGTGTTGCACACACACCTAACACACAACCTGCTCCATGTTTGGTGACATCTAGGTCTCATAATCTTGAGATAAGTATTGTTATGCTCACTTTACCTATGAAGAATTTGAGGTCCAGAGACTTTAGTTAACTTTCCATCCCCAGCTAATATACAGTGCAGCCTGTATTCAAATTCAACTAGGTTTTTTTTTTTTTTAAATTTCAGAAAACATGGCGTCAGCATATGTTCTAGTCAACATGTATTCTAGCATGTACTGCTCTTTACAGGTACTGTTCTCTGCCTGATAGATTAAATTTCTCCTGTATATATGACTTATTCCTCACTCTTTAAATGTTTACACCCCCTCTCATAAGCTAGGGAAATAAAAGTGATGAGAAGAACCATTTTTGAAGAGGAATTTGATAATGGGGTTTGAACTTGCTATTACATATTAGTCTGAACTTCTTCCATGTGAGTTATTCCTCCAGCACTATTTCTGTTTTTTTTTCTTTTATATTGTTATTATAAAGATGATTTAAACAGAGGTTATAGTCATATAATTTAGGTATGAGTATATTTCTTTTTGGAAATATCAGCCCATCCCTTGCTCTCTCAATTTTTCTCTCTCACTGGTTTGTTTTTTTAATTAACTTCCTTATTATTATTATTTGATTATTATTATTTTACTAATATTGTGATGTATAGGGCTTTGTTACATAAGTGTGGTAATGACTACATTTCTTTTGTCTTTATTTTTGTTATAGTCAGTCATGAGGATTGAACCCAGGGCATGGGCACTGTCCCTGAGCCCTTTTGCTGAAGAATCTCACTCATCTTGAGCCACAGCTCTATTTCCATGAGTGCATTTCTTTGTGGACAATATCACCCTTTCCTTTCATCTCTTCCAGTTTTCCTCTACTTCCCTGTCAACGTCTAGTGCGTTGGGGTCCCTGGGTAAAGGTCGTGAAATCACCAGGACATAGGGGATGCAGAGTGCAAAGAGCAATTGCCACTGCATGCTGTGATTTTTTATTAGTGGGTATTTAAAGACAAGCAAGCATGATCTTTGCCAAGATTTGGTCAGAAGACATTTACACAAAAAATTTCAACAGATACATTTTTACTTGACCTATGAGACAATATCTTGGTATATTATTGTCTAAACTATTTTAGAGCAAGCTCAAACCACTTCTCCAATCTCAGGAAAATGCTTGGCCAACTATTCATCTATGCTTAAGCAGGCAGAAGTGCTACTTCCTCAGCTCCCAGGAGTCTGTGACATGTGTTTTGAGATAGGGAGAGAAAACATTTTCATTCTCTAGCCTGGCATACCAAGAGCTTTCCTAATCCCAAACACAGTCCTCAGATAATCCTGAGGCTGAAGCCTGCATCATTCTGCCCCCTCAACATAGACCCTGAGTCTTCACACTTCCCCACCAACAAGTTGCATAGTGCACTTTCAACATAGTCTCAACTGAGTACCACTACTCCATATGTTCATCTTTTGTGCCTCCATTTCTATGCCCCCTTTACCTTCCCAAAGAGAAATAAATGAAAAAAATGACAAATATGTCTAAGACAAGCAAAAAGGTGAGATAAGTTGATATTAGGTGAAATGAACCTGAAGATGAGGATTCAAATGTTTTTGCTTTCATGCAATTGATTCTAACATACTTATAAGATGATTTTTTTGTTGCTTTGTATGTGCCTCCCTCACGGTATAACCCCTGCTTTCACTGTATATGATGTAGGTATAATTTGTGGAGGGGAAGGGAAAAAACAATTGTTTAAATAGGTGTACAGGTGGGCCCATTCCAACAATGAGATATACAAATCGATATGTCGAAAAATGAACTTTACAACTTTGGCCAGTGGAGGGGGGGGCTTAGGGAGAAGGGGGGCTGGTGGGAAGGGATGGGAAGAGGAAACAAAGGAGGGGGCAAAAATGAAAGAAAATAAAGAAAAATATTATTTTGTTTCTGTTTCCTGGTCACTGGTTATTTTTGAGGTAGGTTTTGTGTGTGTGTGTGTGTGTGTGTGTGTGTGTGTGTGTGTGTTTGTGTGTGTGTGTGTGTGTGTGTGTGTGTGTGTGTGTGTGTATACTGGGACTTGAACTCAAGGAGCTGACCTTTAGCTTTTTTTAGTCAAGGATGACACTCTACAACTTGAACCAAACTTCCACTTCTGGAATTTGAACTGTTAATTGGAGATTAAAGTTTCACAGATTTTCCTACCTGGGGTAACTTAAATCCACTTTCCTTCTAAATAGCTAGATTTACAGCTAGATGTGAGCCACTGGTAGTGCTTGGCCTAGCTTCTTTTTATTAAGGAGTTGGAATGTAAAAGAAATTTGCAATAGTAGAACAAAAGAAATCAATATAACTTACGCCACTTCATTAAGTTTTAATAATTTGTCATATTTGATATGTACATAACAACATTTTTGTAAATGCCCCTGAAATTTTGTTTTTATCTGGGTTTTTTCCTCATCATCAATTTGATTTTATAACTTTTTAACTAATAAATATTGATGAGAATATGCCCAGAGGGCATTATATTTTGTTGGCTTTCATTAGGAAATGGTGCAAGCTAACACATGTCATGATAAATTTTTGTACTGGAACCTCATGATATATTCACATTCTTAGTCAGAAGGCATCAGTACCTGTTACGAATCATCTAAACCTGACAAAACCCAGACTGAGGCCTTGTGACCACTTTCCTCTATGTCATTGTCTTAGATAGCAATTCTGAATCTCCAGTGACCATGACAGAGCCCTCCTGGACCCTCTCAGAACACAGCCAAGATAATCATTCAAGCATGATGGGAGACTGGTGTCTGCTTCCTATGAGGAACAGCACAGGAACTGTTAATTCCTTAAACTGTCCTCTGTACTGAGGGTTCCTCATTGAGCATGGAAACCTAAGAATTAAGGAGACATTAAACTCTCTCTTCCTTCTGCAGGTTGTGGACCGGTTTTCCTTCTGCTGCTGTCATCTTCTGTGGAAAGAAATGATCTAAGCTCTAGAAGCCATTTTGCTTATTCTAGGCCCTTAGCTTAAGTCTGGGATTTATATTTAGACAAAAAGATATGTAGTGATAAAAATAGCGAATTAATATTTTTTCTATTCTATTTATTACTCAAATATATTTTCAAATTCTACCAATAATTCTTTTTGTGTGTGTGAAAATACCGTACAGAGGGGTTACAATTACATGGGCAATGTAATGAGTATATTTCTTATCAAGCATGGTAGCCTCCTCCTTTAATTCCCCTTCCCATCCCTTCCCATCTCCCACTCACTGCCCCTCCTCCCAGCCAAAGTTGTAAAGTTCTTATTTCAACATAACGAATTCTACATCTCATTGTTGTAATGGGTCCACCTGTATCCCTATTTAAATGATTTGGTTTTTTTTTTCCCTTCCCTTCCTCAAATTATACCAACATCAAAGAGAATGAAAGCAGGGGTTCAAACGTGAGGGAGGAACATACGAAACAACAAATAAATCATGTTATAAATATGGTAGAAACAATAGCAAGAAAGAAAAACCATTTGAACACTTATCTTGGGGTTCATTTCACCTAACACCAACTTATCTGAGCTTTTGTGCTTGTCTCAGAAATATACTAGTTATTGCAAATAAGGGAAACCATGGGATCTAGGTTTCTTTGGGCCTGGCTTATTTCACTTAATATAATTTTGTTCAAGTCGTTTCATTTCCTAACAAATGGGGCAATGCCTTTCTTTCTGAAGGAAGCATAGAATTCTATTGTGTATATTTACCATATTTTCTTGACCATTCATCTTCTGTGGGCATCTTGGTTGGTTCCATTTCTTAGCTATGGTAAATAATGTTGCAATAAACATAGCTGAGCTGGTAGCTTTAGTATGGTCTTGTTGGTGGTCATTTCGTTAAGTGACCAAAAGTGGGATTGCTGGGTCTTAGGGGAGCTCTATGTGGAGTCTTTTGAGGAACCTCCATACTACTTTCCAAGGTGGTTGAACAAGTTTACACTCCCACCAATAATGCAGTAAGGTTCCCTTCTGTCCACATCCCCTCCAGCATCTGTTGTTATTAGAGTTCTTGATTATAGCCATTCTATCTGGAGTGAGGTGGTATCTCAATGTTGTTTTGACTTGCATTTCTTTTATGGCTAGGGAGTTTGAGCATTTCTTCATGTGTCTACTGGCCATCCTTATTTCCTCTTCAGAGAAGTTTCTCTTTAAGAACTACACTGTAATTTTTTAGAAAAGCTAACTCACAGCCACAAAATAAGCACCCAGAATTGAGTATTCATATGTGGGAGTTGAATCAAGTGCTGAAAGGCACATTAATGAGCACATGAAGGGTGGAGAAATACAGTTATAAAATCAAATTAATAATTAAAATGAATGAATATGTCATTTTAAAAATGCATTTAATTTTACATGCATTTAGTTTTATAACTAATCTTTGCATGCCTCTTGCTTTTTGTACTTTTAGGTTATCTTTCAATCTGTCTTATGTAGGCAATGCATGGACCATGTCACTGTTACCTATCCCTCTTGTGTTGCTGAGATTAATGGTATGAGTATTCATGCTTCACTTGTTTTTGAGATTGGCATGCATACATTTTTGGCGAGGCTATGTTCACATTGTGGTGCTGTAGATCTCTGACCTCTAACAAATATTGATCATAGATGTGAGATAGCATATCAGGCAATTCAAAGTCTTTTATCCCATTTTCAAGAAATATCCAAGTTTGTTTTCAAAAATTACATTCAAAATGACAAACAGCAAAAGTAACTCCTTACATTATCTGATTAGTGAAACTATATTTTCACACTTACTTACCCTATATTTTAACAGGAACAAACCTATTTTAATATTTATGCCAGTGATTAAACTCAAATTGTAGGCATGCAACAGTGCCTGACATCTGTAACTCTCGTTATTTGGGATGCTGAGACCTGAGCATAGTGATTCCAACCCAGCCTGAGCAGGAAAGTCTGTGAGTCTCTTGTCACCAAATAATCACAGAAAAAACAAAAATGTCACTGTCGCTCAAGTGCCTTGAGCCAAAGCATCCTAGTTCAAGCCAAAGTTCAAGCCATAGGAATGTCAAAAAAGAGATTAAAAGCAAATTGCCTTCAATCACTCATTTAGAAAATCTGTAGTGAGGGCAGGCTACTGGAGTTCACATCATTAACTGAAGAGATAGAATTTGAGATGATCACTGTTCAGCATCAGTCAGCAAGGAAAGTAATAAGATCTGCATATCGAAAACCAGGCATGTTGGAATGCACTTGTGATCCCTCAAATTGGCCGACAGAGGTCAGGAATTTAGACTCTGTTTGGCGCTCAGCAAAACTGATAACCTATGAGCAAAGTAAATCAAAAAAGGAATGTTGTTTAGCAAACAAAATAAATTCATAGTCATGTGCTAAAGAAGGAAAGGAAAAAGAACGAAGAAAGAGAAAAGAAAGGAGGGAGGGAGGAAAATAAGAGGGAGGGAAAAAAGAAAGGGAGAATGAGAGGTATAAATAAAAATCTCAGCATGAGTTAGATGTTAATAATGACACTAAATCATTTTAGCTATTATGCCATCATTTATTTATTTGGCAGAAACATTTTGTGTGAAGCCTACATAAACCCCAAATTGGATTTAGACATCTAAAAGCTATCTCATTTTTATGTTTCCTGTTTGCAACACTGCTATTTTATCCTATTGATTAGTGTGAATTCTATGACCAATATAAAATCACATTTGGAATAAAACAGTTACTAGGTGAGACCTTCCTGGATAAGGTTGTGTGGGGATCCTGGTGGGGCCCTGTCAGGTTCAAGGGAGAAGCTTGTACTTAGAAAGGTTCTGTGGTGGAACTGGGCAGGGCTTTGAGGGTAGAGGTCAGTATGGGTAGGGCTATGAGACAGTAGAGAGGGGACTGGAAAGACTGACTAGACTTGTTCAGGGGGGTTTCCAGGGGAACAGGGCATGGCTTTAGGAAGAAGGCCGACAGGTGGCCTGTTTTTCAGTATAAGAAGGCAGGGCAAGAGGGGAGCTTGTTATTTGCAGACAGGACTTTGAAATGGAAGAACAAGGCTACAGGGGAGGAGGGTTTCTGGTGGAGCACTGAGAGCCTCCACGGGATAGGCAGGGTGGGGTTTCCCGTGGAGCAGGGAGGGGAATTGAGGGAAGAAGCTGACAGAAGGCGGTGTCTCTGGTGGAGGAAGGCAGGGCTATCAGTGAGAGGCTTTTTGGAGGTGTAGCTTTGAGAGGGAAGGGCGGTGCTCAGAAGGAGTGGGCTAGTAAGGGGTAGGGTTTCTAGTAGAGCATGGTAGGACTTTGAGGCATGTGGTAAGGTGGAAGTGCTGTTTCTATGAAGCAGGATGTGGTAGCAGTTGACAAGCCTTATTAGGAGGGCTTTGTGTGAACAAGGAGAGAATCCAATGGACTAGACTAGTGAGGACGAGGTTTTCAGTAAACCCAGCCACAACTTGCAGACAGGCAGTACAGTTGGGTGGGTATTTCAGTATTGCAAGGCAGTACCAAACCTATTGTGGCTGGGTTTCCAGTAGGGCAAGGCAACCTTAAAAGAAGGGACTAGGGAGGGACAGGGATTTCCAATTGAGCCTGACGAGGATTCTAGAGGGAAGCCAATTGGTGCAGTGGTTTCAGGTTGGAGCAATTTGGGTGTTGAGAGATGGGATAGAGTGATGGGTGTTTTCTGATGGAGCAGGGCAGGACTTGAAGCATTGGGGCAAGCTGGAGGTGGAGCTTTGGGAAGGAGTGGAAGGGTTTCAAGGGTACAGGATAATTATAGGCATGACATCTGATAGAGCAGAGTGTGGATCCGAGGGAGGAGCCCAGAAGGCAGGTTTATCTGGGGAGCAAGGCAGGGCATACAGGAAGTGGATGTGGGAGGTTTAGAGGCATGTGGTGGAGCAGGAGGAATTTTCCAGGGAGGTGGTGAGCTGTGCGAGAAACTTCGGGTTTAGCAAGGCAGAGTTTTAAGAGCAGGTATAGGGAGGTGGAACGTTTTTGGAGTAGCATGGTAGGCTTTGTGGGAGGAGGTAGGTTCATTATTGGGCTTTGAGAAGTAGGCTAGTAATAGAGGGGGTTTCTGATGAAACTGGGAGGAACTCCAGGGGGAAGGCTGGTTGGGGACAGGGTGTGAAAGGAAAAGAGGGGCTTGGAGGGACAATTATATGGGAGGGGCCAGACTGGGAGGGGCTAGGGTAGTTAGGGGCTTTTATCCATGGATAAGGGAGGGATTCTTGGTGAACTAAGGCAGTACATAAAGGGAGGAGATAGGGATGTGGACTGGTTTCTGGTAGTGCCGAACAGACTTCTAAGAAGGGGTGGAGTGGAAGAGGGATTTCCCTGTAGCAGAGGAGGACTTTCAGGAAGGGGTCTGGTTGCAGTCAAAGCTTTGAGAATTCATAGAAGGACTACCAGACAGGAGGTTAGTTAAGGGTGGGCTTTCTAAGGAAGAAGATGACTGGAAGGGAGTTTCCAGTGGATCAAGTCAAATTTCCTGGGAGGGGACGCTAGGAAACCGGTAATGCATTGAAAGTGAAGAGAAGGGCTAGAAAAAAATAGTTACTACTAATAAATGCAACATAAGACTACCATTTTCTGTCAGTGTAGAATTAAATTACTTTTATGAATGAGAGAGATACTGGATAAACTAACCAAGTAATTCCTTCCTAGTGAACTTTTTCTAATAAAACCACAGATCACATCAGGCTCAGGGGAACAAAGTAGATTAAGACATATGAAGCACTGGACTTGATTCCCCACCACCACCTTTGGAACACAAAAACTATAAACTGTCTCATTTAGTCATAATGGACACTCTATTGTCCTCAAATTATGAATTAATAGAATTTTTCCTCTGAATATTTTAGAAATACTAAAATCAAGTAAATAGTAATGATTTAACTTTATGCTTCTATATTGGAACCTAAACTAAAACTAAATACTTAGCAAAATATAAAATATACAGAATGTTCAATCTTCCAGCATTAATTTTAATCTAAAAGAATTTAAAACTAGAAAATTGTCATATGGTGAGCTTGCAGTATGGTTTGCTTTTCAATCATCCCAATGGTGACTTGAGCAATTATCATTGGATGCATCAATACTTAAAACGTATCCAAGAATATAAAGCACTACTATGCAGACCCTGAAGAAACTCAGAGGGCACCATAAAATGATTTTGGAATAAAATTAATGACTGCTTCCACTAGGAATTGATCTTCATGAGGCCCACAAATATTTTCCAGAAGAAAGGTCTATATTGAAAAATAATGTAAAGAAATCAGGCAAGCAGACCATAATGTAAACATTATCCAATGAGCAACATCTACTGAGGCATGATTGAGACCCTTCATTTACCTAGGGTACAGTCACTGAGGTATGTTCTTCCCTGAAGGCAAATAACAGGCAAAGCAGCGAAAATACAGTAATCATTATCAAGATATTAAAATGTACAGAATGAACTCAATGAATGTATTGCTAGAAAGTAAAGATATATTTATGAAATAAAGACTAAATTTAATATTCCCAATATCAGGCCCTCTGCTGTGAGAGGGGTACAGGCCAAGTCACAAGGAGAATGGAGTGAAGTAAAATAGTATATATCACTAGTTCCCAAAATACAGTGATGAAAGCAACAGGGGAGAAAATCAACATGACCATCATAGGACTTACAACAATGAAAATCCAAGGAGAATTACAAAGGATGCCCTTGCATATTTGGCAGAACAGTGAACTCATATATGGTCAGAAAAGTGTCTGGCAGTGACTTCTAAAACATATGGAGTGATTACAGGAAACTACCTGGTACCCACATGGTGCCACAAGAAGAGATGAACATATGAATTACAGGATATTGAATAATCATAAAGGTCTTGCTTCAGTAGTACAGAGATAACCTTTAATAAACTGCTGTGAAAAAACTAACACATTATAAACCAAGACAAGGAAAATTATATATATATATATGACTCTACTGTGTGAAAAAATAGAATTCAAGAAATCAAATTAAGTAATGTACATACCAAGTAATAAAAGTCATGCAGAAGAGTAACATAATTAAGGTAATCTTTCAACAATACGTATTTTATTTGAAGAGTGCTGTTTATGAATAATTTGCTTTCCTTACAGATTTTGAATGAACAAAAACAACAGCAAGAAACACAAAACAAAACAAAAACACTTGATAATAAAGATGGATGCCAGTATCCCATCAATATTTCTATATAAACAGGAGGCTAAGATGGAAAGATCAAGGTTCGCAGCCTTTTGCAGTAGCAATCCATGAAACATTTATGTTCACTTGTGCAGACAAAGGCAGAGTGAAACCTTGGCTCAAGTAGTATAGCTTCAGTCATGAGTGATAAAACAAGCAAGAGTTTGAGGTTTGGAGTCTAATCTCATTACTACACACACACACAGACACACACACACACACACACACACACACAGAGATTTGAGGCTTGGAGTCTCTCGTTACTACAGAGTATAGAGGGAGGGGGAAGGAGAGAGAGAAGGAAAGGAAGAGGGAGAGGGAGAGAGAGGCAGAGGGAGAGAAAGGGAATATTAAGCTTATAAAGTGAATCTATTCTATAAAAATATCATTTTCAAAATAATACATCTGTAAGCATGCATGTGAGGATTTCTACAGTTGAGTCATGAGACCTGGAAAGGGATAAGAGATCGAAAAGTCATCTCAAACAGCACTCAGAAGAATGAAAACTATGCCCTGGAAGGGTCAAACAGTCAAGTGAAGACAGACACATAATTTTTTGCCTTAAATTTATTTAAGTTAGAGCTGTTAGGACACTAAAAGATTAAGGCCATGGAGATAATATTGTTGTCTGTGTTATGGTTGATATGATTATTGCTCCCTTCTGCACCCTAACAGTAAGGGAGTTACATACATAGTGACAACTATGTATACAAACAATACCTCATGTTAATGACTAGATTATGCCATAGTTTGTGCACATACCTGTAACCACTGACCAAAACCCTGTAATAAAATGAATATAAAGCATATTAAGGATTTTGAGATCCAGAACAATGAGCCTTCTGATCCCCAGGTGTCTTCTTTCCTATCCCTCTCTGTGATTTCTCAGTTCTTTGTCCAGGTATCCCATCATCTGTGCTGTTCTATTGTTGCAGTTAGTGACAGTACTGATATTCGGAACACCTCAAAACAAACTGTGGAAACACACTTTCCCAACTTTTCTTTTTCCAAAGAAGATCCTCAACAGTACTGATATCAACACCTCTAAACAAACTGTTGATACGCTTTTTCCCAAAGAAGATACATAAAATTATATGAGCATCTGGAAAGACACCAAAGCAGTCATCCTGTAATACACTAGCAAGGAAGTACATTTCTGGAGTATTGTTACTTCTGTTAATATAAGAGATGGATAGGTGTCCCTTTTATACATTTGGTGTGTGGTTTTGCATAAATTTTCACAAACATATATACATTGTGAAATAATATGATTTATTTCATAGGATACAAACTACACGACTGGAGTGAATGACCCTAAAGTCTTATCTCAGTTGCCTGAATCAGACTTAGATTAATCTGAATTGGTTAATTATTAATATTTCTCCATGAAACTCAACAACATAGAATGAAGTTTGAGGGTCGGGTCATCCCATACCTCTAAGGTTTTTATGTGTATTAGAGTAATACACACCTACACTGCTCACTGCTCACACTCATTGCACACAGATATGTTATAATTGTCTTCAGATCAGAAATATGCTAGAGCCTAAAGTAAAATGAGATGAGCTGTACATTCTCAATGCAAGAGGGAGGATCACCCCTGCAATTTTTCTCAGTGGAGAATACTTCCTATACCTTTTACTGACTTAGCTTCGACTCTGTACACTACCATTATTAGGGAGGGTCACACTGAATCTGCAGCAACAATACTGCAGCAACCTTAGCTGCCTTTGAATTGTACCTCCAATATTGAGACCAAGGTCAATCCTGCAATTTAATCACATATTTAGTGACATCTGATCATTTCAAGCCCTGGTTTAAAATCCAGCTATCAATGCTCTTACTAGTGTGAAAGGTCTCACTCCTTTAGGTTTTTTGTTTATCTTCTTGTATTTCAGATACTGATTAGATGTTGGTTTTTGAGATCGAGCTTTCAGTTTGCATTTGATTTGTGGAGGGGTTAGTGATTCAAGTTGAACTGCATATATTGTAATGTAAATAATTTGATGTTTTGACATATGAATTTAATTTTGGCAATTGAGGAAGTGAATACACATCACTCACAAAAGTTTCTTTATATGTGTTAGTATTGCTTTATTGTGAACTTCCTTTAAAGCAGTCATGGCAGCACATATCCTTAATCCCATCTCTTCTGTCACTGACACAAGGCTTGAAAGGTGTAGATCATTTGTCACTTCATAGTGAGAACATTTCTACAAAAAAGGGGGAGAGAATAGCAAAAAGAGCAAATTAACCTACCATCAGTTTTGTTATATATTCCTTACACTTTGCCATTAAGACCAACATAATAGTACTTTTTATTATTCCTTACAATGCTCTTTCCCTGTTCTTAGCTATCCTTTATGGGTCTAAAAGAAATTAGAAATATATTTCAGGAAAGTATTAAGCATATAATATGCAATGTTTGCCTAAATTGTCTTGTTATTGGAAAGACACTTGTATTTTTTTATTCTGGTAACAAAGATTATAAACTAAGTTACAATTGTATTCCAGATGGAACACAGACTAGAAATATGAAGGGCAGCACTAAAGAATGCTACTGGTACCACTAATATAGTAAATAAATTTAGGCAAAACTCCTTTAGAATAAAAGCCACAGGACAGCCCCAACATTACTTTCATTGTTTCATGTGAAGAATAGAACATTTTTTTTTTAGTAAAGACAAATTTTCACAGATATTACCATCAATTGGGTAAATATTTCTGAAGGCCTTCAGAAAGGATGCTGTGACCATGGTGAGAGAAGCAGATTTATCTGGGACCTATTCCAAGCACCATTGCAAGCACTGCACCTGCACTAGAGTAGTTTTAGTGCTCATGACAGTTCTGCAATTTAGGAAAGGAATTCAATATATCACTAAAAAAGACCTAGCCAACAAGGCCAAGCAAATTTCTCAAGTACCTAAGACTGACCAGATGTAGACCTATAATTCAAATCCAGTTTTCCACCAGGCATATCTGAGGATATTTTGTAAATGTCACATTCATTACCTTTTAAGAACTATGGAGTAGATGAATCCACAGTATCTTCTTCATTATGGTTATAATGGCAACAAAATTGCTACAGAATATAAATATTTTTAAATGAAAAGGGTATGGGTAATGACTTTGTATCAAATAATCTTTGTATCAAATAAAGATCGGTTTAATTTCTAATGATATAGCTGAATGAACATCATACAGCTTTCACTGTTTGTGGAAGTAATTGGTGTAATAGTTTAAGGAGTAACAAATCCATGTCAACGACACCTATGCTTATGAACACAGGCTTTTATCATTAAGTACCTTGAATGCACATAGAATAGTTTGTTAGTGATATATCATCCAAAAGTAATATTTTTTTGTGAATAGGTACTTTGTTGTACTAAAAAAATCTATTTATTGTTCTAAAACATGTATCAATTTAATGGATAGTATTGTTATTACTATAATGTATGTATAATATATGTAATGTTATTATAATATATAAATGATATATGTATAGTATAATAACTGATATTCTATTACTACTATAAATTATATATGTATAAAATTGGTTTTATTATTATACTGTGAAGGATACAAGGAATGACTTTATTTAAATAAACATTTGTAGGTTTTAGGTGCATAAGTTATTTTTGTGCCAGTACTGAGGTTTGAACTATGGCCTGGTGTTTTCCTTGAGCCATTTTGCTCAGTGCTAGCAGTTTACAACTTGAACCCCAGGACAACTTCATACTTTTTCCTTGGCTAATTGTCTGTATGAGTCTCAGAGTTATTTTCTGTTTGGGCTAGCTTCAAACAGCTATCTTCAGATCTCTACCTCCTAAGTAGCTGTGATTATCCGTGGCATGTTCTTAAGTCATTATTATTGAGTGTTCAATAATATTTTGATATTTCATTTCTAAACCAATTCAGAATAAACAACTACTTATTGGGTAAAACTTTATTTTGCAACAGAAACTGTAAGGACCCTTACTTTACTATCAATTTTCAAAGGTATTGCTAGTATAATTCCTTGTCTTACAAGCAGAAAAATTACATAAACATCCCTATCTTAACCTTCTCATTTTGAACAGTATACAAACTACAATATAAACATTCATCTTACAGAAATCACACCTCTCTAATTACATATTCACCTTTGATTATTCTCCACATGATTATGAACATCCTCTAAGATAGGCTAAACTTATCCAGAGTCAGCCTACCACAGCAAACACATTGTAATACTTACTGAATAAATTTGCTTGTCCTCATCCTTATCAGATTTGCAGCTACTTCAGTAAAGACCATTTTCTGCTGCTTTGCTTGTAGAAAACATCATCCTGTTCTATTTCCCAGCAAAGAAACTGTGGTTGGCAGGCTTGAGAATTGTTAGATTCAGAGGTTCTTTAGTTTTGAATTTTTCCTTTTCTTTCTTGGTAGGTGAGTTGGAATAAGAAAAAAAAATTAAGCAGTGTAATTTAGTTTAAATGAAAAGACATTTATTTGAAAATGTATATGTCTGAGTCAAGCAGAAAAGTTCAGATAAGTTGATGTTAGGGAAATGAACCCTAAGATATGTATTCAAATGTTTTTTCTTTCAGGTGATTGTTTCTAACACATTTATAAGATTATTTCTTTCTTGCTTTGTATGTCACTCCCTCATGGTATAACCCCTGCTTTCACTGTATTTGAGGTTGGTATAATTTGTGGAGGGGAAGGGAAAAAACAAATCGTTTAAATAGGTATACAGGTGGATTCATTGCAACAATGAGATGTACAAGTAGTTATGTGGAAAAACGAACTTTACAACTTTGGTGGGTGGGGAGACTAGGATTGGGGTGGGGTGAGGGGAGGATGGGAAGGGATGGGAAAGGGAAACAAAGGAGGAGGCTATAATGCATGATTAGAAATGTACTTATTATCTTGCCCATGTAATTGTAACACCCTCTGTACAGTATTTTCACAATAAAAATAAAAAAGAAAGAAAAGAAAGGAAATACTACAGGTTATTGTTATTTAAATTAATTTTTAATTCAAATAGAATAGGGTTGGTTTTAGTGGTGCTTGACTTACTATTTAGAAGGCTGAAAGTTGAGGATCATAGTTTCAAGACAAAGAAGCTAAAATGGACCATGGTACTCACAGACAAGGTGAAATGGACTATGGTACCCTTACCTTCAACTAAGAACCAAAAAGCTAAAGGTGGAGCTGTGGCTCAAATGGAAGAATGCCAACCTTGAGCAAAAAAGAAAAGCAAAAGGACGTAGGTCCTGAATTTAAGTCCTAGCACTAGCACATAGATAATATATATATATATATATATATATATATATATATATATATATATACATATATATATATACACACTATATGTATATATACATATATGTATGTCAATGTGTAAATTACATATGTATATGTATGTATAGATAATTACATAATAAATTATTTTCAAGTGTCAACTATATACAAGCAAGCATTTAGTCTTGCTCTTAAATACAGAATCATACACAATTATGAATCCCTGTGATTTATAGGAGCCGACATATATAGAAATGTAAATGACTAGATTAGGAAATTAAAAGAATGATTTTTGTTATAGAATAGACTGTATGCACAAGATTAGGCAAATGATCTAAGTCTTTTCCCAAAACATTGAAAGAAAAAGCATTATAGTACAAGAAATCGCATTTAGATATGGACTATGCCACTCAGTAAACAGGTTGATCAGGAAAATATGATAGCTATATGCATATAAATATGCATATGTGTGTATAAACATGCACAGTGGAATTTTATTTATCCATTAGAAAGAATGATAATGCATCATTTGCAAAGAAAGGAAAGAAATTGGGGGAAATCATGTTAAGTGAAATATGGGAAGGTAGACATGATCAGGATCCATACACTATGCACACTTTGGGGTGGAATCCAAGTATACACCTAGTTATGAACTGAAATATGGTTGGTTCAGAGAAGAATTTAAATAATGTAATTCCTTAGACTAGCTAACTAACCTTCCAACAAAATAAACACCAGGAATCAAGTACTCAGAGGTAGGGCTGGGATCAAGGTAGGGAGAAATAGATATATGAAGCAATAAAGTGGGGATAAATGCAATGATCTAACTTAATGCATATCCCACCAAATGAAGAAATTGAGGAAAAGGTGGTAGTGAGAGCACTGGGGAAAATTATGAAAGAGGTGACATTGATCAAGATCCAATGTACTCATGTACTCATGTATTGAATGTCAACTCCTATGTACAAGTTGAAATCAAAATAAACTTTAAAAGCCCAATATTCGGTATGCTTATGGAAATATTACAGTGATGGTGGTTCTCTGACTAACTAACCAAGAATGAAGAGTTCAAGAAAGTAAGTAGCAGAAAGGAAATCATGTTCAGCTGGGGAAGAGGTATAAGATGGGGCAGATTAATGAAAACAGGAAGGGATAGCAAATACAATCATAATATTAATGATACATATGTAAAAATGGAACCAGGTAACTTGGAGGATGGGTAGTGTTGGGAAAGATGGGGTAGATCAATGTAACACTAATCAAGATGCATTATATTTATAAACTCATTGAATTGAAACCTCTTTGCACAACAACTTTATGATAAATACAAATGAATGAAAACAAACACAAGAATTGAATTTGTATTCCATTTCTTATAGCACAAGTAATATATAGTAAGCTATAATTTGGACAAAATACAAAATTAATAAACTACATGACAAAATAGGAAACTGGAAATATGGGTAACATTGCCTTTGGAAATATACATGCCTTATACATTTCAAAAATATCAATATTCTGATTACTTCGATTTTCTTTTGAAAATAAAGTGATCTATAAACTTTGACACACTATTATCATAATGTTTAATGATACATAATTTAGCTAGATTTCCTAAGTAAACCATTGTTATTTACCTTATATTATAAAATATAAGGAACTGTTATGACACCACTATACTGTAACACAGATACTGAAGGTTCGCTCTTAAATCGCTCCACAGGAGACTGTTACATATAAGCTGCTACAAGTTGCAAAATCCCAAATATAAGTAAAATTACCTAGAAGGAAATGGTAGGAGGACAATTATTATCTTTCACTATCAATATCAGCCTTGGACATCCTGAAAGAGAGTAAGTCAGAGACAAATGTGTTTGTTTCAGCAGGCCTCTACTTCCAAACAAGAAGTGTTGTAAAGATCCATCATGGCAACCTACTACTAAAAGCCAGACCACTAGATAGTCAGATCCTCTAAGACTCATACATGGAAAACTATCTCTGACCCGCATGCTCTTCTTTTCACCAAAGAAACAGTGCCTTTAGTAATTTATGTTTTTTGAATTTAGATAATGAATGAACATTTTTCATACAAATCAAGTTTGAAATACTTTTGATCTATTTTCCCATGCTTAAAACTAGCAATACAATAAATAATAGTAGCCACAACTTGGAACTTTTCTGCATCAATGGAAAAACAATCTTGAAAAAATGGATTCTGGAAAGAACTGATTAAATCCAGGGATGCATCTATTTTCCACACAATTGTTCAAGTGGAAGGAAGGCCAACATAGTTTCATTAAAGTAAGAATTAGTCAAAGGTCTGCACATCCACACTTAAAAAATATTATATTTGTTTTAAACTTGCTGATTGTACTCTAGGTAGACTTTGTAGACTTGGTTATTTTTGACAGACAAAATCTACTTGAGTGAGACATAGGAACCTTAAGCAAGACTTCCTGATAAAGCACATAGTGAGTTAGAAGAGGAAACCATAGTCAAAAAATGAAACTTACTTTTTGTTGGTCACAGAGCATGAACTCAGGGACTGAGTACTGTCCTTCAGCTCTTTGGTTCAAGGCTAGCCCTCTCCAACTTTGGTACAGAGTACCACTTCTGATTTTTTGTTGGGTAACTAGAGAGAAATCTCATAGACTTTCTTCTCAGGCTAGCTTAGAGCCCCCATCCTCAGATCTCAGTCTCCTGCATATGTAGGATTGTACTTATAAGCCACCAGTATCCATCACCCCCAAACGGAAACGTTTGAGATTCTAGTAAGTTCAATTTTCAGTGGAAACCTCAAAAAGTATGGCAAGGAAAGAACTCCTAGAATTGTTCTTGCTACTAAAGAATTGAAGCTACAGAGTGAGCAACCAGGAAATTGTCTGTTAGTATAGATGCAAGTATAGAAGGGTGCCATTAATTTCAGTTATTTTTTTCAATATAATGATCTTCAGTACAAACCTGAACTTGTTGTCACAATGCATCTACCTCTTGGCATGAGCTGAGCCTGGGCCTATTCTACCTCAAATGCAAGAGATGCAAAAGAATAGCTCACAGTTTTGGAATGAGTTTCATCAGTGTACACCAAATATGCATATACTTCAGTCGAGTTGACCATGCAGATGAATCTGTTTTTTCTAACCTTCTTCCATCTTCTATCATTCAACAGCTTTTGATGAATCTCATTTTGTACCTCTTTATTCAACTTTTCAAGATAATTTCTTATTCAGCTTCTAAAATTGTCTTTTCCCCCAATTGTTGCCTTCTTAACATTGCCTCAAATTATAAACTATATATGATTGTCCTGTATGTGTTCACTGATATATTTAAATTTCGGTCTACCATCCACTTATTATAGGATATCTTTAACCTGCTGTAACTGCTCTGAAAATCATTATGGAGGTTCCTCAAAAAAGCAAAAACACAATGCCATAAAACCAAGTGAAATTAGGATTGTGTATATCCAAAAGTATTTTTGAAATGAAATAGTAGAAGCATTCACTTCTCTTATATCCCAGTATATGTTTATAGCTATGAATATCACATTTTCTTTATTCCCTCTTTCTGGTACACCTAGGTTGACTGCAGAGATTGATTGTTATGAATACTCCTGCCATGAACATGGATATTCATGTTGAATCATATTCCTTCAATATGTATCAAAGTTATTGTAAAGGTCATTAAAATATATGTCTTTTTTGGCATTGTGTAAACTTCCATTCTGAGCTCCTTATGGGTTGCACTAGTTTATAATGCCACACAACTGAATATTCCTGATTTATTTCAACCTCTCCAGCATTTGTTTTTATTTGTTTGAGTTGTGATAAGTATTCTGATGTGTAATATGGAATCTCAGTGACTTTTTGATACATATTTCCTTTGTGGATAAGAATTTCAAATATTTCATTTATTTATTAAACATTTACATTTGTAATACATTCCTAATCAGTGACTTTCTTTTTTTTTGTTATTTGATCAATTTTTAAGTTTTAGAATTTGTGATTTTTTTTTTCCATTCCAACTATTCACCTTAGTAAAAAAAAAATTATCACTACAGTGGTGCACAATTTACTAAAATCAACCGATTGTACATTTATAACACTATTTTTGTTTTTGTTTTTTTTACAATCAGGCAGTTATTTCAATAAAGACGCCCAACTTCTTTCACTAGAAAGATAGATTGAAAGGATAGTATCTCATATTAACCCTAAGCTAATCTCAGAATTACCAGTCACAGGGAAGGCCCCAAGAGTTGGGCTAAGTAAAATGCACTTACACAGTAAAACAGCATTTAAAGTTATCAAAGGGCTTCATAATTTTTTTAAAAGTCACCACCTTCAACAAGCAAATGGTGCAGTTCACAAGCAGACCATAGGAATCTGAACATCAAGAAGATCAAAGGATAAAAGTATACAGAAGGGGGCTGGGAAGGTGGCTCAGTGGTAGAGCGCTTGCCTTGCATTCCTGAGGCCCTGGGTTCGATTCCTCAGCACCACATAAGAAAAAAGAAAAAAGCCGGAAGTGGCGCTGTGGCTCAAGTGGTAGAGCGCTAGCCTTGAGCTGAAGAGCTGAGGGACAGTGCCCAGGCCCAGAATTCAGGCCCCACAACCGGACCCAAAAAAAAAAATTATACAGAAAGACAACTTTAGAACGTTGACTCAGAATTGGGGGCGGGGGGACAACCACTAGATACCAAAACTCAATGCTGAAGGGAAGAAGTGTTTTACCCCAAACCTCATCTGTGTCTATTCTCTCACACCACACAGACACAGACACACACACAAACACACACAGACACACACAGACACACACAGACACAGACACACACACACACCCCTCGTGTACACAGAGAACCCTAGGGGCAGTTGTTTCTGGGACAGTGAAGCTTTTTTATTCTTCCTTTTAGATAATCAAATGTGATGTTTTGGTTGGCTTCACAGCCATCCCACACCTGAGCAGGAGCGAAAGGATTACTGAGACTGCAGGATGGCCTTGTGTACCCCTGGCTTCCTGTGTACGAATGTAGTTGGTGGTCCCCTAGGCCAAGCTGAACAGGGGGTACAGTTTGGCTGGAGGATGGCACTCCAGAGCTCTGCATGCATGCATGGGAAGCCCTGTGAGCATGTCTGGGATGGCCTTTCAGCAGTGTGGAGAAGTTGACACCTGTAGTTGGACATGGCAGCAGGCAGGAGAATAGCAGGAATCCTAAAGACAGGAGAGGCACAGGAGTGAATGTGCTTTTCCATGGAGAAGCCTAGACTACACGAATGAAGTTCCCAGCCCACACAAGACGGCCACCACTCAGGTCCCCAGATGCCCTATCTGGTCTTGTCCACAGAGCCTGGTCCTGATCCAGAGCTGGAACCTCCCCGGCAGTCCTGGGCTCAGTGCTTCCTATGCCCAGTCATTGCAACTCAATGATTATAGTCACAATTCTTCTTTCCCTGGTATCCTAGTTTCTGCTACTCTGTTCTACTACCCATAATTCATAGTACCATGGCTCCAGCCACCTGATTCCCTGACACCCCTGACACTGATACTCCATTCCCTAAGTAAAAAAGGGCAGAGTGGGCACAGCCAGTCGACTTTGGTACTCCTGGCATCTTGCAGGCACATTGGGATCAATTATTCCTCAGGTATTTAACATGAGCTACTAACTGCAGGTGGAAAGGAAAAAGGTTATACCGAGGTGACTAAAATGTTGCCAGGAAAAGAAGGCCTTAAGGTAAAAGTTAATGAGAAGAGAAAATTTTACAAAGAATATTGGGGATGATGAAATAGGTTTAGCTTAGTGTCATACTAGTAATCTGATTTATTTTATGACACAGATATGTAAATTTTGCATTTTAAAAATTGATGAAGATGCATATATGTGGTATTTATATTAATTTATGGAATAGTTGCATATAATTAATGCTATTCAATATTTTATGTTCTATGATAGTTAACTCATGAGTCTACCATTGTCAATATGAATTGAGCTATTAACAAATGGAATTTCACTGTCAAAAAATACAAGGAGATTACTGGTGCTAGTACCGAAATGAAAGCTAGTAAAACTGAATAAAGCTACAAGTTTGAAAGGAGAGGATAGTGTTAAGGACTTTTTCACCATGGAATCTGGGAAGACTAGAATGTGTTTTCTTTAATTACTTGTTTTTTTAACCTTGTTAGAAATCAGAACATTATTATTTATTCTTGCTTTTTGGGACCTTTTTAGTGAATGGTTTACAAAAAATTATCAACATGACTTTGAAAATTCACTGATGTTAATTATCAGATGAACATTATATGCAAAGCTGCCCTGAGATTCAGGCAGGCTGGATTCTTTTTCTATTAAATTAATGAAATAAGCTTAGTTTTAAATGGATGGACAGTCCATGACATTTGTTCCCAAACAAGAAAAGATACAGGAGAAAATAAAAGAGAAAGGAGACCCAAGCCTCCTGAAATTAGCGGAAATATATAGAAATATAATTTAAAAATTCATGGTTCAAAGTAAACCCTGGCAGGAAAATCTGTGAGACTCTTATCTCCAATTAACCACCAGAAAGGAGGAAGTGTTCCTATGGCTCAAGTGGTAGATGCCTCCCCTTGATCTGAGGAGTTCAGGAACATGGTAACACTCAGGCACAGAGTTCAATCCCCACAAATGACAAAAAGGAATTAAAAAAAAATTAAAGCATCAAACAACCTGAAGATGTTGTCCAGAGTAAAGAGTGTGGCCTTATGCATTTACATGACTTAGTCACTTGCAACCTAATTTATCAGGTGAGGGTTGGTGATTTGTGTGTGTGCCAAAACCTGCAAAACTATTTTGCACTTTACCAAGGAAGGAGGGATTGGAGGAAGGGAAAAGGTGTTTGGCGGTCTTTCCTTTTGGTTCAGTGGTTGTTTTCTGGAGTCAAATTCAGAGAAATTTCCCTGCTAATCCTACTTGCATGGGGAACTAAGGAGCTATGCCCTGGAAGTGGACTTTGTCCTGTCCTTGGCCTGGTTCCAACTGCCACTGGGTAATCGAAGTCCCACTTCAGGACCAAGATGCCTTGAAGACAACTTATCCACCGGGCAGGTGGACCTAACCACAGCCAGAAAGGCAAAAAGTGCCATGTCAAGGGCAGCACATGAGATCAACACATGAGACCAGACAGAGATTTTTTGTCATTCTCATTTTGTATTACCACTTTGATTCTACAAAATAATGTGTTGATTTTAACACCTCTCACCTCTCCCCCCGCATTGGTAAAGCTCACAAAAATCCTTCTTCTAGCTCCCAGGACACTTAACTCTTAGGTTTGGCCAATCGTTTCCATGATAGAGAATGACTTAATTGTATTTTGAACACATAAAGCATGCATATAAAACTAGCACATTTTGATCTTAGGAGAAAATAGCCTGTTCCCCTCACAAATTTATTGACTGATAGGCAATTTTAGAGGGGAAACTGTTTTCCTTTTAAGATAAAAGGCTTGTAGGAAACTATGTTCATAATCTGGCTGCTCCTCCCCACACTTCAACACCTAAAATACAAATTTCACAAGAATTTACAAGAAAGAATACAAAAACCAAACACTGGGAATGCTCAGAAACAGAATGTTTTCAAAACCCAGAATATTACTTTGTTGTCTGAGGGAGGGGCTCTCTTTATATCAATTAACCAACACAAAAGAGGAGCCATTAGTACCTGACATGAGTGTCAATGGTTGCTATTCCAAGGACAAGGAGCTGGACAGACTGATCCGGTGGGAGGGTGCAGGGAAGAAATCTTCCACACTGACTTGGGTACAAAAGTTGCAGTTACCACCTCTGTGTCTGTCTTTCTTCTTGCAGCACAACAGAGTTTTCCCCTGCTCCAAGAAGGCTATCTATGTACAAGCAGATCTGGAGAATGGCTTTGGTTCAGTCGACCCCATCATGCAATGCATGATGACCCTTCCCAAGGAAGGGTCATTCAGGCCCTGGGCCTACAGGCGGGTGCTAGAGTGCTTCAGTGGGCACCGTGCCATGTACGCCTATGCCCAGGTAGAGCTTCCAGTGACTGCAGCTGGCTCTGTGCTGTGGCACCATCCTAGCCCACCAGCATGTTTTCTTCTCCCACAGTCCCCTGGTATTGCAGAAGGTGGATGAGCTGCAGTTAGGCTTCTACTTCACCAGAGGCCCCAGCATGCCCAGTGGGCATGAAGAGGCTGCCATCTAAACTACTAATTTTATGGAGCAGTTGTAAATAAGGTTATACACATTAGTGTATGCACAATGTCATATCCTGAGTCTGTAGTTTCCAAAGGACATTGAACTCTATACTAGCAAAAATAGGTTTTATTGTTTGTATTTATAAGGCCATAATGGCAAACTGAAATAAAAGTACAATAAAGTTGTTATCCAAAAACACAGTATTAAATATCAGAATTTGAAAAATGTTGCATGTAAGTAGTACAAATGTAGTTATACTAGAATGATAAAATATGCACAAACTATATTACTTTAGTTACATTCAAAAATAAAAAATAAGGAATTACAGAAAGAATACCAACTGTATATAAAATATTACAATGGTTTTAAAGGTTGAAATAATATAGTTAATATATATTGCTGTAATAAAACATAATATTTCTGTGTTCTGGTTCTGTTTATATCACTGAAGGAAAATATTAGAAAATAGAAAGTATATGTGGTACATGTTGCTTCCGGTCCCAAGAAGGGGAGTAGAACTTCTGAATGTGTGTCCTGGGAAGGTCCCCATGACCAGCCCACGAAGACCCATCAGAGGTCCGTGTGGTGACCTTGCAGGGGCTCCAGGGTACCACAAGGATACTGCATTGTATCTCTAAAGCCTTCACCTTTGTACTACGTTTAGATTTATGGAGTAAGAGGGTAATGGGGCTTAGAAAAAGAGTTGTGATATTCTAAGAGAATATCTAAAACACCAGTCCACAAATCCATATTTTCACTAAGGTACCTTTCTACCTGAATATAGGAAAAAATACAATGAACCAAAGAAAGTGGGCCCTAGAAGTAAGCAAAAGTTACTAACCAGATATGACTGAGGCAAACAAATTTAAACTAACACATAAATATGCAAAATCTTCACTGTTTATACGAATACACTTGGAAACAAAATGCAATAAAGGATAGATACCTTGTATTAAAACTCAGCTAGGCCACGGTGGCTCGTAACTACAGTCCTATATAGGAAAATTGAGCTTTTGTGAATAACAAGAATACAAGATTCCATTTCACAAATAACCAGGAAAAGCTTAGCTGGACTGGCACTGGTGATACATACCCATAATCCTACTTACTCAGGAGGCTGAGATCTGAGGATCGTGGTTCAAAGCCAGCCCAGGGAGGAACGTATGTTAGACTCATCTCCAAATAACCAGTAAAAAACTGGAAGTGGCGCTGTGGCTCAAGTGGTAGAGCACTTGCCTTGACTTGAAGAGCTCAGGAACAGCGCCTAGGCCCAGTGGTCAAGCCCCATGACCAACAAAAAAAGCTAGGTTGGAAGCACGACTTAAGTGGTAGAGTGACAAGCAAGCAAGCTGAATCCTTGAATTCAAACCCTGGTACAAGCTAGCAAGGAAGGAAACATATTCCCAACATTTTCTTTTCATGAAGGGAAGGAATGGGGTGGTTGTTCCATCAATCTTATCTAGGGAAATCATCAGTGATCCTTCCGGCAATCCCCAAGATGACAGAACCGATATCTTCTCTTTTTAAGAGAAGTTCTCTCTCTCTCTCTCTCTCTCTCTCTCTCTCTCTCTCTCTCTCTCTCTCTCTCTCTCTCTGTGTGTGTGTGTGTGTGTGTGTGTGTGTGTGTGTGTGTCCATTGTGGGCTTGAATTCAGAGGCTGGGCTCTGACCCTGAGCATTTTTTCTCAAAGCTAGTGCTCTACCAATTTGAACCAAGTTGCCACTTTCAGTTCTGGTGGTTACTTCAAGATAAGCATCTCATGGACTTTTCCTGCCTAGGCTTGTCTTTGAATCTCAATCCTCAGATCTCAGCCTCCTGAGGAGCTAGGATTATAGGGCTGAGCAACCTGTGCCCAACTAAGGGAAGTCCCTAACAGGATAATCATCTGAATGCCAATTAACGATTCCTACTATTCTCTGTCTGATGTACTGTTAGACTCAAATTTTGTCTGTGTACTTACTAATAAGTTGTTTAACCCCTGTGCTTCCATGTAAGAAAGTTAACAGTTAACTGCTCAGAGCAGTCCAGAGTTCAGTGAATTAATACACAGAAGTTCTATAAAGAGAAGATGTTGGCACACAGTAATACTTAGGAAATGTTATTTTTTATAACAAAATACTAGTTGTGACAGTTATCCTCACATATTATTGAATGTATGGGACAAGGAACATTTCAACTTCCTCTAAGGAAGCAACATCAAAAAAGAAGAGCAACTGTGATTGCCAGTAAAAAGAAAACATTATCCATCTATAGTTTATATAACTGAGAAGTGCACATTATATATTTTTGAAAGCAGCAATGTTAAATCAGTATTAGGCAAGACTGAGATCAGCCAGTGTCATTGTCATTTGATATAGTTTTTCCAACTTTCAAAAGCTTGACAAGGGAGTACAGAAACAAGGATTTCTCAGCATGGTTGGTCAACCTGGCTGCTCTATGGGACAGCACCAGCAGTTCAACTAGATGCTTAGTAACAGCTATCGTCAGCAGAGATTTGTTGACTAGACCTCATGGAGATTGCCATCTCTCAGATAGATCACACAATCATTAGTCTTTTATGAATGCTACAGTATCTCCATAAATATGAAGGTTAGGATGATGCTATAATTCATTCTGTTACTCACCCTTATATCACCCAACTATATAAATGTTCATTGGTTCAGAAAGAATATTATGTGTTCCCAGAGGTATCCAGTTCATGTAATTTCCCAACATTCATATAAATTTATATCTCTTTATTTAGGCAACTCATGGCTTAATTCATCATATTAAATATTAATCCTATTTTTCCAACATATTTTGTAGTTTTTGTTAAGAAAAATAGAAAAAGAGATAGGAGCAGGTTGGACTCTCCATCTTTTTAAAAAATATTTACAATATTTAATATACACAATGTAATAAGAATTAAAGATTAATTTTCCAGTTGTTTTCCTTACTCTGATGTCTTTGTTTTTAATGGTTTCCTTTGTACAATTTAAATCTATTGTGTTATCCTATTTATTTAGGTCTGATACCTAAAAAATGTTGTTTCTTCTTTCCTTGTATATAATTCAGTGACAGTGAACTCAGTTTTTCTCAGGTTTTCATGTGTTTTAGCCTTTAAAATTTTTCAGAAGTTTAATTTAGAAGTAAAACAGAAAGATCCTTGATAGAAGTCAGTACTATATTTTTATGTGAATGCACACAATGTTTAGTCATTCTCAGAAAGAAAGTCGTCAATGAAAATATTATGTATTATGCAAAGTTATGATATGCTTGAGTGTCAAATTTCTGTACAAACTGGGGAGATGTTTAGGTTATTATGAAAACTGACATGTGCCATGCATTCACTTGATTTCAATCTCCTCCCACTCCAATCAGTGCCAAATTAAAACATCCTTTCTATCCCACATCATCTGAATATTTCATATTTCTGATTTTATATCAAAACATACAAGTAAAAGAAGTGAAATGAGAACATCATGTGTAATAAATAAAAGGATATCTGCTAATCATTTAGGTAATATAACCACTTTCCAACCTTAAAACAAAATTGTTTCATATAGTGGCATGTAAAATTCAATATATTCTGGCCAGATACAATGGATTGAGGCTTATGTTTGTTTTTTTGTAACACTCAGGGACTTTTACATGCTAGACAAGAGGTCTACCACCAAGCCATACCACCAGCCCACAGGGAATAACCCTTGCTTACATTGTATTTGATGTTGGTATGAATTGTGTAGGGGAAGGCAAAAAAACCCCATTTAAATAGAGATACAGGTGGACCCATTGCAACAATGAGATACACAAGTCATTATGTTGAAAACTAACTTTACAACTTTGGCCGGGCAGAGGCGGGGAGGGGGGCAAGATGGGAAGGGATAGGAAGGGGAAACAAAGGAGGAGGCAACAATGCTTGATAAGAAATGTACTCATTACATTTCCCATGTAATTGTAACCCCTCTGTATGATATTTTCACAATAAAAAGTTTAAAAAAGAAAAGAAAAATAATGTAGTAAATCTTAAAATCTGATATAAACTTATAACAGCTCTTACAGCCTCACCCACTCCTTGTCGGCTGGTGGTATGGCATGGTGGTGGACTCTCCATCTTGACAGGCTAGGACTACTTACTGAGAATCAGCAAGTGGCAACCAAACTTCCTGGAGGAATGGAGGCTACAAGGAGGTGGGGTTGGAGGTGGACTTTTGTGGAGTCTCAGTCAGGGGGCAGAGGTTATCAAGGAGGTTATCAAAAGGTATTAGGGCTGAGAGGTGGGGACATTCAATCAGCTCACAGTGGAATGTTGGAGGCCAGGCTTGGGTCAGACTGCTCTGCCTGCACATCAAGTCCACACATACCTGGGTTTTGCTTGGTGTCCATATGCACCTGGGACAGTAGGGTGGTGGTCAGTCTTTCATATTCCATCCTTAGGTACATAAGAAGATTGGGACAAGACGGGAGAAGTAAGTCCTTAATATAGGTCTTTGGATAGATAAAAGGATTGGGCTGGAAGAAGAGATCAGGAAAGAGTTGTTATACTTTTCTTGGAGATTCTTCATCTGGTCCTATTGGGGATTTATTATCCAAACTGTTCTGTTTGGAATTCATATTCCATTTGGGATTTTCTAGCTGAGGTATCATCCTAGTCGTGAACTTCCCTTCGCTTTTTTGTCAGTCATAGGGCTTTAACTCTGGGCCTAGGTGCTGTCTCTCAGCCCTTCAGCTCAAGACTACTTCTCTACCACTTGAGCCACAGTGCCACTTCTGGTTTTCTGGTGGTTAATTGGAGATAAGTGTTTCATGGACTTTCCTGCCTGAGCTGGCTTTGAATTGTGATCCTCAGATCTGAGCCTCTTGAGTAACTGGGATGACAAGAGTGAGCCATCAGTGCCTGGCTTTGGTCTTGCACTTCAGATGGGGTCAGGTATGAAGTACTCCTGAAAACCAGGAAGGACCCGGAGGTGGGAGGGGTGGGAGGTGAGTGATCATGGGAGAAATGTGGAGTTATGAGAACAAAGCAGGTTCCCATCAACTTTGAATAGCAAATTAATTCTTCTGATAATCATCAATCATTGTGGCCTTTTTACTCTTATAATAAGTCACAGTGATAACATTGTTATTTCTATATCTATATCTATATAGATAGATAGATAGATAGATATATTCACAGTGATATGTCTATAGTGCTAACCAGATGCTAGGCATTATGTGTACATTCTCTCCCTTACACATACACACACTCCTTAAAACAACCCTGTAGCATAAGTACTGTATTATTACCATTTTACAGATGAAGAAAACAGAACTACTGAAGAAAGATTAAATAAATTTTCCAGTCTGGTGAGTGGTGGAGCTACAATTTGTACTCAGCACTCTGGGTCCAACTCTATGCTCTTTAGACACGCTTCCTTAAAAGTTCTAATGGTTTGAAGGTGAAGATGAGTGGAAGAAGTATAGAGAACAGGAAATCAATACTTGTGAAAGCATGTCAGATGTGAGGATAGTAGGAGAGGACAGGTATGTCTGAGATTAAAAATAGGAGACATGAGGTGAACCCAGGGAAGGCACAGGTGGAACCGGGGGTCCTATGGAGGCATGACCATGTAGGACTGTGTAGGTCAGGTCAGAAACTATAAAAGAACAGGAAATCACTGGGGGGAGGTATGCAGTGAGGTAGAGGGAACAGCAGTCTGAATGCCACTTTGGTACACAAGGTGAAAATGCAGGGAGCCACGTGACAGCCAGATGACTGTGCTGTTGGAGGTATGGTACAAATCACACAGAACAGAGGGAAGGATTGAATTTTGGAGAGGGAGTCACAAAGGGAGTTCCATAGGTTATTCCTAGGCTTCTACTTTGTGGAAACAACTGAGGAGGCTCAGAGGCTTGTAATGAAAGTAATTTGCTAAATCCTGGAGATGTGGAGTACAAGGAATATATGGGATCAGGGGAGGTGGCCAAAATTATACTGAAGGAAGGACTCAGAGATAATTCTGGAGATATACCTGACAGTTTAAGGCACAGGATACATAAGATCCCACAAACAGGCTCTAGAAGAAGAGAAGCTGAAAGAGATGGCATTTTAAAAGACCTACAAGGCAAGGATGAGCCTTTAAAGGAGATGCTGAGACACAGAAGGAAAACCAGTACAGTGATATAAGAAGCCAGTTAGAGGACATGTTTAAGAAATCAATAAATTCCAATGATTCTGAGAACCAAGAAGACTCAGGTTGAAACATCCATTACATTAGGAGACATGGTGACAGCTTCCAGAACACAAAGAGGGCAAGAGTTAAGTGTGGAATGAAGATGGGGTATGTAAATGAAGAAAGAGTGCACACAACTCAGAAAAAGTGAAGCATGAGAGAATGGAGGGTCAAGAGAAGGGTCAGCAGATTTCTGAGTGCCAAGCTCCAGTGGCTCACACCTGTAAGCCTAGCTACTCAGGAGGCTGAGATCTGAGAACCACAGTTCGAAGCCAGCCTGGTTACACAAATCCTTCAGACTCTTATCTCCAATTAACCAGCAAAAATAGCAAAAGTGGAGGCATGGCTCTAGCAGTCATGAGCAAAAATCCAAGAGACAACATGAATCTCTGAGTTCAAGTCCCAGAACCAGCATGAGAATGACTGTGTTTAAACTGTTGATTCCAAGACCAGAGCTGGGAGAAATGAGATGAATACAGAGGGGAAAAACCGGACATATGAAGCTTCTATGAAGTAGAGAGAGAAGACCAAAAGCTCTAAGAGCTGTGAGAAGATGGGCTTTTACCAGGAAGGCAGGAACTTAGGAGGTGAGTGGCTATAGACAGGTTTGTACCTTTGACAGGGAAAAAACTGTGAAGTTCCCATCTGATGGCTCCCACCTTGTTTATGACACAAAGCTGCACAGGGAGAATGAAAGAGGAGGTTTGGGGCGAAAGGGAAAGGGTAGTGTCAGAGTTCTGAGCAGATAAGAAGGACTAAGCTGTAAAGGTGGTAAAAGTGAAACCCTGAAACAGATTGCTATGTGGAACTGAGGACTCATTTTAGAATACTGGGGGTCAAGCCTTGCAGAGATTTCAAATTATTACAGTGCCTGCCTGTGGGTACAGGCACGTAGGACAACTGTGAGAAGTCATCCTGCTGGGGTTTGGCTAAGCGAGATCCCATACGAACTCCAAAGGAAAAGCGGACTTAAGGTATAAACCTGCTAGATATGGACCAGGCACCTAAGCAACAAGAAGAAAAGAGAGAAAAGAGGGACTTGGTGATAATAACAGGAACAGAAAAAAATGAGTTGAACAGCTACTGATGGAAAGAGGTGGGTAAAGAACAGAATATTTGAATTTAACCCATTAATTTCATTAAAACCCATTAGAAGTAGACACAAGTGGGTCATGCTTCATGTTAGCTTTTCAGAAGACAGATACAGAGGATTGTGGTTTGAAGCTGGCCCAGGCAAAAAGTCTACTAGACTCCATCTCCAAAATAACCACCAGAAACCAGGAATTACAGCACTAGCTGTCAGCAAGCTGAGCAAGAGCTCAAGGCTCCAGTTCAAACCCCAGTACCTAAAAAAATCACTCATTAGCAATTGTGTAGATTTTAAGTCAAAGCCCAGCAAAATAAGAACCAGGAAATGGGTGCTAGTAAGAAGGGAAGGGAGAGGGGAGGGGAAGGAAGGGGTTGATGAAGGGGGAAGGTTGGAGAATGCAGGCAAGAATCCAAACCACAGAATTAAGACATAATAAGGGAAAGGGTGTGTCAAAAGGGTGTGTGTGAAGATGTGACACAAATCAAGATGCAGAGTACACAAAAACAGCTTTGGTAAATTGCAAAACTTTCCATACATAACCTAGAATTAAGATAAGTAAAGGAAGGGGTGGCTTGGAGAATTGGGAGAGAATGCTGAAAAGGTAACATGGATCAAGACGCATTGTATTCATCAACTGCTTTGTACAACTACCTAAAGATAACAAAAATATTTTTTAAAAGGAAACTGAGAATGACTATGATCATAATGCAAGACACAATGCTATCTACTGTTAAGACAGAAAAAAATGGGAATGCAAGTTTCAGAACCCAAATAAGATGATTATGTTAAAAAAATTACTCATTAGATAGCTTGAGCAGGATTGCTCCTTATTAATACATTAAGAAGATGTATGAAAAGATTATAACCCAATGAGGAAAATACGTGAAACACCCTACTTAGTTGGAGATTCTTCATCCAGGACACACAGGGTCTCCTCCACTGAATTCTCTTCCTTCAAAGCCATAAACTCCACGCCATTGAAAAACAGCAAAAGCCTCTGCAGCCATATGAATGCGTTTACACTAATGCTTTTACAACCATAAGATCGCAAAAGCAAATTTTAATGGCCCATTTCTTCTTCTTCTAAAAAAAATGCATTATTAAGTTTTAAACTTAAGAGCATTGCACTGAAGCAAAATTTTCCTACTTACGCTTTCTGCATAGCTGAGATTACAGATGTATATCCCCATGTCTGGCTTGTTGATATTCAGTCTTTTCCCCCAGATAACCTCAAACCATGATCCTCCTAAGTCTCTAGAAATTACAAGTGGGGGTCACTGAGCTCAAATTAATGTCTTTTTTCTTAAGTGTTTGCTTTTCAAGGAGTTCTGTGCACATACAGTTGCCACAATAAAATAAATTTTTCATCCATATAAATTTCCAGAATAAGAAAATTAATTTTAGCACTAGAAAATTCCATAAAATAAGAATGGGCTATATGCCAGGCAACAGCGGCTCATGCCTATACTCCTAGCTACTCAGGAGGCTGAGATTGAGAATAACAGTTCAAAGCCATCCAGGCAGGAAAGTATGTGTGAGTCTTATATCCAGTTAATCACCAGAAAACTGGAAATGGAGCTGTGGCTCAAAGTGGTAAAGCACTAGCTTTAATGCACTAGCCTACATCCTGAGTTCAAGCCCTACAACCAAGAGAGAGAGGGGGGAGGAAGAATGGACTACAAATAAATCAAAATTCTTATCTTAGAAAATTCCAGCTACTTAAAGAGTCATAAACTGAGGCGTTCACACCTATAATCCTAGTACTCAGGAAGCAGAGGACTGCAATTTGAAGCTAGTCCAGGCAGGAAGGTCTGTGAGACTCCAGTTAATCACCACAAAGGAAGTAGAATGGTGGCTCAAGAGGTAAAGCACTGGTCTTAAGCATCCAGGTCCTGAGTTCAAGCACCATGGTCAACATGAGAGACAGAAAGAGAGACAGAGAGAGGGAAACAGAGAGGACACCATAAATATTCTTTTTCTTGTCAGTCCTGGAGCTTGAACTCAGGGCCTGAGCACTGCTTCTGAGCTTCTTTTACTAGCACTCTACCACTTGAGACACAGCACCACTTCTGGTCTTTTCTGTTTATGTGGTACTAAGGAATCCAACACAGGACTTCATGCTTGCTAGGCGAGCACTCTACCACTAAGCCACATTCCCAGACTCAACCATAAATATTCTTAAACTACAAGTATTAAAAATACTTCTTAAAAATAAGACTATGTTGGGCCTGGAACTACAGTAGAAGACCAACAAAATGCTGTGGCTTAAGTGACAGAGTGTTTGGTCTAGCAAGCCAAGTTCAATTCCCAACACTGCTGTAAAAAATTTACAGTCACATATGGAATGCAGCATTTTTTACAACCTGGTTCAGAAAAAAAATTTTCAATGATGGCTTTTTAAGGTTTAAAAGTACATATAAATTATATTGCATTAATAAAATACATCTCAACTTAAATATTTTTTTGTTCTAAGTATGTAGAAACAACATTCAATTTTTAAAAACACTCACAATTAAAAGAGGTATTCTTAAGGAAGGAACCCAAAGGTGCAATGAATGCCTCTGTGCCAGTGAACATATAAAATAATATTTATCAACATGAATTTCAGGAAATTGCAACAAGTTTTTAATATTTTTTCCTCTTGTTGATGAAGATGGTGTTTTTTCTTTTTGCTTTTCGGTCTTTGTTTCTTGTTTTTTGCCTGTTTTTCCTTTAACTGTCTTTGGTGGGTAATAGGAGGCAAAGCAATGGAAGAACAAATGGTGAACAAATGCAGCAGTGGTACTCAGTAGACACCATCAGGAAAATGAACTGTGGAACTATACAATTTGTAGGTAGAGATGGGAGAGGGAAACGGAGATAACAAAGGAAGGGGTGAAATTGCCCCCAAAGAAAAAATTCATTACATGCTTATGAAATGGTAACCCTTCTATACATCTCTTTAGTAATTAATAACAGTTGCTGGGAAGGTGGATCAGTGGTAGAGTGCTTGCCTTGCATGCATGAGGCCCTGGGTTCAATTCCTCAGCACCACATAAGCAGAAAACGTTGGAAGTGTTGTTGTGGCTAAAGTGGTAGAGCACAAGCCTTGAGCTGAAGAGTTGAGGGACAGTGCCTAGGCCAAGGTTACAGGCCCCATGACTGACAAAATAATTAATAACAATTTTTTAACCTCACAGTTTCTTTTTGCCATGAACTTTGATTAAATTCTACTTTAGTTTTGTTTTTCTTTTGTTGTACGGGCTCCGAGTCTTGAATTCAGGGTCTCTCTCTCTCTCTCTCTCTCTCTCCCCTGGCTCAGCTTTTTCTCTCAAGGCTGGCACTCTATCACTAGAGGTACACTTTCACATCCAGCTTTTTATTTTTTTTTCTTGTTTAACTAGAGATTCAAATATCTATCTCAGTTTCATCTGCCTGAACTGGTTTCAAACTTTTAATTCTCAGATCTCAACCTCCTGAGTAGCTAGGAGTATAGATGTGAGCAACAAGTCCCTTCCTTTAAAAAAATTATTATATATTAGTTATACAAGGGGAGATTTTGTTGTGACATTTCCACACAATGTTATCCTTCTCCCTCTTCTTAAAACAATTTCAAAAAGTTTCAGTTTTATTTTGACAAAAATCTACTTATCCATATTCATTCTCTTTCTCCTTAGTTAGCGAACCTTCTTTCTAGTTCTCTGCCTCAGCCTCTCTCTCTTCCCCCAACTTTCCATTGATCAACAGTTTTCATGTTATTTTCATATATAGTTATAATGTATCTCAAAATTATTCACTCCCTTTTTCCCTTTCCCTTCTCCTCTTAAACAGTCCTGTAAACTCAATTTGTAAATCTGTCCATATACACAAAGGTACAATCATGTCTATGAATATATATGCTCTTTAGGCCTAGCTTCTATATCGGAAAAAAACACGTATCTTGTGTTTTTGTTTATTTTTATTTTTTAGCTTGGCTCATTATGATGTCCTCTATTATATCCACTTTTCTGAGAGCGACATGATTTCATTTTCCTTCATGGCTGTGTAACATTCCATGGTACATCTATATTACTTCTTCTTTATCAGTTCAAGAGGATTCCAAGTGTCTGATTCCATCATTTGGCTATTGTGCACAGTGTTGTAATAAACATGAGTTATGCTGGCATCTTTCAGGTATATTGATATATTCTACTGACATACGCCTCATATTGGTATAATGGAGTCTTTGGAAGGGTCTATTTCTAGACTGATATCCATAATAGTTGCACTAGTTTGCATTCCCACCAAAAGAGTATAAAGATTCCTTTTCTAATTCATCTTACCACATTTTCTTGGTGGCTGTCATTCCAACTGAAGTAGATTTAATCTTATTGCAGTTTTAATTTGCATGTTCTCTATTATAGCTAAGGCTGTTGAACATTTCCTCATGACTTTATTAGCCATCTTTTTCTTCTTCTGAAAACTATGTAATTAGATTATTTCTGGGTTTTTTGCTGTCTAATTTCAGTCCTTTATATAGGATGGATATCAATCCCTATCCTTTATTTGTTGAATAGCTGGCAGCCCTAGGAAACTCCAAATTGTCATTACTCAGTCATGTGAGTCTGTCCTTCATTCCAGTCACTGCTGCCAGTGTTTTCAGCATGAGCAAGGGATGAACTGCACATCTCTTTGCTTTCACTTCCACATGGATCCAAAGTTCACATGACAGCACTGACTGCACATCAGCTGATTAAAAAAACAGGAGGGCCTGGGGACTTGCTCAGTGTAAGAGAACTCATCTGGCAAGTGCAAGGATTTAAGTTCAGACCTGAGCTCTGAAAACTACAGAAACAATTAAACAACAATCACAACCAAAACCACAAAAAGTGAGTCTTACCTGATGCTGGTGGCTTATACTGGTAATCTTAGCTACTTAGGAGGCGGAGATCTGAGGATTGTGGTCCAAAGCCAGGCTGGGCAGGAAAATCAGTGAGACTCTTATCTCCAAAAATCCAGAAGTGAAGACAAGGCTCAAGTGGTAGAGCGCCAGCTTTCAGCATAAAAGCTCAGGGTGAACACCCAGGCCCTACGTTCAAGCCCCAGATCCTTCACACATTAAAATGTCTTACTCTAAGACTGATTTATTAACTATCACCACCTAAATTCCTGTCACAAAGAAACCCAAAATGAATGCCACGAGACACGTCTTTCCAACACCACTCCTGGAAGCCCCACAAGTGGCACAGCCACCTCTTCATACATACATATAGATATTATGTGTATATGCGTATATATGTATATCTAGATACATACATACAATTGAAGTAAGAAAAACATCATTGAGAATATGGAATTCCAGATTGAGCAACCACTCAAAAAGTTTCTCTTCAGGTCCTATAGAAGAGAATGGTAGTAAAACTAATGTTACATTTGGCATTATTATTTTATACATTTGTCTTTTAGAACAGATACTCAAAGAAGTATAGTTCTGCCTGGCATTGTGGCACATG
This sequence comes from Dipodomys spectabilis, assembly GCF_019054845.1. Classification (NCBI taxonomy): domain Eukaryota; kingdom Metazoa; phylum Chordata; class Mammalia; order Rodentia; family Heteromyidae; genus Dipodomys; species Dipodomys spectabilis. Next base: position 4,172,198 of record NW_024870689.1, read on the forward strand.
TCTGTAATGCTAGCATTCAGACGTGGCAGTAGCAAGCTAACAATTTAGAGACCAACCTGGGACACAGAGAACTCCAGGTCACCCTGGAACTGTCTGTATCCAGAATAATACTAACAACAAATAAAAACAAGATTACATAAAAAGCTTAGACTCTTTAAAAGAAGAAGAACAGAAGTACAGATGCATCAAGTTTCTAATTTATGGAAAGCTTGTCTTGCACAGTTCCTTGCTCTACATCATCCCTTACCCTACAGTATATCCTACCACTTGGTCAGCAGACACCATGAAAGCCAAAACCCCTGTAAAACCAAATACATACCTACTCTAGCAGAACTGGCAAAGATTGAAAGTATCATGAAACCATAAAGAAATGTCTAACAGGAGGAAGATACAGGAGAAACTTCTCTTGGAGCTGCAACCCACATCTACAAATGTCTATAAAGTAAGAAGCAATACCAAGAAGCTAAAAGGACTCTGAAAGGTCTCCAAAAAGTATATAATATGTGGGAATTTAGAAAGCTTATTAAGACATACATAAATATGCCAGGCCATATACTTGTTTGGGCATCAGCAAGTATGTAGACATCTGTCACAAATCATTAGCTAATATAAAATACGAAAAGATCCTTAAAAGCAGTTTCAAATCTAAATGCAACAGAGCAAACTTGTTTTAAAAAGTTATCACCTAGAAGCTGGGCACCGGTGACTCAGGCCTGTAATTCTAGCTTCTCAGGAGGCTGAGATCTGAGGATTATGGTTCAAAGGCAGCCCAGTCAAGGAAGTCTGTAAGACTCTTATCTCTAGTAAACCACTGAAAACTGGAAGTGGCACTGTGGCTAGAGTGGTAGCCTAGAGCTGAAGAGCTGAGGGATAGCACCAAGGCCCAGAGTTCAAGCCCCACAACCAAAAAAATAAAGTTATCACCTTGGTACTTACACTAAAAATGTTATCTCAGTAAATCAAAGCCCCAAATCAGTCTCTGCTTAAGGATAAATAATTATAAAGCATAATTCAGTGATCACAATTCTCAATAAAAGCAAATAAAGGTACATAGATTTCCACTACATCGTAGGCTCTCAGAGGACACACATTCACCCCTTACCTGGTCTCTTTACCTAATCCCCAGGTACAAGCTCCATATCTACCTATGCAGTCTTCAGTTCTAATACCTCTAGAGAAATGAATAGTATTCCTTTAAGCTACTACTGACGCTCTAGTCAATTTCTACATCAGAAAAAGCGATCATAAAAGTTGTCCCAAGATATCCTTTCAAAAAGTAATAGCATAATAACATACTGATATGAATTTGGCTAAATATTCATACATAATTAACAGATTCATATATTATTGAAATTTATGTAGAAAATAGCACATATAAAATGACTTACGTTTTATCATTCCCACTGTATGTTTCAAAATGTTGTTTCCCTGTGTGGTCATATGAATCAAAAGCTCTATTCCTGGGACCGCCTCTCCCTCTGCTTCTCATGCCCCCTCTTGGGCTTCCACATCCTTTCAGCGGCCTCTCTCAATCAAACTTGTCCACTGGTCTAGTCAAAGATGACAATGCAATATGATAAGAGAACCCAAGCCTCTGCCAGTGTTCTGCCTCATCCAGGCTCCTGTATGGTGTGGTACACTACCAGGATCTGGTGGTGTAATCACCTGCCCAGTTTCCCTTCTGCCCATCCTCCTGCTTTCTGAGGACCTACTTTTTTTCTACTAGACTCCAATCTCCTAAGATGTAGTTCTAAATGAATACATCTTTTTAATCATTTCAACACCTTGTTTATTAACTTTTTTTAATTTGTAAAGGCTTTCCAAAACATTTTCCCTAACAACAAATTACTTATTTAAAAGAGATCCTGGCTGGGCACTGGTGGCTCACGCCTATAATCCTAGCTGTTCAGGAGGCAGAGATCTGAGGATCAAAGTTCAAAGCCAGCCCAGGCAGGAAAGTCTAAGAGACATTTTATCTCCAATGAACCACAAGAAAACTGAAAGTAGAGCTGTGGTTTAAAATGGTAGAGCACTAGCCTTGAGCAAAGAAGTTCGCAGAAAGTGCCCAAACCCTGAGTTCAAGCCCCATGACTGACCAAAACAAAAACGGATCCTGAAATCAAGTAATCCGGATTATTAATAGCTTCAATACTTGCACCAGTAAATTATCCTACCATTCTCTCATGGCTAAGAAAAGCCATTCTTACCACAATAGAAAAAAAGATCGAATTTACAATTTTCTTTTTTTGAAAACAAATGCAGAAGTATTGATGATGAATCTTACCTTTTTCATATAAAACATTATGCTAAATAAATTCTCTACATTGGCTTTTCTACCTTCTAACAAAACCCAAATCAATTTTAAAACAGAACATATTTTTTCTGATTTAAAATTCTATTCTTTTCCAATATTCTTTATTAGCATTTAATATAATTTTGAGAAAAGAGAAATTATTTTTAACCTATCAAAATTCCTTACATAAATTAGACTAGACATAGAAATACAGAAAAAAAATAATAGCACATTATGAATTGTTAGAATATAGTCCAAAGGCTAATGATTTTTAAAATAATTTTTATTGAGATTCAGTGATTACATAAAATTCACAAATTTCACAGTATTGTGGGATTGTAATACTTAAAGTCATATACACATTTTAACCTTTACAAGGCAAATTGTCATTATCATGGTCTATAAAGTTTGTGAATTCTATAAGTTTTGACAATACAACTATTTCTTCCAAATCGGTTGATATGTACCTTTCTTTCCTTTTGTTTAGTGTAAGCTGCTCCCTCTTTCCCTCTCATTCTCTCCCTTCCATTGCTGCCCTTGAATTGCTTAGTTCATTTTCATTCAATGTCCAATGTAGCTGATGTGCCCCTCTGTTATATAGTCTCCTATTTCCCTCTGATTCTGTGTCCTGCTCCTAGCTCCCCTCAGATGTGCACATATATATGGTACATATATATGGTATCTATCTATCTATCTATCTATCTATCTATCTATCTATCTATCTATCTATCTATCTATCTATCTATTTATCTATCTACCATATATAAGGTCGAGAACATGGAGTCATTTAGGAATGATATGACAAATTAAGTAGAGGTCCTTTGTTTCTTGAATCCTGTTTATTTTGTCATATCTCTTTGCATTTTGGATTTAACATTCACATATCAGGAAGCGATGTGCCATTTGTCTCTCTGGTCTTGGCCTACCTTGCTTGAAATGATTTATTCTAATTCTATCAATTTCCAGTGAATACCATTATTTTATCCTTTCTAATGCCTGCATATTTCACTGTATGTAGGTACTACAATTTTTTGATCCATTCATCTGTAATGAGGCATCTGGGTTGTTTCCATATCTTAGCTATTGTGAACAGTGCTGCAATAAACATGGAGGTGCATGTGTCCTTGTATCCTGGTTCCTGTTGCTCAGGGTAGATGCCTAGGAGTGGTATGGCTGGGTCATATGGGAGGTCTATATTTAGCTTTCTGAGGACCCTTCAGACTGCTTTCCAAAGTGGTTGTGTTAGTGCACATTCCCACTAGCAATGCAGGGGTTCCTCTTTCTCCATATACCCTCCAGCATTTGTTGTTGGCTGACATTAGGATGTGGTCCATTCTGACTGGTGTAAGGTGGTATCTCAGTGTTTTCATTTGCATTTCCTTTATGGCCAGGGATGATGAACATTTCATGTGTTTCTTTGCCATTTGTATCTCTTCTTCTGAGAAGTTTCTCTTTAGCTGCTTTCCCATTTATTATTTGTTTGTATTTGGGAGGATTTAGTTTCTTGAGTTCCCTGTATATAATGGATATTAGGCCTTTCTCTTATCTATTGCTGGTGAACATTTTTTCCCAATTAGTTGGTTATCTTTCTAGTTTGGTTTCTATTTCTTCATTGATGCTGAAATTTTGTTTTAAGATAGTCCCATTCTTCGAGTCTCCAATTTGTTGTGACCCGGGGACTTTGTTCAAAAAGTTCCTGCCTGTGCCTGTAAGTTCAACTGTCTCTCCTACTCTGTCCTGCAGTAGTTTCACAGGTTCAGTTTTGATGGGAAGGTCTTCAATTCATTTTGAGTTGATGCTAGTGCATGGAGACAGGTTGGGGTCCTCTTTTAATTTTGTGCATGTAGCCACCTTGTTTTCCCAGCACCAATAGTTCTTCTACTGTATGTCTTTGGCTCCTTTGTCAAGTGTCAGATGAACCTAGGTGTGTGATTTTACTTCTGGATCTTCTAGTCTGTTCCATTGCTCTTCGGGTCTGTTTTTGTGGCAATACTAAGCTGTCTTTGTTATTATGGCTCTGTAGAAGAGCTTGAAATCTGGTATCGTGGTTTGTCCTTCATTGTTTCTTTTGCCTGTAATTGCTTTGGCTATTCTGGGTTGTTTGTAACACAAATCTTTAAAAAAAAAGTCTACCCAATACTTGAACAGCAAACACATACATGGGAAACAACATCAGTGAAAATCAGTCCTACATTTATAGAAATCTAGATCAGATAACAACAAAACACCAAAGTCTTCTCAAATATATTAATGATAGACACCAAGCCTAAAATCATCCCTGTGTTGTAATCCTTGAAAACAGTATATATTCCATATACTTTTTTCCCATTTCCTTTATTGTTGTTGTTGTTGTTTTGAGTTTGCATTTTTTTGAAACGTGGTCTTCCTAATCTAACCCAGGATACAAACTTGCAATTATCCTGCTTCAGCCTCATAATTACTAGAACAACAGGTGTGAAGCAGCACACCAGGTCTTCTGTATTTTAAAACTTGATGAAAATTAAATAATCTTGTACTCAAGAAGTTTAATTCTTGACAAACTCCAACACAAAATGCAGAAGAATAACATATGGATCATGAAACCTGAGCTGGGTGTCAGTGGCTCACACGTGTAATCCAGCTACTCAGGAGGCTGAGATCTGAGAATTGTGGTTCAAAGACAGCCTGTGCAGGAAAGTTCGTGAGACCCTTATCTCCAATTAACCACCAGAAAACCAGAGAACACTGCCATTTACATTTGGTAGGAGCATTAGAAGTTGTGTCCTCTCAATGGGTCATGTGAGAAATATGTATGCTACAAAAATAACTGGTCTACACTTTATTCCAGATTAAAGAAGGTAGAACACTTCGTGAAATTTGAATGCAAATTAAATAATTTAAAGAATCAGATAATAGTGCTATATCAATATTAATTACTTTAATAATTCTGTCATTGTTTTTGGCAAATACATAAAGTATTTAGGGATAAAGGAACACTTACACATCTTATTTCTAAATGACAAAGAGAAAACTATGTATGTAGAAAAGGAGAGAATGGTAAAGCAAGTATGTTAAGAAGTTGATATTCAGGGAATCCAAATGAAGGGTATAAGAGAATATTTTATGTAATTCTTGCCATGTTTTTATAAATCAAATTATTTTAAAAGAAATAAAGAAAAGTCACTTCATTGTCTCATATCCCTGTGCCCCTACTATTATATATGTTATTTCACTTCACAGACAGATTTTCATGTCACAAAACTCGATCTTTTTAAGGCTACCATACTTATTAAAAAAAGAAAAGGTGACATGTTCAACTATACTTTTTAAAGTTCCATACTTTTTAAAAATGATGGCAACGACGGTTTCTGCATTTGAACAAAAATTTCATTTTTTCTATAGAATAAAAGTCTGAATAGAAAAAAAATACATAAACCTTTCAAAAATTTAGTTCTTATCCAAGAGGCTTTACATATAAAAGTGGCCATTACAGAGAAAATTTGAAATAATCACCAAAAAATAAAAAAATAAAGTGAGATTTTCCAGAACTTTCTCTAACCTTGTGGCAGATCCACCAGGTTGTGCATTGCTGTTTTATGTGTCCCTTCTAGTTAGTCACCATATGCACACCACTTCAGATGTGCTGCTTTCTGCTACATGTCCTTTATTTACTTATTTCTAATTGACTCTAGCAGGGATGAGGTACACTTGACCCATGGGCCATATAAGGCCTGAAAAATCATTTGGTACATGACAGGTTATAAATATCCAAATAGCGCTTGGTGGAAAACGGTTCCTTACTCCAGCCTTATAAAGCCATGTTCTTTGATTAAGACTTTGTTTAGGACAGGGTCCTAAATGAATTTGGATGGCAGGAAGTCAAAACACTTTGAGAAACTTGACTCCCTGAACACAGAACTATCGTGCTAAGCATAAGCAAAATAATAACTACATTTGTAGAAGGCTTTGCTCTGACTCAGGAGACATGGTAGAATGCACCAGTCTTATGCATTACTTCACACCAGAGAACTTTCCAGAGATTGGTATCATGTATCATATTTGACTTTTCTTCACATGTCTCATGATAGCCTACTTAGCTGATCATAGAATTAAGAATCTGTTTCAATCTATTTAAGAGTCTGAATTCATAATGCTAAATCAAAACCCTAATTATATCCGTACTCTAAAATTAGCTCCTTAATGTAAAACTTCAAAGTAAAATTTTAAAGAATCGAAATACTCATCTGTTTTGGTTTTGTTTTGTTTTGCTGTACTGGGGCTTGAGTTAAGGGCTGTATGCTTGCTACAAAGGCACTCTACTTGAACCATGCCTCCAGGTCCTTTTGATTATTTACTTGTTTATTTTTTTCTGGTGTCAGTATTGGTGCTTACACTCAGGACCTTGAGCTTTTACTTACCTTTTTTTTGTTGTTGTTTACAGCTGCTGCTGTATTAGGCCTCAGCTCTAATCTGGCTAATTGGAGAGAAAATATTATGGATTTTACTGCCTGGGCTGACTTCAAACTGTGATCCTCAGATCTTACCCTTCTGAGTAGCTATTACTACAGATGTGAGCCACTAGAGTCCAGCTATTTTGTTGCTTTTGTATACTTGCTTTTGATTAGGCCAGCCTGGACCCCATATTTATGCTTCCCACATAGGTGACAGGCATGTACCACGACACTCAGCTTTTTATAAGTTAAGGTGGTGTCTTGCAAAACAGCTATGTTTACTGGTGTATAACACTGCACTGAGTGCTTCTCATACTTATGAAAAATATTTTTTTTCCTTTGCAGTGGTATTAGACATTGATCCTAGGGCCTTGTATATTCTAAAGAGCTCTCCCAATGCTGTACTGATAAAGTACCTTCCAAGCCCATGGTTAATTTATTATTTATTTATTTTTGTTGTTCATGGGGTTTGAACTCTGGGCCTGGGTGCTATCTCTCAGCTCTTCATCTCAAGGCTAGCACTCTACCATTTAAACCATAGCACCACTTCCTGTTTTCTGGTGGTTAATTAGAGATAAGAGTCTCAAGGATTTTCGTGCTTGGGGTTGCCTTTGAACCATGATCCTCATGTCTCAGCCTCCTGAGTAGCTAGAATTACAGGCATGAGCCAACAGAACCCAGATCCACATTTAGTTTTAATTATACAACTGGCCCTGAATCTTGATATAAGGTCATCTCTGAAATACATGAAGATCTTTCAGGTGTCATCTAAAATAATAATGACTTGTTGCCTAAACTATCAAAATGTTCCTAAGATCTGTAATATGGAAAGGTCACAAAGGGTTATGGCTGTTCTGAAAAGTCCTCTGGTTCCCCAACCATCCCAGTTGAGGACTGTTCATACATTTCAGCTGAAAACTTCTCAGCTGTAAAGTCGGCTTACCTCTTGGTCTCAAAGGGTCCATATTCCCTGTAGGATCTCTGCTCAGCTCTATTATGTATCACCTCTTTTCTCCAGCTGTCATTCCAGCCTTGTTGCTCCCCTTTTCTAGGAGTCCACTTCTGGCCTGCCAGCAGAAAACCAAAGCAGAGGGCTAAAACACAACATCCATGAAACACTAGGTACAATTCTATAGGTTCTTTAAGATTTCATTTTTCCAAAAACCAGTTGGAATACCACTGGATAAATGGGAATTTCAGGGGAAAAAGTTGTTGATTTTATTTTCTAGAATTTATTCATTTTAATAAAACCTTATTACTATTATGACTTCACTTATGTTTTAGAGAGTATACGATAAACCATATAATTATAGGTATCTTTTTCTTTCTTTTTGTTGTTGCTGTGTTTTGAAAGAAGGTCATTACATATGCTTGAGATTAGCCTGGAACTCACAATCATTCTGTATCAAGACTCCTGAGTGTTAAAATCATAGGCATGCACCACACCTGGTTAATTATAGATGACCTCTATTAACACAATTTAATAAACTAGCTACATTTCACATTTCAAAAGCAGCTTTATGAAACCATAGTTCTAAACCTCATTCAGGAAAGTAGTACATACCAGTGCCTTTGATTGTAGTTTAAAGTACAATATTACATTGTACTTAATATCGTATTTTAAAAAGATTTTCCTTCCCTTTAATAGGATTTATATATTTGCCATATGTCTCTAGTGTGTGCCTCAACTCAGTTTTCAACTCACTCAAGAAGGTATCTTTTTTTGTCCATTTGAGAATCGAGCATCCAGGTGAAACAAGGACAAAGTGCTAACCCTCTTTTGTCTTTTCTCTTCTGCTGCTTTAGAATATGCAATCAAATCCTATATTTTAAGCGATCTAATAAGTTAGTAAATAAACTGTGAACTTTGTCATTTCTTAAACTGTCTTCCAAAATTGTCTTTTTCCCCTTAGATTTAGAAGGCTTCTTAAATATTATTTATAGCTTTTGCTATACTTCTTTGATTTTCCTTAGGAGTAATTACACCATGCTGATAGTACATATAGAAAAATATTAAAATTTATTCAAATAATGGGTGTACATCTCATTAAATTTCTCTCATGTACCCACATTGAAAATACAGGCATAGAGCTGGGAATGTGGCTTAGTGGTTGCCTACCATGCAAGATGCCCTGTACCACATAAACAGAACAAGGCAGAAGTGGCACTGTGGCTCAGTGGTAGAACACTACCCTTGAGCAAAAGCAGTTCAGAGTCAGTGCCCAGATCCTGAGTTCAAGCCCCAGGACTGGCAAAAATTACAAAATTTAAAAATACAGGGATTTTTTTCAGTTTTCTCATTAATATTTCCTAACTAAACTTTATACTCTAACACAAATAAGTAAGTACTATCAAGTCTTAAAATAAAAATCCTGTTTGTACATCACGAACATAATATTATGTAATTACCTTGAATATAAAATGTTTTTGAGTGTCAAATATTGCACAAGAGATTTAAGTTCACTCTGATATGGCTCTAATATCCTATAATATCAATAACTATTTAAATCTAACTTACATCACTTTATGATATTTTCATAGAGGATTATACTTCTAGTGTAGAAACAAATCAGATCAACCAAAATAGAAGGAGTAGTTGAAATCAGGGGGAAAATGTCACTAAGTTGTTAATAAGTTGAGCCAGGCACTGGTGGGTCACACCTGAAATCCAAGCTACTCAGAAGGTCAAGAGCTGAGGATCGTGGTTCAAAGCCAGCCTGGCAGAAAATCCATGAGGCTCTTATCTCCAATTGACCACCAGAAAAGCTGAAATTAGCACTGTGGTTCAAAGCGGTAGAGTGCTAGGCTTGAACAGAAGATCTGAGGGAAAAAATCCAGACCCAGTGCTCAAGCTCCACAACAACAAAACAAAACAACAAAAAAACAAGTTGAAGCTGAGCACTGGTGGCTTATTCCTGTAGTCCTAGCTACTTATAAGAATGGAATTTGAGGATCAGAGTTCGAAGCCAACCCAGGCACAAAAGTTATGTTATCTCTAAGAAAGCCAGAAGTGGAGCTGTGGCTTCAAGTGGTAGAGCACTAACCATAAGCAAAAGAAAAAGCTAAGGGACAGAGCCCAGGCCTTAAGTTCAATCCCTAGAATTAGCACCTACATAAATAAAGTTAGCAAACTGAAAAATTAAAAGATTTGTTTTAGATTTTCTATTTGCAACCCATAAGCATTTGTGTTTTACCATTATAGTATCTCCATTCAACTACAGAATTACTTAATTGCTTATTCTACCTTCTTTCTGCTACCTCATTTTTAACTATATCAATTAAACTTGCTTTATAGTAAAGTCATTTCCATCATTTCTGTATGAAAATTGAAGTGTTAAATAGAATTGGCTACTTACTAGGATATTTACCAATATCCTGCAAATACTACATTCTCCCTCTAAATCTCCAAAGACCAAAGCTAATAGTGACAGACATTTTCCCCCCAAATCAGTTGTAAGAGGTCAAAACTGCAATTGAACCCACCTTGCTTTTCCATACTAGAACAGCAGCTTGCATTTCACCAGCCCTTTCCAATAAAAGGCTTGCATTAGCATTTGATCACTGATCTAAACACAAGCTTAGAAAAAGAAAAGAATACAGTAAAATTTCCAGCAAGAGTTCCCATAAAATAGTTGCATTTTGGCTCAAAGGGTTTCCTAGGCTCTGAAGAAAGCTGAGGAAAGCGAGCTGAAACAGTCTCTGATGGTTCGAGAATATACTGAGCAAAGGGCCTCTCATAGGTTTCTGTACAGCGTTGGATAGTTTAGTACATTAAAACTTCCAATTCCACGGGGCAAGCATCTAATTCCCACATTCTGGAGGATTAATGTTTCTGGTGTATGTCAAAAAGTGTATTCCCAAGTGCTTGACATTTCTCTATGCTAAGCATTCACTCAATCTTCAGACTAAATTTAAAATGTTTCATTTTGCCTAACATCAACTTATCTGACAGTTTCTGTTTGTCTGACATATACTAGTTGTTTCAAATAAGGGAAACCATAGGATCTATGTTTCTTTGGACCTGGCTTACTTCACTTAATATGAGTTTTGCCAAGCATTTCTATTTCCTAACAAATAGGGCAATGTCATTGTTTCTGATGGAGGCATAGACTTCCAATTTGTATATATACCACATTTTCTTGATCCATTCATCTATTGAGGGGCATCTGGATTGGAACCCCAAGATAAGGATTCAAATGTTTTTTTGTTTTTTTTTTTATTATGAGAATACCGTACAGAGGAATTACAATTACATGGGCAAGATAACGAGTACATTTCTTATCAAGCATTGTAGCCTCCTCTTTGTTTCCACTTCCCATCCCTTTCCATACTCCCCCCTCTCCCCACCCGACACTCCCCCCACCCCTCACCACAGTTGTAAAGTTCGTTTTTTGACATAACGACTTGTACATCTCATTATTGCAATGAGTCTACTTGTATCCTTAGTTAAACGATTTGTTTTTTCCCTTCCCCCCCACAAATTATACCAACATCAAATACAGTGAAAGCATGGGTTATACAGACAAGGGACTCATATCTAAAATATACCTAGAACTTAAAAAATTAAATCCCCCAAAACCAAATCTTCAAAGAAATAACTGCCCAATAAATAAGTGGGCTAACGACTTAAAGAGAAACTTCTCTGAAGAGGAAAGGATAGTCAATAGATACATGAAGAAATGTTTTTTTTTCTTTCCTGCGATTGTTTTGAACATATTTATAAGATGATTTCTTTCTTGCTTTTTATGTCCCTCCCCTGTGGTATAATCCCTGCTTTCACTGTATTTGATGTTGGTATTGAAAGGTTAAAGTTTTGAGGCAGTGACCACTTGTTGCTTGTTTGTAGCAAAGCAACAAATGGGGCTAAACTGCACGGTTGTGTGCCTTTATAAGACTTGAAAATCCTTAGCTCAGGGCTCTCCTCCTGGGTTCCTCTGTGTCGGAGTGGAAGACGAGGCCCAAGCTGCAGCCCGTTTAAATAAAACAGCTGTAGAATCTGACTCTCGGTGAGAGGTCTATTAGGGATCTAGTAGCCGTGGCAAAGACAGGAAAGGAAGGACAGAAAACATGAAATTGAGCATGAAAAGAGAGACTGGGCAAAGGAAAAGAGGCTAGACTTGTTGGAATCGCCACTATCACATGCTGAGCATACAGGGTTCACAGACGGCAGCAGTTTCATTCGAGATGTAAAAAGATATGCAGGCGCAGCAATCATCACGGACACTGAGATAGTGTGGGCAGAAGCACTCCCCCAGGGAATGTCTGCACAAAGAGCAGAGCTAGTGGCACTAACAAAAGCCCTACAGATGGGAAAATGGAAGAGACTAAACATTTACACAGACAGTCGGTATGCTTTTGCCACCGTGCGTGTCCATGGAGCCATTTCCCAAGAGAGGGGGCTGCTGACAGCTGAGGGAAAATCTATTAAAAACAAACAAGAAATTTTAAGCCTCAGCCAGGCCAGATGGGAACCAAGGAATATTGCCATTATGCACTGCCCTGGCCATCAAAAGGGAACTGATTCTATAAGCAAAGGAAATAACTTGGCCGATCAGGCAGCTAAGGAGCCCTCCAGCCCAGAGCTGACTCTAGTAGACCCACGGCCACGAGCTTTGCCTCCTGAGCCTCAGTACTCCCAAGAAGACTTGCAGTGGATAAAGAAAATTCCCATGGCCTATAAACCTCCGGACAGAGAAGGAAAACTGGTGAGGGGAAAGTTATCTTGCTAAAAAGATTGGGGAAGGGGATTCTAAAGAGAATCCATCGCGTCCCTCACATGGGAACCCGAAGACTGCAGGACATGCTCCAACACTCCAAAGTAAAAATCAACTCATTGAGGACTTTGTTAAAAATTGTGAAGCCTGTCAGCTCACCAATGCCCCCAATCAACCGGTTGCAAAAGGAGCTTGCTTCCTTGGAGATAAGCCAGGTGTGTATTGGGAAGTAGACTTCACAGAAATTAAAACTGCAAAATTTGGATATAAATATTTGCTAGTTTTTGTAGACAGTTTTTCAGGATGGGTTGAAGCCTACCCAACAAACATGAGACTGCGAAAGTCATGGCTAAGAAGATCCGGGAAGAAATCCTATCCAGGTATGTCTTTCCATCCACCGTTGGGACAGATAATGGATGGGCCTTCGTCTCAAAAGTAAGTCAGGGAATAGCCACAGCACCTGGGATGGATTGGAAATTGCACTGTGCTTATAGACCCCAGAGTTCAGGGCAGGTAGAAAGAATGAATCAAAAAAGAGACCTTAAATAAATTGGCCTTGGAGACTGGCGCAGATTGGGTATCACTCCTTCCTTTTACCCTGTTTAGAATAAGAACTTCACCCTATTGGTTTGGCTTTGCTCCTTTTGAAATAATGCATGGACCCCCTCCATCCATTATCCCTAGTCTTCAGACTGAATTGCTTGCTGATTTGGATGATACTGAATTTCTGTGTAAGCTTGACTATTTACAGCTGTTGCATAAGAGTATGTGGCCCCAGCTTAGAACATTATGATTCTGCTTCTATTCCTACCCCCCATTTGTTTAAACCAGGGGACTGGGTGTTTGTTCGAAGGCACAACTTGAGATCTCTGGAACCACGGTGGAAGGGACCTTACATGGTGCTACTGACTACTCCTCCTGCCCTTGCTGCTTGAATCCACTGCTCCCATGCCAGACCAGCTGACCCCTTTGCCCTGGATGACCGTGGGGAAACATGGGAAATCTGCAAGAATCCTACCCAACCACACACCTCAAGAAAAGAAAAATAAACTGATTGTTATTGATATTGTTGTTTAATAGTATGCCTAAGTCAGAGAGGGACTACCCGTTCAAGTTCGAGAGGTATTGAAATTTAGTTTTGGGCCCGAGCTACAAGATTGTGTCTCAGGACCATAAGTCAATGGGGGGGGGGGAATGAAGGGTTAAAATTTTGAGGCAGTGACCACTTGTTGCTTGTTTGTAGCAGAGCAATAGGTAGTGATAAACCACCTGGGTGTGTACCTTTATAAGACCTGCACACCCTTAGCTCGGTGCTCTCCTCCTGAGCGCCACTGTGTCAGAGTGTAAGATGAGGCCCGAGCTGCAGCCTGTTTAAATAAAACAGCTGTAGAGTTCTTCTTGGTGGGGGTCCTGTGACCTTGGCATAACAGGTATAATTTTAAAGGGGAAGGAAAAAAACAAATTGTTTAAATAGGGATACAGGTGGACCCATTGCAACAATGAGATGTACAAGACATTATGTTGAAAAATGTACTTTACAACTTTGGCAGGGGTGGGGGTGGGGTGGAAAGTGGAAAGGATGGGAATGGGAAACAATGGAGGGGGCAACAATGCTTCATAAGAAATGTACTCATTATCTTGCCCATGTAATTGTAACCCCTCTGTATGGTTTTTTCACAATAAAATAAATAAATGAAATATTTAAGTAGAGAAAATCACAGACCTTCATAACAGGGCTTACAGAAATTTGTGTAGAACTTTAACACTCATTACAGATAAATTTAGTACAGTAACTACATAAATGGAAATTAATGAGGTGCTTTCTTCTATTATGCACCTTATTCTACCTATAAAATTACCTCAAGATTTGTAAATATAGATCTCAAAAGCCAGATTGCCTAGACTCTAAATGGACAGAAAAGTTGGTAAGTGCACTGTCAGGCAGGAAGTGGACTGCATCCCTGGTTATATCACTTAAGTTTTGAAAAAAGAAAAAGCACTGTGCATTTATGTAATTAAATTTGTGTATATAAATTCACAGTGCTGACATCAGGAAAAATAAAGGGTGTTCATTCAATGTCATACATGTTTAAAATTTTCACCACAGGGTAGGACTGTAGTTCATTGATAATGTTCTTTGGCCTGGCTTGCTTGAGGCCCCCAAGTTTGATCCTCAATACTATAAGAAAAAAATGACAAAATTTTATTTTAAAATTGAAAACAGTGAAAAGTCAGCTTATTAGCAATACTAGCTGCAGTGTCACACTCTTCTAAAGGACACAACATTTTCATTTGTTTAAAAAAATGAAGCTAGACATGAAGTCATGATGGCACGCACTTCTAATCTCAGCTTTGTAGGAAGCAGAGGGAGACAGCTATATCTAAAAATTAGTGAGGCCATCAGTTCAAACTATTACAGCAAAAACTACATAGATCAGTAAATAAATGGAGAATCTTTGCCTCATTTAATTTTATATTTATCTAATTTGAGAAAAAAGTAAGGTAAAAGTGCATTATCTCATTTGATTAAGTAAGGTCATACACTTACTGACATACCGAATAGCATTTGGTTTTCAGCATCTTTATATTACAGACTTTATTTTACAGACTTCTGATTCTCAAGCAACAAATCTTCTCCACACAGATAAAGGTAGAGTCGCGATTTGCACAAGTCAAGGTGCTAGCACTTAAAATTTTCTGACAGGGCATGAACTCACACTTTGTGTGTGTGTCTGCACACATGTATATGTGAGTGTGCACGCATGTCCATGCTCAGGCCTGAGCACTGTCCCTCAAGACTTCTGGCTCAGGGTTGTCACTCCACCAGTGAACTGCAACCCCACCATGGTTAACAGGAGGTAAGAGTCTCCTGAACTTTCCTGCCAGGCTGTCTTTCAACCTTGTTTCCATTTTAGCATCCTGAAGACCTAGGAGAACAGGCGTGAGCTTCTGCTGCCTAGAAAGCAGTGGATGAGTCTTGACCAAGCCAGGAATAGGCAAACAAGCTCTGCTAATGACAACAACTACACACCTAAGATCACTACTCAGAACATTGACAACTACACCCCTAGCTGCAGTACTCAGAACAGTGACAACTGCACACCTAATCTCAATACTCAGAACAATGACAACCACACTCAAAACTACAATACTCAGAAAACTGAATACAGAACACCAAACCTCAATACTCATAACAGTGAAAACTACACACATAAGCTCAGTACTCACAACAGTGACAACTGCACACCTAAATTCAACATTCAGAAAAGTGACAACTACAAATCTAACCTCAGTAATCAGAACAGTGACAACTCTACAGCTAACATCAATATTTAGAACAGTCAAAACAGTGACAAATGCACACCTAATCTCACTACTCAGAAAAGTGACAACCACACACCTAACCTCAATACTCAGAAGAGTGATGACAGCACACCTAACCCCAACACTCAGAACAGTGACAACTACACATCTAACCTCAACACTCAGAACAGTGACAATTGTACACCTAATCTCAACTCAGAACAGACACAGCTACACACCTAATCTCAATACTCAGAAAAGTGATAATTTCACAACTAACCCCAGTACTCAGAACAGTGAAAAATACACACCCAACCTCAATACTCAGAACAGTGAAAACTACATACCTAAACTCAATACTCAGAACCGTGACAACCACACTCCTAACTTCAATACTCAGAACACTGACAACAGCACACCAAACCTCAATACTCAGAAGTGACAAATATACACATGAACTCACTACTCAAAACAGTGGCAACTACACACCTCATTTCAACATTAAAAACAGTGACAACCAAACACATAACCTCAATATCAGAACAGTGACACCTGCACACCTAACATCAATACACAGAACAGTCAAAACAGTAACAAATGCACATCTAATCTCAATACTCAGACTAGTGACAACCGCACACCTAACCTGAATACTCAGAACAGTGACAACAGAACACCTAAACTCAACACTCACAATGGTGACAACTACACATCTAACCTCAACACTCAGAGCAGTGACAACTACACTCCTAACCCCAGTACTCTGAACAGTGACAACCACATACCTAACATCAATACTCAGAACAATGACAATAGCACACCTAACCTCAGTACTCAGATCAGTGACAATTGCATATCTCAAACACTCAGAACAGTGACATCCAAACACCTAACTTCAAAACTCAGAACAGTGACAACTGCACACCTAACATCAATCTCAGAACAGTCAGAACAATGACAACTGCACACCTAACCTCACTACTCAGAACAGTGACAGCTATATACCTAACCTCAGCACTCAGAACTGTGACAACCACACACCTAACCTAAATACACACAAAAGCAACAACTGCACATCTAACTTCAGTCATCAGAATAGTGACAACTACATACCTAAACTCAATACTCAGAACAGTGACAAATACACGCCTAACCTCAGTTTTCTGAACAGTGACAACTACCACATAACCTCAGTACTCAGAACAGTGACAACCGCACACCTAACCTCAATATTCAGAGCAGTGCACACCAAACCTCGACTCAGACCAGAGATAACTACCCACCTAATCTCAGTCAGAACAGTAACAACTACACACTTAACCTCAACACTCAGAATAGTGACAACTACACATTTAACCTCAGTACTCAGAACAGTGACAACTACACACCTAACTTCTTTCCTCAGAAAAGTGACAAGCACATACCTAACCTCAATACTCAGAACAGTTACAATTGCACATCTAACCTCAACACCTAGAACAGTGACAACCACACAGCTAACCTCAACAATCAGAAGAGTGACAACCACACACCTCACCTCATGACAACCACTCACCTCACTCAGCACTCAGGGAAGAAATGGGAGGCAGGTGCAGACGCCTCAGGCCAGGGCGGGTCAGGTGGAAGTGTTTTCTGAGGTGCCCTTCCTCTTCCTGCACCAGGCCATGGTCTGATGAGGCGAGAGACATCTAGAAGCTTGGAGGTGCCAGGGTTAGGAACGCCTGTCTTAGAGCAGTCAGGGGTGATTCAGGAATGCAAGTGCAGCCAGGCCAGAGCCAGGTAGAGAAAGGCAACCCCACCCCCCATTCTCTGTGGCCCCCCACCGGCCGCCCACTTCCCTTCATGCCTGTCCCCTTCCTCACCATGTGTGGGCTGGGCCAGTGGTGGTGGAAGCACCAGCCCGTTCCATACTTGCTTGCTGGCTCGGTGGCACCCCAATTTTGTCACACTCCAGGGCCAACTGGGGCGCCAGCCAGGCTCCCCCTTTCATAGGCTCCCACCTGCGTGGCCAAGAGCACTCTTGGCACATGAAATGCCTCCAGGGCTCTCATCCTCGCTGCACACAGCGCCTTGGTCTCATGCCAAGGATCTAGGCAGCTGGCCTGGTTGTCCTGCACCCCGTGCCCTTCCTCTCCTCTCCTACCCATGTACCTGGTGGCTGAGGGCCTGGACTGTCCTGCCAAGGCTCACCTGGCACCAGGAGGCTCTTGAGCTCCTTCTGAGACTCCCTGTGGCCGCCGCCAGCGTCCAGCCTGGGAACCTAAGTTCCTGTGTAGATCCACCGGGACTGCAGCCACCATGGCGGTCTTGTATTGCTTGCGGCTATGCAGCTGCTGCTGCTGGCGAGAGCGATTGGCATCGCACAGGATGTGGAACCGGACCTACTCACCTTCCAGCAGCTGGTAGAAGCGGTTGGCCATGACCCAGCAAAAGCTCTCCTGCATAGAATCGCTGGTGGTGGCCACAGGGCACCAGAGCACCCTTATCCAGCTTTGGTCACTGCATGTCTAGGCAGGCAGCCCACACAAGCAACGCTCAGCACATCCTGTGGCAAGGACCCATTCCACCTGCCTCCTCTCTCTCTGCTGGGCCCTGTCCAGTCCCTCCAAGCACCTGCCCCTGCCACTGCTGCTACCGCTGCCTACCCAACCTCCGTGAGGCAGCCAATCAGCACCCAGAGACATTCCCCTTTCCCAACCGGCGAGCCAGAGAGCCCAATCACAGGCGGTGGCTGTTACTTCACTTGACCTCTGCACCCCACCCCCGGCCCATTCCGGAGGTACGGGGCCAGAGGTGAAACCACAACAGATGGACGCAGGTGACTTGCACTGCCAACCAGGGGGTCAGTCTTGGCTATCCTGTAACCCCATGGAACTTGGGGTACTTTCCATGTCTGCCACACGTCTGTGAAGGTAACACATTCACTTAGCCATTCAACAGCCATGTACTTAGCATTTAGTGTGTTGTTGAAGAAGCACCAGCTGCTTCTTGTTATGGACCTTAGACCTTAGTCTGCATACTGAGAAAAAAGAAGGAATCCTTTCTAACTTCCGGTCCAAGGTTCTACCTTGAAGACGTGATTCCTAGTGCAAAGAAATAGCCATGAGGACATGACTCCCAGCACAAGTGCAAGGATCTAACCATGAGGTCGTGACTCCCAGTGCAAGGATTTGACCATGAGGATGTGATTCCCAGTGCAAGTGTCTGACCATGAGGATGTGACTTCTAATGAAAGGGTCTGACCATGAGAATGTGACTCCTAGTGCATGAATGTGACCATGAGGATGTGACTCCAAGTGCAAGTGTCTAGCCATGAGGACGTGACTCCTAGTGCAAGGGTCTGAGCATGAGGACATGACTTCTAGTGCAAGAATCTGACCATGAGGATGTGATTCCTAGTGCAAGGGTCTGACCATGAGGATGCGTGGGAAAGCTTTACTTTGGAAATGAAGGTTAAGGTGAAAGGGAAAGATGATAAGGGGCAGATGAAGACGTCTTGAGGTGGGATGGAGTGCAAACCTTATTAAGCTCACAGGAAAGCAGTGTGACTGGGAGGAGAAGGATTAGACAAAGACCTAATTTTAGTCTTCATTCCAGGAGCAGTGCCTTAAACACAATCAATTTATATTTGAAAGGACCACTCTAACTGTGCTGTGAAGAAACTAGAGTGTATTATACAGGGAAGAGCTGATGAGGTCACTTGGACTTAGGATGGTAGCAGTGGATATAAGTAAGAGTGACTAGATCAGCAGGACTTGGGACTGTGTTTGGTATGAATGATAAAGCTGAGGTGACGATTCTTTTGCTGGCGTGGGCATCTGAAATGGGAATGCTTGTCACAACTAAATACAACACTGGGAAGGGACCATGAGTTTCATCTTGGGCATGTTGAGGTTGGTGATAGGATAGTTTTGTTTGTCATTTCAGACATTCAGTTAAGGCCTGGAGCTCAGAACAGATGGGTTTCTTTCAGGAAATCTTTCCCACATACTAGTGGCTGCCCCATCTTACAGACATCACTTTCTCTTACATTTTGGATTTTGTTCAGGTATCAGGTAACTGTGGACCACAGGGGAAACGGGGCCCCTTCCAGCCTCAACCTTCATTAATCTTACATCATTCATTGTAATTCCATTCTTTTGCCAGCAACTGCTGAGGAATAGGTTGCCTTGAATATCTGGCAGAGCAGATTGGAGGGGGAAAATTCAGGGCAAGATTTTCTTATACCTAAAAAGAAATTGAAGCTGGGTACAGGTGGTATGCCTAGCATCCTAACTACTGAGAAGACTAATATGTCAGCATCGTGGTTCAAAACCATCCTGGGCAGACAAGTCTGGCAAAAACTCTTCTCTCCAACTAACCCTTCATTGCAACTACACATATGGAGAAAGCCTAGATCCTGAATTTTTTGGTACTTCCAACTTAACCCACTTGGGAACCTCCCTACCTTCCTACTTGTCATTAAATAAGTTCACCAATAAAATAAAGTGGAAAAAAAATAATATGGACAGAAGGTGTGTTTCATTTTTTACTTTTTTGTGGTCATGGGGCTTGAATGCAGGGCCTGAGTGCTGCCCTGAGCTTTTTTCTCTCATGGTTAATGCTCTACCAGTTTGAACCATACTGGCACTCCTAGCTTTCTGGTGGTTAATCGGAGATAAGAATCTCATAGACTGGGGCTGAGAAGGTTGCTCAGTGGTAGAGCGCTTGCCTTGCATGCATGAGGCCCTGGGTTCAATTCCTCAGCACCACATAAGAAAAAAGACAAAAGCAGGAAGTGGTGCTGTGGCTTAAGTGGTAGAGCACTAGCCTTGAGGTGAAGAGCTGAGGGACAGTGCCCAGGCCCAGAGTTCAGGCCCCATGACCGCACCAAAAAAAAAAAAAAAGAATCTCATATCTCAGCCTTATGATTAGTATTACAGAAGTGAGCCACTGCCTTCTGGTTGGACAAAAGGTTTTGATAAATGCAGTGACATAGTTAACCTCCCAAACATTGTATTAACTAAAAGAAGCCAGAGGTAAAAGGCCATTTATTGTATGATTCCACTGACATAAAATATGTGTAAAACAGGCAAATCCATAGAGACAGAGTAGATTAGTGCTAACAGGAATTAGGGGCAATGTAATGTTGGAGAATTACTCCTCAATAGGTCTTCTGTAAGGTAATAAAAAATACTCCAGAAATAATGCAACAGTAACACGAAATTGTGAACTGCTAAATGTCACTGACTTACATATTTCACATTGTGAAAATAATAATTTTTTAACCACAACTTAAGGAGAAAATGTACTTTGTACCCAGATCAAATTTGAACCCTGTCCTGCCACCCATTAACTCTGTGATTTTGGACACGTATTTTTGGGCCTTGTTTTCTCATCCATAAAATGGAGACATCACAGTCCCTACCTCCAAGGGCTACTTTGAAGTTGGAATGAGATCAATCATATACAGTGATCAGCACAGTGCCATCTATAATAACTTCTCATGAGAAGTCTTGTTATTAAATGTTATTAGTGTCATTCATCATCGATCACATAATTTTCAGTCAGGCTTAATAGCAGATAGAGTCATCTTAAATTTTCTTAAGGTTTGTTTTTGTTTCTGTTTTGGGGCTTGATCATAGAGCCCGAGCGCTGTCGCTGGACCTCTTTGTGCTCAAGATTAGTGTTCTACCACTTGAGACACAACTCTACTTCCAGTTTTTGAGTGTCTAATTGGAGATAAAAATCTCATGGGGACTTTTCTGCCCATCCAGCGTCAAATCTCAATCCTCAGACGTCAGCCTCATGAGTAGCTAGGATTAGAGGTGTGAGCCAACAGCACCCAAATTCTGAAGTTTTCTTTTTTGAATTGGGCTGGTACTGGGTATTGAATTCAGGTCCTCTCATTCTTGCATTGCTTTTTTTGTGAAGTGTGACATTCTACCACTTGAACCACAACTCTACTTTTGGGTTTTTCCTGGTTAATTGGATATAGTAGTCTCACGATTTTCTACAGAGGCTGGCTTCTAAACCTTGATCCTCAGATCTCAGCCTCCTAAGTTGCTAGGACCACAGGTGTGAACACAGGTGTGAACTCCCAGAAGATTATTTTTTTTTGGTCTGTTCTTTTTTGGTTGTGGGAATTGAACCCAGGACACTGTGCTTGCTAGACAATCACTTTGCCACTGAGCTACATCCCATCCTGAAGATTCTTTATGCAACAACATTAATACCTGTACAAGAGACCATACTTTGTGAAGAATGGTAGCAAGCCAATGTTATCTCTGGTACCTTTAAGCTGTCACTATACGACCATAAAAACATCCACTTGAGAGAAAGGGTTATTGTTTTATCATTGGACTTCTGGAATCAGACAACTTCCCCCCGTTATTCCTATTTTCCTTCCCCAGCAAGGTTAGCATACAAGTTCTTAGGGCTTGTCCTATGAGCATTGAATCTTAATGTCCAAATCACAAAGGACCATAATAACTGTAAGTAAATCTATCCTATTTGCTTCAGAACTAAGAACTGCTTTAAGATGGCTGAAATGGAGATAAGTTGTCTCTTGCTGATATTATCTGGTCACTGGTTCCTGAATTTACTGTAGACCTTATAATAATAGGTCTCACCTATTTTACTGATCATTTTTCTGCTGGGAGATTGCAATCTTAAATACATTCATGAAATACAATCAGACTGCATTAGCATGAGTTATTTACAACACTGTGTTTGATGTGATCAATTTTGCAAACATCAAATAACTCAAGATGTGAAAATGATCTGTAGTAATTATAAGTAAATACACACATGCCCATAAAGTAGAAAATATGTATGTAATATTATATATATCCCAGTGGTTATTACCAACAATGGATACACAGTGAAGGTAAACTGTACACAAAATGTAAAATGCTTTGAGTTTCAAAAGTTTCATTAAATATAATATAAAATTGCCAAGTACCAGTGGCTCATGCCTATAGTCGTAGCTAACCAGGAGGCTGAGATCTAAGGACTGTAGTTCAAAGCCAGCCTATGGCAGAAAGTCTATGAGACTCTCATTTCCAATCAACCACACAAAAGGCCCCAAGGGGAGCCATGGCTCAAGTCTTAAGCTGAAAAGCTTAGAGACAACAGTGCCCACGCCTTACATTCAAGCCTTGGTGCCAAAATCTTCAGATAGACTTAGAATTTAATTCAATTGAGAGTTCAACTCTCAATAGTTACTCCTTGCGATTACATTTTGGTGAAGCCAAGGAAGAGCAGCTTCAGTGCCTTGAAAGTCACCTTTCTTTCTGTAATTATTTATTCTCTGGATGAATGAATTTCTTGTTTGTGTGTCTTTGCTCAAGGCAAATATTTTTAATGTGTTAAAATTATATAAAGGGCTAGGTGCCTGTGACGTATTCCTGTATCCTAGTTACTCAGGAGGCTGAGATCTGAAGTTTAAGGTTCAAAGCTAGCCCAGGTAGGAATGGCCATGAGATTCTTATCTCCGATTAACCACCAAAAGCCCAAAGTGGAGTTGTGGCTCAAGTGGTAGAGCACTAGTCTTGAGCACAAAATCTCAGGGACAGCACCCAGATCCTGAGTTCAAACCCCAGGACAGGCAAAAAGAAAAAAAGCATAAAAATTCAACAAATTAATATATGACAAACAAGATACATCACAGGATCAAGTGGATGTGATACTGTTTATTTTTACTGGTAATTGCAGCTGAATCTTATACAGCGCCTACTAATTGCCAGTCATACTTCTGACCTGCTCGTGGAATCCATGTATCTCCTTAATGACATGGATGCCTTGATTCATTTCCCCATGTTCTGTGGCATGAGTGTTCTAAGAAGAAGAGCTAGGTTTGTCAGTCCAGGGAGAGTGTACTGAGTCTGCTCTCCTGACCTGGTGTTTTAGTGATAAGCACTGAGCTAAAAGTTGAGGTTTTAGTAGGGCAAGCTCTTCTTAAAGACCTATTTACAATAATAATGGGAACCAGTGCTCAAGCCTGTAATCCTAGCTACTTAGGAGACTGAGATCTGAGGATTGCTTGTGCAGACAAGTCCATGAAACTCTTATCTCCAATTAACCATCAAAAAGCCAGAAAAAGAAGTATGGCTCAAGTCGTAGAACACTGCCTTGAACAAAAAAGCTAAAGCCCCACAACCAACCAAAAATAAAAATAGAAATGAAGGAGGAGGAGGAAGAGGAGGGGGAGAAGGGGCAAGAGCAGGAGGAGGAGGAGGAAGGCCTATGTAAGCAAGGAACAAACAATATTGTTAGCTGGAGGTACAGTTTTTCAGAAACACCTTAAAAGCAGACTTCTGTATAGATCCATAATTCTATCATTAATCCAAATTATATAAAAGAGCTAGTGGGTACAGACAAGATACTTAGATCCTCCAAAATACTGTTTTGCTATCTGAAAACTATACCAGGTCACTGCTAATGCTGGATTGTCTAAGATGCTGAAATATAGCTGCCATTCTACATCTATTTCAAATTTGTGTTCAGAAGTAAGCTAATACCTTTCTCCTCCAAGGATAATTTGTTGACCAGCAGAATTTCAGGCCTACCTTAAGAGCTGCCAAATATGAATTTATACTTTATAATATCCCTAGGAAATTCCAGTGCTCTGTAAAACTTGAGAAGCTTTTAGCTAGAGTAAAAAAATACAAAGTCAGCATTTGGATCTCTCAGTACCATCTTTTGGGAGCCCAATCATCATGTACGGCTGAGATATTTGCGTTGGTCATTTTTGTGTAGTTATATCCATGGTATTAGAGATGTTAGTTCATCATGGTTGAGGGTGGGATAGAGTAGAGCAGCCCACATCACGAAGGCCACGATGCAGAGAAAGGAGAGGCAACTGGAGACCATGTATAACCTTAAAGCCTCCACACTGCCCAACTTCCCCTGTAACCTACTTCCTCCAGGCAGTCCGCCCTCCCAAAGTTTCCATGGTCTCACAAAACAGCAGCACTAGTTGAGCTGTATGCCTTGAAAATATGAGCTGGTGGGGGACATTTCATATTAAGGTATAACATTCTGCCCCTGGGCCCTGCAGGCTCATGTTCCTCTCACAAGGCAAATTCTCCAAGACTCTCCAAAGTCTTAACAGTTCCAACAATGGTCAAGAGTCTAAATATAAAGTCTTTTATAAGACTCAGGGAACTTTAGACTCCTGTAAAAAAAAAAAAAACAGTAAAATCATATATACTTCTTCTGGATTCTGGTGCTCACATCTGGAATCCTAGCTACTCAGGAGGCTGAGATCTGATGCTGCTTGTGGTTCAAAGGTAGCCTGAACAGGAAAGTCAGTGAGACTCTTCTCTTCAATTAACCACCAAAAAGGCAGAAGCAGAGATGAGTCAAGTGGTAGATGATAACCTTGAGTATAAAAGCTCAGGGATAGTACCCAAGCCCTGAGTTCAAACCCCAGGACCATTACGTACATGCATACACACACACACACACACACACACACACACACACACACACACACACACACACACACACACATACGCACACACACACACATAGAAGAATTTTTGTTTTTGGCTGGGCAATGAATGTATCTGATGTGCAGCAACCAGGCTCAGAAAGATAAGGAGCTCATGTCTTCTTTCATATGCAAATCTTTTTAAACTTCTTTTTTGTTGCCAGTACAGGGCCTTGAATTCAGGGTGCTGTCCCTAATTTTTTTCACTCAAGGCTAGCCCTCTACCACTTGAGGTACAACTCCATTCTTTGGGCTGGTTAATTGGAGATAATAATATCACAGACTTTCTTGCCTGACTGGCTTTGAATTACAATCAGACCTCAGCCTCCCAAGTGACTAGAATTATGGCCATAAGCCACTAGTGCCTGGAACACATGTGGGTCTTACACCTAAAACAAATATATATAAATACATACAGGCCTTACCAAACTTACTATGGTATAAGCTGGCATGACATATATCTAAAACATAAACATATATATGTAGATATATACATATATATGTATATATCTACATATATATTTATATGTATATATATATATATATATGTCATACCAAATTGACTAGAGTATGGTATAAGCTGTAGTGAGATTCCATACCAAAACCCCATCATAAGCTAATAGTTTAACAAAAATGACTATCAAGAAACTGAAATGTGTCTTGACTAGAGCAGGTGGATGCTAATGGGAGAGGAAATGAATAGAGAGAAGAATGGTGAGAGAATGTATATATCAGTCTCAATAGATGTATGTGAAAATGGAACTTGGAAACTGAATGAGATAGGTGAGTTTGGGTTTGGGATAGGTGCAGGATCAGAAACAGATGGAGGGAGAATGATTGTTCAAGAAGCACTGTGCACATAAATCAAAACTCTTCTGTAAAACTATTTGAAGGTAGCAATAAGAAACATGGTAAAAATTGGGCAAAATGCATCCAACAGGTCACAAAAGACCCTGTGGATATTATGAGAGGTACAGGGAGAACATGCCCAACACCAGTGATTAGGGAAATGTGGATCCAAATTGACATTAAATTCATTAAAGTGACAAAATCAGAGAGGACTGATTGTGCTAGATTCTAAGGGGTGATGTGCTTAGAGTTTCCTGGAGGTTTACAGAGCAGAGGCTTGTTTTCCAAATGGCGGTACAGGGAGATGTATGCACCTCTAGCTCCCAAGTGCATGCCAACAGCAGAAGGCAGTGACACACACCTATGTGCACACTACATTGCTCACCATAGTCAAAAAAGCCAGAAGCACCCTAAGGACCCCTTGGCAGGTGACTGTACACAGAGAACATCACATGTATGCACAGTGGAGTATTTAAATGCCGTGGGCTGTACACGAGAATATGTGCCCACACTGGATTATTGACACATAGTGGGCTATACAGAGAACATGGCATGCACACACAGTGGATTATTTACACATAATGAGACTCGGAGAACATGGTATATGCACACAGTGGAGTATTGACACACAGTGGGCTGTACACAGAGACATGGCATGTGCACACAATGGAGTATTGACACACAGTGGGCTGCACACAGAGAGCACAGAGTGTGCACAAGTGGAATATTGACACACAGTGGACTGTACATGGAGAACACAGCATGTGCCCACAGCGGAGAACTTATACACGGTGGACTGTACATGGAGACATGACCTGTTCACACAGTGGAATTACAAACTGTGGACTGTACACAGAGAACAGGGTGTGTACACACAGAGGGGTGTACATGTAGAACACGGCCTGAGCATGCAGTGGAGTATTTACACACAGTGCACTGTACACGGAGAGCATGGTGTGTGCATGCAGTGGAGTACTGACACACAGTGGGCTGTACATGGAGGACACAGTGTGGTCACACAGGGGAATACTGACACACAGTGAACTGCACACGGAGAACATAGCATGTACACACAGGGTTGTATTGACACACAGTGCACTGTACATGGAGAACATTACATATACATATAGTGGAGTATTTACGTACAATGAACTATACACAGGGAACACGATTTGTGCATGCAGTGGAGTATTTACAAACAGTGGACTATACCCACAGAACATGACGTGTGATTGCAGTGGAGTATTCACACCTAGTGGACTACATGGAGAACACAATACATGCATGCAGTGGAGTATTGATCCTGAGAAGAAAGGTAAGAGGCTGATTGTTGGGCCTACAATGGCCGTTCCTGAGAATGGTTGGCCCTGAGGCCCTCCTGGACTTCTCGGAAATCCTGTCTCCTCAATCCGGCTGCCTGAAACCTCATTCTGGCCCTCAGCACCTCATCCCAGCTGCCAGGGGACCCCTGTTGGCCCTGGTCATTCATCTCGTGGTGCCTGCAGATCCCACTGGCCAGCCTTGGGCCATTTACCCTGGGTGGCCCAACACCCTATCTGGACCCCAGATCCTCTGCCCAGGTAGTCTTGAGACACTGTCTGGCCCTTAGCCCATGACCTCCCTAACACCAGGGCTGGAAGACCTTTGACCCCTTGCCCTGGAGTTTTCCCAGTCTCAGCCAGCTGACTCTTGGCCTCTTGCCAAGAACATGTCCAGCCCTCAGCCCCTAGACCTGGTCTGCCCAGACACCCTGCCATTTGCATTCCTCCTATTAGAGGCTCAGCATGCTCTGAGCTGTGCACTCCACATTGAGGGGGTTACCTTGGGGCTCAGGGTAGCCCACTGGGAGCTTCTCTCAAGTAGGTAGACTCATGAGGGTACTGGTGTGGCCAGGCTGTGGCTGGCAGGCTTCCTGGCCATGTGTAGATGTCTTCTATGAAAGACATTTTGTTTTATTTTGTGAGAAATGAGACAGTGTCTCAATCAAGCCCAGGCCATCCTTGAACTTACATTCCTCCTGAGGAAACCACCACACTGCTCATTTCTTTGCCACATTATAGGGGCAGTGTGCCTAACTCCCAGTGTGCTGCTGAGGAAATGCCTTGGGCAGTTGGCAGTGGGCAGGAGAAGCCACAAGGTCTCTGAATTGATGAAGTGGATGTGCAGCCTGGCCTGGCACCTTGTTGCAAGACTAGAGGGATCAGATTCCTGGAAGTTGAACATGCACAGTGTTTTGTTCTGGTAAGTTAGCCCAGGCAGGTGTCAGTGTTGTGTAGGCTAGGAGGATTTTAAATGTGGTTTTTATCCGGTCTTGACAACTGAACGGATTTAGGCTTAGAAGGGGGGAGGGGTGACAGAGTTCAGTTGCCTCTGACCACATACATGTGCTCGTGTGTATATCCTCTCTGCCCACCCCATTTTTTCTTTGTGTTGTGTATGGGGAATTGATGCTAAAGCTCTTGTTAAATGTGGAATTCAGAGGTAAATAATCATGTTTCTCTTAACTATCTTGAGAACAGAGCTTACTGTGTGCCTTAGGCTGGACTTTGGTGTAGCTCTCCTCATGCCTCTTCTACCCAAGTGCTTGGATTATGGGGTGCCTGGCTCATTTATTTTAATTTTTTGGCAGTACTGGCGTTTGAACCCAGGGCATTGCCTTTGGTATACAGGCATTTCAACCTTAGAGCCACACTTCTCACCTTGGCCCTTTTTCCATTATTTTTCTTATAGGTTCTCACTTCCCCCTTCTTTCTACCTATGTCTCCCAGGGAGCTGAGATTACAGAAATGAACTGTCATACTCAAAGGAGTCTAATTTTTAAAATCTTTTGAAGTATCCTGGTGAGAGAAGATTTTAGGATACGATTCTTTGTATTTTACTCTAAGCTTGCTGATTAGCCTAGCTTCTTTTGCCTTCTGATTGTTTTCATTAATTTATCAGAGATAGCAGGAACGAATAACCAGATCCTACAATGGCTACAAGATCTTATACATCTGACCTTACCTCTGCTCTTTCTTCTCTACTTCTACCTGTAGTTAGCCTGCTTTGAGCTTGAATTATGTTCCAGATTGGCTTTTTCCACTTCTGTTAACACAGAGCTATAAATTAGTCATACAAGTTTTCCTTTGACTTCAGTAGCAATAACAAAAATCACTTTGCTTGCAAAGATTACTTGTGTCAATTTTTCCTTGTTATGGCAATTTTTAGGATGTAATACCACTTAAGTGTTAATACCGTTCAGTGTGTCAGCAGCAGGGATTCCTTTGCTTTGATCGTTGTTCTAATTGTCTATCTTGGATTTGGAACATTTCGGTGTTCATATTGTTGAGTCTTGAAGTCTTCCCTGTGTTCTAGAATTTCCTTAATCTACACCTGAGGTTTAGTTTTTGTGAGGCTTGTTGATCATGGATGTGTAGCTGTAAGTCAGAAGGAGTGGTGGACTGGCTGTTGTTCACATTTAACCACTGCCCTTGTCCTGCCTTTGCAGGCATTGATTCTGACTCCCAGAGGCCATACATTTAGTGGGTATTCCTATGGGGGTTGTGCCACCAGGTTGCTGACCACCTCTTCTGTGGCCAATTCTGTGCTTGGACTTGGTGGCATGCTTGTTTTCCTAATTTCCCTTTGGAAACAGACAGTTTTGGCTCAAATAACTGTGAAGATTGTACCTGTGGGCTCAAAGGGGGTTTAGGGGAAGAGGTTATCCAAAACTCTGATGTCTGCAACAGTTGATGGGGTGTGGGAGGTTGGCTCTGACCTTTCTTTGCCTTCCAGAATGATGTTAGCCATGGAAGACTTGGGGGGGAAACACTACCATCTTTTCCAGCACGAGGACTTGGAACTTCATTTCTTAGACAGTGGAAGAACTTTTCCACTTCTGTTCCAGGTTCTCTACAGGTGCAGTAGCAGCAGAGCAGGCAGGTGAACTGTGTATGCCCTGTGAGATATCTAGGTAGATACATGGGCATAGAGAGGCCTGGAAAGTCCTGAATAGCTCAGGTAAGCAGCCCAGAGGGATAGGCTGGTAAGGGTAATGTCTAGGGAGAAACTTGGGCCTAAGTAGGGCTTGTTCCCATACTATGTCATTGAGGCAGCTATCTGTCCTCCAGATCTCATCCTGGTATACTGACATATTTTGGGTGATTGTAGGAGGCCAAGGAATGCTGTAAACCATTGTTATAAAAGCTTCCTCACCCTGATGAGTGCTCTTTTCCTCATGAGTGCTCTTTTCCTGGTGAGTATGTGCTCTCCTCCTGGTGTATATGTTCTCCTAGTGAGTGCTCTCCTCCTGGTTGAGTGTTCACCATTTTACTCCCACTCGTGGACTAATGGATGCTGATGACATTCTTGGAGAGCCTGGGAGGAGGAGCATCAGTGTGTCTTCCTCTTTTTTTTTTTTTAGAAACAAAGGACTTTATTGGTCACAGCAATAGCAGTGGCCCAAGAACCCCCATCTTCTTGTCCTGGTTCTCTGAGACCGAATTCACGCAGCAGGGTAACATGAAGACAGCTGAGTGATCACTGCTCATGCAGTAAGTTGTATGGTGAGAACGGAACCTCAACTTTAGGAAACCTGAACACTTTATAATACAAAATAGTATGGGTGTTCTTTATCCAAAGAGAGACAGTATCTTCTATAGTGGTTCACAATACAAAAATATTTTAGAAGTTAGTTCAGGACTAAAGCAGTCATTGCCTTTTGTGGCAAAACATGGACATTGAGAGCTATGTGAAGAACTGCCTCCTCAACAGATGTTTCAAATAATTTATTGAAAAAAACTAATAAATTCTGTGTATCATATATGATACTTTCCCATAAGAAAAATTTTAACTTGATTTTTGAAAATTTCACAGAACTGTAAACATTTTTATTTTTACTTTTTTTTTCTTTTGCCAGTTTTGGGGCTTGAACATTGGGCCTGGGCACTGTCCCTGAGCTCCTTTTGCTCACAGCTAGCACTTGAGCCACAGCACTACCTTCTGGCTTTTTCTATAATTAATTGGAGGTAAGAGTCTCACAAACTCCTCTGCCCTGATTGGGCTGGCTTTGAACCCTGATCCTCTGATCTCAGCTTCCTGAGTAGCTAGTATTACAGGTGTGAGACACCGGTGCCCGGCAAAAGTTTGTATTTTTAAAAAGATGACAAAGCAGTGAAACTACCACAGTGTTATATGTGTTTTCTTCATTTTTCTACTTAGGAAAAAGGCTAAAAACATTTAATATATTTTCTCATGATTTTTCTGCTAAAAGGATATACAAAAGTGGATGAATCTATCTTTTCTTTGTTCAAAATATTTTAACATTAAAGTCTAATGACATGTTACAATACATATATTTGTATGATGTTCCTATTTCTATAACAGTTTCTCTACACTCTATGAACAGTGCATACATGATTCTGTATAAATCCTTACAGTGTTTCATTGTTACAGAACTTGAGTTCAAGTCAAATAAGGGAAAGACTAGGTCTAAGTCAGTCCTCACCTGTTTTCACAGCCATACTGGAGCCTGACCAGGTGATGGTGCTGTCAGCCCAGCTTAGGAGGCCTAGAGGTAAGTCAAGCCACCCTTTGAATTGCAGATTCACCTTGTTGTTAGACAAAGATAGGATATGCAGATATACTGTGATTAAGCCCCTGGGAAATCCTGCCTCTCTTGGTGCCTTTTGTTTTATGTTGGGGCTTTGTCATGACTCAAGCATGAGGTTTTGGTCTTTAAAATTTGGTGTAAGCTCTAGTCTAGGCTGCTGGTCTATGAGACAGGAGTCCACCATGTAGACACCGGCCTTTAAATAAAGATTCCTGATTTAAGCTTTCAAAATGTGGCTTCTCTGGATTTGCATCTGAGATACCTTATAACACAAGTACATGTTAATGAACATGACCAAAGTCTTTGTTTAAAATATTATTATAGCACCAGTAGAATTTGACTAAATGTGAACCAAATTCATAATACATTCTCTAAAATCCTATTCAACAACTTGAAGTTTATTATGTTTGTATATCTCCTGCGTATGAGAGAAAATAGGTTAATTCTGTAGCAGGACACCACAAAAAAAAAGAAAGAAAGAAAGCATCATTTTTTTCCATATGTAACTAAACTATTGTGCTAATATATGTGCTATTGTGCTGTATATGTGCAGATAATTCAAAAGTATTGAAGAGAGAATAGCACCTTAGAAACAACCCT
The DNA here is from genome assembly GCF_019054845.1 of Dipodomys spectabilis. NCBI lineage: Eukaryota > Metazoa > Chordata > Mammalia > Rodentia > Heteromyidae > Dipodomys > Dipodomys spectabilis. The sequence continues at coordinate 4,204,452 of NW_024870689.1, forward strand.
AACATAAATAGTATAACAAAAAAAATTAAGTCTAATAATCTCTTTACATCTCTTTTCTTATTTGTTTCCTAGACCTAGCTCATTCACTTACATAAAATTATTTATGGAGCCCTATATTATAAATCAAATGTTTGTATAAACAAAAACCACATTAGATGTTTGGCAAGCAAAAATAAATTAATTTGATTAAATTACCATAGCTAAGATATGGAACCAACCCAGATGCCCCTCAGTAGATGAATGGATCAAGAAAATGTGGTTTATATATACACAATGGAATTCTATGCCTCCATCAGAAAGAATGATATTTCCCCATTTGTTAGGAAATGGAAAGGCTTGGAAAAAATTATATTAAGTGAAGTAAGCCAAGCCCAAAGAAACAAAGGTCCCATGGTTTCCCTTATTTGCAGTATCTAGTATATGTATGAGTCAAGCAGGACATGTCAGATAATGTGATGTTAGGAAAATGAACCCCTAGATAAGTATTTATATGTTTTTTTTTTCTTTCATGTATTTGTTTCTAACTCAGTTATAAGATTATTTCTTTGTAGCTTTGTATGTTCCTCCCCCACAGTACAACCCCTGCTTTCACTATATTTGATGTCGGTATAATTTGTGGAGGAGATGGGGAAAAACAAGTCGGTTAAGGATACAGGTAGACCCGATGCAACTATGAGAAGTACAAGTTGTCATGTCAAAAAGGAACTTTACAGCTTTGGTGCGGGGGGTGGGGGAAGGGGTGAGGGTTAGGACTGGAGGGGCGGGGGGAGGCTGGGAAGGGATGTGAAGGGTAAACAAAGGAGGAGGATGCAATGTTTGATAAGAAATGTACTCATTATTTTGCCCATGTAATTGTAACCCCTCTGTACAATATGTTCACAAAAAATTAAAATTAAAATTAATAAAAAAAGAAAAATGAACAAAGATTATATTCAGAGAACAACATTTCTTTATTTAAGTTGAGTGGAGGTTAAGTGTTATGTATACATATGTTAACTGTATTACTCTATATTTGCTGATGCCCAAAAACTTTAATAATATAAAAACAAAACAAAACAAAAAAGCAGTCTGGAGATTCACATTGTGGATATTCACCAACATTAGACTTTCAACCAAGCAAGGAGAGACATAAGAATCATGAAGCTCTTCTCAACATGATTTCCTCCTTCAAAACTAACTCCATTATCCTGGGTATCTAAGCACATTCACTTTATTCTGAACAATAAATGGGGTTTGTCTTTTCTGTGGAGTGAAATGTGTGGAACAGTCTTTGCTGAAATATTGAGAATTATTTCTACTATAACCCGATTTTGTCTTCAGAAATAGAGCAATATCCAGTGATTGAATTGTTCGGGGTTATTTTTAAATTGATTAAAGCTTCCACTAATTATGGCACACACACACACACACACACACACACACACACACACACACACACACACACACACACACACACACAAAAAAAAACATTTAGTGCCAGGTGCCAATGGCTAATGCTTATAACCCTACTCTGGAGGCTGAGATCTAAGGATCATGGTTCAAAGCCAGCCTGGGCAGGAACATCTTTGAGACATGTACCTCTAAATAACCAGCAAAAAGCTGGAAGTAAAGCTGTGGCTCAAGTGGTAGAGCCTTGAGTGAAAAACTAATAGATTGCACCAAAGCCCTGAATTCAAACTCAAGTACAGAATGAAAGAAAGAAAGAAAGAAAGAAAGAAAGAAAGAAAGAAAGAAAGAAAGAAAGAAAGAAAGAAAGAAAGAAAGAAAGAAAGAAAGAAAGAAAGAAAGAAAGAAAGAAAGAAGAAGAAAGGAAGAAAGAAAGAAAGGAAGGAAGGAAGGAAGGAAGGAAGGAAGGAAGGAAGGAAGGAAGGAAGGAAGGAAGGAAGGAAGGAAGGAAAGAAGGAAGGAAGGAAGGAAGGAAGGAAGAAGGAAGGAAGGAAGGAAGGAAGGAAGGAAGGAAGGAAGGAAGGAAGGAAGGAAGGAAGGAAGGAAGGAAGGAAGGAAGGAAGGAAGGAAGGAAAGAAGATTTACTGAACAGCTGATATGTGTATAAATGGATGTTGACAGAATGGACCACATGTTCACGAACTTGTGGTAAAGGGATGCAGAACAGGCAAGTGGCCTGTACACAACAACTAAGCAATGGAACTCTCATTAGAGCCCAGGAGAGGGACTGTGTGGGACCAAAGCCAGTCTCCACCCAACGCTGTGAGGGCCAGGACTGCATGACTGTGTGGGAGGCAGGCGTCTGGTCTGAGTGCTCAGTCAAGTGTGGCAAAGGTGTTCGTCATCGGACAGTGAGATGTACAAACCCAAGAAATGTGTCCTCTCCACCAGACCGAGGGAGGCTGAAGATTGTGAGGATTATTCAAAATGCTATGTGTGGCAGATGGGTGACTGGTCTAAGTGCTCAATTACCTGTGGCAAAGGAATGCAGTCTCGTGTTATCCAGTGCATGCATAAGATCACAGGAAGACATGGAAATGAATGTTTCTCTTCAGAAAAACCTGCAGCATATAGGCCATGCCACCTTCAGCCCTGCAACGAGAAGATCAATGTAAATACCATAACTTCACCTAGACTTGCTGCTCTGACTTTCAAGTGCCCAGGAGATCAATGGCCTGTTACTGCCGAGTGATCTGAGAAAAGAACCTGTGTCAAGACATGAGGTGGTATCAGCGATGCTGTGACCTGTGCAGGGATTTCTATGCCCAAAAGCTTCAGCAGAAGAATTGACCTCTAGGAAGCTGGCCAATCACTCCCTCTCTTTGCAATTACATTATTTATAAACACTTCACTAGCATATTCTTCCTCTTTCACGAGGAAGCTATGTTGTAAGCACAGTGAGAAAACTGGGCCGAGAAGCGGGACTGGGCATTTCACCACATGAGCCTGCGGGGGCCATTTGTGTACTGTGCAGTGATTCCAACTACAGGTTGGCCCTGATTTGAGTTCTGTTTAACTTCAAGTTCTTGGGAATGCTTACAAAGTGGGCAGGTCTCCTGGAGGAGTCCAGATTCTAGGGATGGGGGTGGGGTGGGTGGGCTCAATCCCAGTTGAGGCTAGGTCATTGGGACTGAAGGAGGGGTGGGGTACTGTGCTGTCCTGGGTACCACTGCACTGACTGCTGTACCAGACCTCTCCCTGGCTTTGCCTTCAGCTCCTCTTCTTATCACCTTCCCTTTCATATCTGGAGCCATTCTGCAGTGGTGTCCTAAAGCAGATGAGGAACAGAGGAGGTTTCTTTGCACTGCCTGCTTAGTGATGGAGTTAATGTTCCTTAGAGCTCTGTATTTTATACTACCCTTCTCAACAAGCACTGTCTTCTGATGAGAGATCCTCTATATTTTTTTGGTGTTAAAACATTTCTATGAGTGATAGTTGATAGTTGTGTGATGACTTATCACTGAACAAATTGGTAGCCTTTATCTTAAAAACGTCTTTAGTTGATGCAAATATCTGGGGATTAGTGGCCTAGCTGGTAGAGCCAGAGGATTCTGGAACCTGAATTGGACTGTGGTGTTCCTCGCTGCTCATTGCCAAGCATTCTGCAGGTTGGCACCAGAGACCTAGTGCAGTACCAGAGAGGGGCTGTCATGTCCACAGGTCGGTGCCTGGCTTTGGCTGTGTCCTGTTGGATGCCTGGCTTTGGCTGCGCCATTCCCGGATGTTATTCTTTCTTTTCCCATGGAGCTCCCTGAGTGGCAGCAAGAACCAGAGGACAGAGCTGGTCTGGGGATGCTGAGTTCCAAGTGTGAATGGGTGTCTTGCCTTCTTCCTTTTGCCTTGTACTTCCTTCTTCCTTGTCCTTCTTTCTCATTTTAGACCCTTTCAGTTGGAAATGGACGCATATACTCTATCATTCTTTGGTGTGTGTAAAGAGAAAGAAAGTGCAATTTCTTTGGGATATAGTTGGTGCTCTAGAAAGATGGAGCAGGTGTGCCTGGGCTCCTGACACATCTGTCATCACTGTGGGGTAGGGTGTACCTTACTCTGTCAGAGGCTTGAACTTGCCATGGAGTGGCAGCTGAAGGTTGATGAAGGTTAAGGGTAAACTTAAGATCCCCTGGATAACAGTGAGGGAGGCTGAGATGTGTTGGATGTAGGAGGACTAAAGAAACAAAGATCATGCATAGGTGGTGGGATAGAGGAGATGTTGGCTGCTGGCCTTTAGAGGCCTCAACTCCCACCATTATATTGGTCTGGGGCTTGTGTGAATTGGCTTGTGAACTCTGGGGTGTTCAGCAACACCCCTAGCTTCTACCCACCATGTGTCAGCGACAGGCAAAGGCTACTGCTCCTCTGTGGCAAACAGAAGTGCCTCTAAAGAGTGCCCAGTGTCCTTTCTTATGGGGAATTGCTACTGTAGCCCAGTGGCTCTCCTAAGTCTTCTGGTAATGTCTCTAGGTGGTCCTGAATTAAGTGAGCAAGTGTGATAGAGTCCAAATTCTGTGAGTTTACCTTCCCAGGAGTGTATGTACCTGGGTGGCACTGAACGAACCCCAGAGTCCTTTCAAAAATTGTGGCCCTGGGTTAGGTGTATTGTTCAATTGATGCAGTGCAAGCCTAGAAAGCTTAATAGGCTGAGTTTTTAAAAATCTTAGTATTACCAAAAAACTGTGGTCCAACTAAGTATGGTGATGCATACCTGTAATCTTCACATTTGGGACCGAGCAGGGTCTGTAAGATGCAGTCTGGACTTTGTAATAAGAGCTTGTCTTTTTTCTTTTTTGTCAGTCATGGGCCTGAACTCTGGGCCTGGGCACTGTCGCTCAGCTCTTCAACTCAAGGCTAGCACTCTACCACTTGAGTCATAGCACCACTTCTGGCTTTTTTCTGCTTATGTGTTGCTGAAGAATCAAACCCAGGGCCTCATGCATGCAAGGCAAGCACTTTACCACTGAGCCAACTTCCAAGCCCAGAGCTTATCTTTTTTTTTTAAAAAAAAAAAAAAGCAAGAGGTGGTTTGGTGGGAGGGGAATGGAGAATGACTGGATGTAACTTCTTTTGCAGCTATGTTACCTTGACTCTCTTCAAGTCTGATTCATCCTCCATGGGGCTGCAGTCCTATGGGTGCTCTTATTAACCTTCATTGGTCTGGGTCTGGAGCATCTTGGATATGACATAAGGTCTTACTCTGAGTCAGACTTGAACATGTTTCCTAGTGTGAGAAAAGCTTCTTTTCTATGAAATGTACATTTATTACTTTCTGTCTATCTTGTGAGAATAGTTTTCTGGAAAATTTCCTTGTTGTCCTGGTGGCTTGGCCTTTATTGATTACATTTTGGTTATATTTTTGCCTGCTGCACTTGAAGAATCCTATTCAAAGCTCCTTGAATGTTTGTGAAACCCTGTTAATTCACATCCATTTGCATATTCTGTATCTGAACTCAGCCAGTGTGAGCACATGGGCAAGGCCTCTTGGCTTAGGGAATAAGAGTGAGCAGCGCCAGCTATGTGTGCTTACTGGCCAAATTTTTGGTTGATGGCACACCTTTCTGTAGGAGTAAATTTTGTCTTGCTGAGTTCCTTTGGAGTTGATGTTCTTATTCCTAGAGGACAGCCCAATATCCAGAGCCATTTCTAACACTACTGACTCTAGGATAGCTTCAATGGGCAATTTTCATGAAGACTTTCAGGGAGAGAGCAGCAATACTGGGTTTGGCTGACCAGCAACCACTCTTGTTCTCCTGGAATCCAGGACCTGCTCTTTGCTCCCTTCCTTCTCTGTGGCTGACAGAGCCTCTGTCCAGTCCCTGTGGATCATGGAGTGAGAGCAGAGATTACAGTTCTGTCCCCTCCTCCCCAGCTTCTCCAAGCTCAATGGTGGATTGTGGCTCTTAGGTCTGTATGATGTGGCCATTGCAGGCCCAATATAAAGTGATTGTGTCTGCAAGTCAGTGAGTGTGTGTGTGTGTGTGTGTGTGTGTGTGTGTGTTTGTGTGTGTGTGTGTTGTGTGTGCATGTGCACAGACTAATACTGGTTCTTCAACTAAAGGCCTCTTGCTCTTGCTTAGCTTTGTTGCTCAAGGCTAGTGCTCTATTACTTGAGCCATACCTTCCCTTGACTTTATGCAAGTTGCAATGCTCAGATCTCAGCCTGCTGACTTCTCCATTTGTAGAGGTGGTTTTCCTGTCTCCTAGAGCTCACTGTCCCTGTCCTTTTTTCCATGCCTTGCACGGGACCTGAAGCAGAAGCCATGCCTGTTAGAAGGAGCAGGATGCAGTTGTCATGAGAAACATGAAGCCTGAGATACTGTAGCAGCACAGGGTGTATTGGAAGCTGAAACCACTCCAGTAGGAGAATGTTTGCCTGTGTCGAGGAGCTTGGTGTGGCTGTGCTGCTTTGGCAGGGGCAGAACCACTTCAAAAGTCAAGATATTTGGCTTGGTCATTGTCACCATCAGTTTTACATGGTATTTGTTTGGTCTGTGGTGAGGGGTCTATAGTTGTTGTCTTTTCAGAAGCTGCTGGTGAAGCTGTGGATAGGGGAGAGACTGGAATAGACCCTGAGGTTGGGCCTCAGATGGTTGGGCCTCAGCCCTTGTCTCCCCTCCCCTCAGGTGGGTGGGCTGCTGCCCTCACCTCTGCCTTTTGGCAACCAGCATCCACCGTGGTTCTGCCCTGGCAGAGAGCCTCAGCACCTCATCTAGAGGTTATTTCTCTCTCTGAATGAGGCAGGGGTTTTTGTTCCACACTGCCCAGGTTTCTTCTGACAGCGAGAGGGAAGTAGAGCCGAGGTATGCAATTTGTTCAAGTCTTACCACCTTTGTTGAAAACTCCCAGAGTGGTGAGCAGTGTCTGGCCTGTGCTGCTCAAGACTGTGTTTGCTGAGGAAGCTACCACTCTGGGAGACAGTCGTTCCTTTTAGCAATGAAAATCACTGTGGATAGAACTATGATTTAGGATGAAAGAATCTTATCACAGTGGAGATTCTTGACCTACGTTGGCCCCTGTAGCAGAATGTTGCTGATTGACAGCAGGTAGGTAGAGGGATGTACAGTGGGATGTAGGCTGGATCTGTTGGATGGCTTGCCCCTAAGTGCTGGTGTTGTGACACAGCACAGGGTTGTTCTCATTACCCATCCTTTCTGCCTGCATTCACATCCTTTTGGGGGACACAGTTTATGTTCTCCAGCTTAAGTTCTGCTTTCCCTTCTGCTGTGCTCTGCAGACAGGTCACCTCCAATCTTGACTACCCTGGTCTCAGCGAGGTGGAGGACTCACCATTCCAGATGAGCCCTTGAGCAGGGCCCAGGCCCAATGAGTTTGTCTGTGTTCAGGGTTATAGAACCCCGAGATTCCTGGTTCTCTTTCCTGCTGTTCTGGGAAATTGAGATTCTTATAGAGATGTGCAGTCTTTATTTATGGTGTTCACCACTGGCTCAGATGTCTGCCTCTGCCCCATGGCAGAGCTTCCTTCAGTTCTCTGTCTCATAGCTATACCTCTTGATTTTCTTTTTGCCTTGAGAGCTCAGAGGATACAGTCTGGGCCAGCATTCCCTTTGAACTCCACCTGCAGAACAGGCTCGTGGAGGCTGTCCCAGCAGGCTGTTGCTGGAGGCTTCCTCTTCTTCTCTGTGAAAGTTAACTACTCACAGGTGTTCCTTCTGCTCCTGGGGCCACTCTGGTCTGGTGAGAAACCTCTGAGTCTTGTTTCCTGTTAGGAAGAGCACAGACCCTTTGTGCCCATCTGGACCAGCCATGTTGAATAAATGGCATGCTAGTGTGCCCAGTGTCTGCCACATGGCAATGTGCAGCAGGCAGTTTGAGCTGCCGCTCTGGCCAAAGTAACAGAGGCTTCCAAAACTAGCTGGAATTTCCACTTTCTTCTTGAGTCCTTTGCAACTATTTCTATGCCCAAGGGCCCTGTTATAAGCATAGCTGGTCCTTAGGTGGCCATGTGTAGCATCAAGTCTTACGTTCTCCCCTCAGTCCTGTTCTAGGCTCTGAGTGGAATTGCCTGTGTGTCCTCCAGGACTGAGCAGGAGAGAGGAGCTGGATTTTGTACTGCACTCTTGTCTTCATTAAGAAAAGGGTGTCTTTTATGTTCTGGTAACACCTCCCTGTAATCCCAGGAGACTGAGATATGTTTTTATGTTTTTATGATTGTGTTTTCAAGCCAATCAGGACAAAAAAGTCTTGGAAGCCCTGTCTCCAATGAACTATCAAATCTTTTGGTACTGGCATCAAAAACAAGACAAAGGTATCATCCTCAAATGGAGACTCCCAGGTGTCAAGACCCTCCCCAGGCGATGAGACCTCTCCCACTTGATCAGGTTCCCTCAGATGAGATGAGACACCCCTCCTTGGATGGCTTCCCTGCTTCAGTGGCAGGGTGAACACAAGAGCACAGTATTGATTCTGCTGTGATGACCTGGCAGGATTACACCCTGTACTAAGGAAGTTTCTCCTGGTTGACTGGTCTTTCAGGGAGGCAGAAGGAGTAAATCTGAGGTGGTCCTTGTGTCTGGAAGCTCCTTGGGGAGAGGATTCTAGGTAGGGAAGATTCTCCTGTGCTTCACCTGTTGTACTGAAGCATTCCGGCTCACTGTGGGGAGCTAGTATCTTGGAAGCTTCTGTGCTGTGTGCTCATCTCCTTGTGTAACCCCACAATGTCATACTTGTTATAGGTCAGCCTTGAACTCAGTAGAATTGGGCTCCACTCCCATGTTATACTCTTCTCATGATGGGGGCAGATCTACTAATTTTAGTCTCACCAGAATCACTTTGAACTTGAGGGAAGCCAGGACATGTGCATAGCATGTGTGAGGCCCTGAGTTCAAATCATGTGCTTCTTTCACAGGACCAAGAAGGGAAATGAAAAAGATTTCCACTTTTAGGTAGTGTACCTGAATTTACCAGCTACTTGGGACGCTGAGTCAGGATGACTGCTTGAGCCCATCTCTTCCCTGCCAGATGGGGTGATACAGTATTGAGTCCTAGGTACTCCCCAAACAAACAAATCCCGTGGAGTTTGGAGAAAGAGCAGATTTTTCTTCTTCCTTTCCTTGGAGGTGGAAGGTTGGCAGTTTGGGGACACCTAATAGAATCTTCTTGCAAGGAGAAGCCTGTGCTAATGAGGTTGAGCATGGTTCTGGGACTTTGTGGAAGGAGTAGAAGCAGGGAAAAGTTGGTCCCTCTGCTCTGGCTTGTGTCCCTGCAAGAAAACTTACACATTAGCAGGTTTGCAAGTCACGCACAGGTATGAGTGACTGCTAGTTCAGGTACCCACTCCTAAAGCCACCTCAGAGAAGCTTCATGAGGGGCCTGGGAATGTGGCCTTGTGATGTGTTTGTGTGTCTTTGTGTGTGTGTGTGTGTGTGTGTGTGTGTGTTTGTGTGCGTGCATACTTATGTGTGCCAGTACTATGTCTTGAACTCTGGGCCTGGGCAATCTCCCTTAGATTTGTTGCTCAAGGTTAGCACTCTATCACTTGAGCCACAGCTCCCCTTTTAGCTTTTGTGGTGGGAAATTGTGTATAGGAGTCTCACAGACTTTCTTTCCTGGGCTGGCTTTGAGCCATGATTCTTACATCTAGTCTCCTGAGTAGTTAGGATTACAGGTGTGGGCTTGCTGGCACCTGGCTCTCTTTCATTCTACTTATGTTTTTTTTTTTTTTTTAATTTTTAGTTGTCAAGGGTCACCATTCGTTTTGAGTACAGCACCTCTTACTAGGTCTTTTTAGGTCTTTCCCTCATTTGGAGTAGTCTGCCCAGCATTGTGGGTTCTGAGGTATTACTACCAATAGGTGGCCCTGCTGCCTTTGTGATCTGGCTTTGTTACTGTTGGTTGTGGGGCCTGAACTCTGTCCCTGAGCTCTTTTGCTCAAGAGCTACCATTTGAACTAAAACACCACTTCAGGTTTTGAGTGGTTATTTGGAGACACGAGTCTCACAGACTACTGGCCCAGGCTGGCATTGAATCCTGATCCTCAGATCTCAGACTCCTGAGTAGCTAGTTAGGATTACAGGTTTCAGCCACCAGTTCCTGGCCAATGCAGCTTTCTTAGGAAGACTGTGATTGCCTCATACAAGCCTTCCTCAGCCTCATCTTTTTCCCACAAGGAATTTCTAGCTAAGTTCAGAGTCGGGCGGAACCCCGGATTTTTGGTTTTCATGGTGGCTTCATCATGTAGGCATGAGCAGTGATGTGAGCCACTGATGATCAACTCTGCCTTGGCCTCTGTTTCTCCTGGTGAAAACCCCCAGCCTTTTGATGCAGCCTTTTGCTGTCTGGGGTCCAGCCCCAATCTCAGGCTTCCATGAACTACCAACCGTCAGCCAGCTTAGCAAAACACAGCAAGTGTCATCACTAAGATCTCAAGGGTTGTAGCAGCTGATCACAGAACGGCTCTGCCTTATCATATCATAAGAGTCTATGTTTATGTAGTGGATGTTCAGAGCTGCCAGCGTGGCAGTTTATTAAACTATGTCCTAGCTGGCTTTTTTGAATAGAAATGAACAAACCAATTTCTAAAGTTTCTATATATGTGCATAGGATCTGGAATGGGCAGGATAATTTTGAAAAGGATCAAGTTAAAAAAATGTTACAAAGTGCTTAGGACAATGAAAGTTTGGGACATTGACAGACAGGTAAATGAATAGAACAGAATGGAAAATTGAGAAGTAATTGAAGAATATAATGTTCATTGATTTTTTAAAAAATCAAAATGTCTTCATGAGAGAGATGGTTAATCCAAATCACAACTTGTGTGGAGGGAGATGAGCCTGAACTGTGGCCTCTACACCAAATATCACTCCACGTGACAAGTGGGACTATGGAGGGAAGCCAGAACTCTGAAAACTAATGTTTGACAAGAAGAACATACAGAACATGAATTAATTATACTTCGGAAAAAATAAGATGCATTGGACTTTAGTTTGCTTTCAGAGAGCTAGCAAAAGGACAGACTATAGAGAACCTGTTGTCAATGTGTCTATATCTACATATTTATCTGCCTGAAGAAGTATACAAAAACCATATAATAATTTCTTTTTCCTAGTATTGAGGATTGAACTCAAGTCCTCAGCACTTTCTGAGGTCAGATTAGAAAAGGCAGAAGATGGGGCTCAGTGGTGGAGCACCTGCCTAGAGTGTACATGGTCTGGATTTTGAGCCCTAGCACTGCCAATAAAGGACAAAAGCTTTTTTTAAAACAGTTTCTATTTGAGATGTGGTATATGAATGTTAAACGAGGACACAAAAAGCTATAACAGCAGTATTCATTAGAGAAGTCACATGTTAAGATCACAGGGTGCTCAACTGGGATGAGTGTCCCTCAAAGACTCATGGTGGTAGTGGAAGTGGTGAGATCATTGAGATGTAGGGCTTGGTGAAAGGATGTTACATTATTGGGGTGTGCCCATGTAGGGGATACTGAGGGTCACCTCTGTGTCTTTACCATGCACCTTCTGGGAATTGAGCCATCTCACTTCTGCCAGGTTGTAATGTGTAGTCACAGGACCCAGAGGAGAGGTGCCAACTGACACAGACTGACACCATGAGTGAGTGATCATCTCTCTGTTGGCAGAGAATAATACAGAACATGCAGATTGCTGTTGAGCAATAGAAAATGGTACAGACAGTCACTCTGGAAATAGACAGCTTTTTGTGCACGTAGAATGTAACATGGCTATTTTGCTCCTAACTATTGTCCACACTACAGTGTGGCCTCATGAGGACTTGTTTGAAGATGTTTATAGGAGCTTTATTTGTAGTATCAGCCAAAGCGTGGAATACTCAGATGTGTGCCTGCAGGTGACAGGAAATGAGTGCATGGTACATCTACACTATGGGGTAACATACAGAGCAGTGAAAAGCAACTTGTGCTGAGTGGTCTAGCTTGAATTCAAAAGGGTTGTGATTCCATAAACCTGAAGTGTTATAAAAGGTCACACCAACCTAGAGTGACAGGAAATCAAAGTTCCTTGAGTCCATGCTGGGAATCTTCTGGGTTGTTGGTAGTGTTGTCAGTAGAGGCATGAGGTACAGCTTTAAAACGGGCTTCATTGAAAAGTGTTTTATCAAGGGTGAAGTATACCTCCAAAAGAGACGTTACCCAGAAAGAACAGAAAGACCACTGCAGTGACTTGGTTTGATTTAGGGAGAGATAGGGTTAAGCCAGAATACTTGGGGAAGGAGCCCATCCCTTGAGTTGTCAAAGGCCTTGAGGAGCCTGAACCTCTTAGGCGTTTGAGATGTGCCCAACACTGTCAGCTGACCTGCATCTGGGTTTGCTCCTTGGCACCAGAGGCATCAAGGTAGAGCAAGAGGCAGTCATCGCTTGGAGAGGAAGCATTTAACTTCTGAGGTGGCAACACAATACTGTCTCACTGTAGAGATGGCTGAGGAAGATTAGCAATAAATTTTTGACATGTGCAAACTCCTTTTCAGTTCTGGGTACCAAATAGCCCTCCCAGAGTGAGGGAGGAGGATCAGGCTACCACCTTGGTTGTCAGTGCACTGCTGTTCATCTGCTTTTTAACTGACAGGAATTGTTTAAGAGTCTTTGTGGAAGACATTCAGATGTAAAGTTCTCTGTATTCCCATTTGCTCCCTCTGGCTTTTAGTTTTTTTTTTTTTTCCCATCTTGCTAGCTGTTCAATTTTGGAGTATCACACCCCAGTCATCTTTTATACTAGACAAGTTTTGTAATGTTAATTTTAGTAGTAGTTTCATTTAAATCAGATTTTATGTATTTTTTGACTTATTAAAAATTGAAGTTAAGAGAGTCACTCACTGTGCTGTGGTATTTTCTGCAGTCTAGCTGCATTTCTGTAGATATTCCAGTAGGAGTTGCTACTAAGTCATCTACAAGTAATGGAAGCTTGGTGTTTTGGATGCTGAGACTTGAAATATACTTTGTCTTGCTTGTTTCATCCATTTAGTCAGTTCAGTTTCTTTTTGAATTTTTGTAAGCAAGCATTGGAATATCAATGTTGTCATGAGTGCATTTAGGGTTGTGGCTGGCCAGGAAGTAACATTTCAAGTCTGTGTGGGCTTTCAAGTTTCTGTCACAGTAGTGCAGAGCGGAGATGAGGAGACTGTCTACCCTAAAACCAGGGCAGCTGGGTGCAAAATAGGACCATGGTTATGCCAGTGGGATAACTGTGTGGGAGTGAGTGGAAAGGGTTGTGTCTGTGGGTTGGGGATGCATACTATCTGGAATGTGGGAGGATCTGGATTTCATCCCCACTATTGGAAATAAACCACCTTGGGTTTTTCCAAAACAGATGAATCTGTTTGGCTCGAGGGCCAGAACATATCAGTAGAGTACAGGGCTGCCCATGTGGTTTAAGCCAGAGCAAAGCCTTGTTTCCTTTTTTTGCAGGTGTGATCCCCCTTTATCCTAGTGGGATGTACTTCTGACTGAGAAGAAAGCCAGCAGTGTGTCTGCTGGAGTTTGTGAGGAACCCCTGCTCTGGCTGGGGTCTTGATGCTAGGTGTTGAGATCTTCTCCAGGGAGAAACATTCCAAGGGCTCTGATCTAGTGCCTTCCATGCAGGCCAGCATCCAGCCATGGTGGACCATGGGGTGCAGAAGTGTGTGCCTCCACAGGGTTTCACAATGGGTTTTCTAATGCTTATTTAACAGTAATATTTCACCGATCAGATGTTCCCTTAACTATGCACATTTGGAAATCTGTAAAAGCTACTTTATGATGCTTGCCAGGTTCTCTTTTATTAAGACAGTAACACACAGCATTCTTCAAGGTCCTTTTGTGCTTCCCATCCATGGGAAGCATTTCTTGTGACCATGATGCAAGCGTCATCCAGGTTCCAGCAGCTCCTGCTGTGCAACAGAGGTGCCCAGTGTGGTGAGGTGAGTGGAGTTGGGTAGACGGTCCACCATGCAGGGTGTGAAAGTGCAGCGGACTCTGTCATCAATAGCATATACTCCTCTCCACTTTTATTATGGTCTACACAAGGGCCAAGAACCTTTTTCTCAGCCAAGGGCCATCTGGATTTTTATGACATTGTTCTGGGGCTGAACAGACAGCTGTGAGCATCCAGTGAAAAACATGTGTGCTGACCTGTCACATGTCAAGTGATTTTTGTGGCCCTTACATGACTGACTGAGTGTCCTTCAATTCTGGTCTCAAAGGAGGATTCTGGAGCAATAGTGGAAGGATGAACACTGCTTGCCAGTGGGACTTGGGGTGTTTGCAGAATTGTAGATTGCTCCCCCCAGTGCTCTCTCTCCCACTTCCTGTATTAAGCTATTTGTTATTTCTAGTCTTCTTTCTCTCTGTTTTCACTTCTTGTCTCTGGATTGCTTTCCTCTGTCCTCTCTCCACTATCCCTTAACCTCAAGTTCTTTTCCTTTCCCTTCTCAGGTAGGCAGAATTCTCCTGAGAGTTTGTGTGCAGGGGGAAGAAGAGCATCCTCATGGCTGGGTAGGTATAGGCTGCAGCTGATTGGAATTCCTGCTGTCTCCCAGTGTCATCTTTTCTCCCTGTTTAACTTTCTCTATCAGCTCTAATGTGGGAAAGCAGAGCAAGGGGAGTAAAAACTAGAGACATGCCTGGGAGAAATTCCGCTGGTCTGTTCCTGGTGAGGTTTGAGACATCATGCACAGATTTTATTTAGTCCATTTAATATAGTGGCTGTGGAAGTTGGTAGCAGATGTCTTGAATCCTATTGAAGGAACTATAAATATGAGCTTGTGGCACCTTGATCTTATACATGGGCCCAATTTGATTTCAGTTTATTTAATTAAAACTTGACAATGCTGCTAGCTACACTGCAGTAGGTATAGGAAACTTCTGACTTCAGCTTACAAAACTGCGACGGACCAGCTCTGCCTGAGCACTGGAACCAATGGGACAGGGATCTGGGGATAGGTGGGCAAGGAGTAGGCGAAGTGACAGACACAGACTCAAAAGAGTTGCATCTGAGTGTATCTTTACTGAGGAGAATTAACATTTTCATACAGTGTGTGATTGTGACATAGATTCTTTTTTTATTTAAGCAAGTAATCAATTTTTAGGAAAAGAAAAACATTGATGGATTACATAAAAATTGATTACTATCCCACCAACTGTTTAAGCTAAATGGTGCGAAACAATGCGTCATCTAGTCAGCCTTTTTATGCTTAATAATGAACAAACCTAAGACAGGGCTGTACATATATTGCACTCTTTTTATTTTTTTCATATATTTTCAAGCCCCTTTGAAACCATCCTAAAAACCACTTTCAGGTTGAATCAGGCATTCTCCGTTTTCTATAATTTTAATCCCAATATTTGTTCACATAAATTTCTAATTATTATTTTAAACTGTCTTGTTGTTTTGATAATAAACACCATAATGGTCCAGATCTACTTAATCTTTGCATAAAATCTAATGAGTTCCAAAACACCCTTTTTCCTTTTACATTAATCCATCTATTTTCATCTTTGTAAACTCCTGTATAAGGCAATGGTTCATGGGTCAGCTCAGGAAATGTGATGTCACTAACTTTATATTTTGTGGGAAATCACCATCTATTCCCTATAATGTAAGCTGGACTAAAAGTAGTCATAACTGTTGGGGAAATTTTCTTTTCCTTTAATTATCAGGGGTCCCTTTTTCTAGAACTCTCTGTGCTTTTGGGATAACTCCTTCTGGCTTAGTTTAATTCATTAATTCTGCCTGTTGTAACATATCTAGAGATTTTAAATTTCTATATTTACTATGAATGAGCCACAAAACTGCTTGTGAAATTGTAGGAGTTCCTGGAGGCAGTGTCACATCAAATGATAGATTGATTGTGGCATTGCCCACATTTAATCTTTTGTCTTTATTATTCAGAGAAGCTGTCTCCATTGGATTGGAAAGAAACAACATGCTCTATTCGTGGATCAATAGAAAAATAGCCAAAATGAGAATAAAGGCAATGAATGTATAGCCAAGAAGAATATAGTAAGAATAAAGGTAGAGGCTATAAAGGTGCAGCCAAGTGTATGGGAAACCTTGAACCAACACCCCCTTCCTGCAGGCATGCTTCCTTGAAGCTTATGCTTTATCTGGCATGATATCTCATGCAGACTCTGAAGGAGGTGGCATGGCACAAATCCTATACCTTTCTACCTACACCTTCCTATTTCATGCAGCTCAGATAGCACTGTCTCTTCCTAGTGGAGTTTTTGCTCATGAATATGGGTGCTTACTGATGTGTCCTGTGTAAAGAACTTGAGAAGATTGCAGTTAATAAAGCAGGGTACAGTACCTTGGAAGACCCAGAAACATTGAAGTGGGTTCAGAGTTAATTGGAAGAGAAGAGAACTGGAATGAACGCTGGAGTCAAGGTGGCTTCTACATGTGAGCTTTTAGTTGGACTGCAGCCCCAGTGTGAAATGGAAGACTTCTTTGCCTCCATTGGACCAAGAGACCCTTGTGGTCAGGTCAGCAGGAGGATCCTGGAGTGATTTGTTAATCCTGCCCTACAGGGGGAAGGGGGATTCTGCATATCCCCCGTGGGAATGGGCAATTGGCACCACAGTCATGGGAGATCGATTGTAAAATGAGCCCATTTTATTTTATTCACATAAAATATTATAGGCTTGTTTAAAACTTAATTCTCATCCTGAGTATGCAAAATACAAATTCCAAAAAAATGTTCAATTTTTTTACTTTGTACTTTGCAAATATACAAAATAGAAGTTTGGTTAAATTTATATTACATATTTATTAAAGTGAAGAACTATGTAACAAGTTAGCTCTGCTTAAGGCATACTTAGGAATAAACGATTGTACAAATTATTGTGCCTTTGAAGCCTCATTGCATAACAAGACTATCTCCGTAAAAATTGTTAAAGAAGTAAACCAAGTATAACTTAGTCATACATATAGATCAGAAGACAAATATATAGTCCTTGTCAGGGCTGGGAAGGTGGCTCAGTGGTAGAGCACTTGCCTTGCATTCCTGAGGCCCTGGGTTCGATTCCTCAGCACCACATAAGAAAAAAGAAAAAAGCTGGAAGTGGCACTGTGGCTCAAGTGGTAGAATGCAAGCCTTGAGCTGAAGAGCTGAGGGTCAGTGCCCCGAACCAGAGTTCAGGCCCCATGACCAGACCAACCCAAACATATATATTTATATATATATATAGTCCTTGTCAAAGCATACAGCAGTTTGAGAACTTTGGCTTCCTCTTTTGTACCTTTAGAACCAAGACTCATCAAGCACCATCATTTAGGCTATTAGAACACATATTCTGTACTGAAATCTCTTCCTCTTCTTCTAACTAAATAATGGCTTTTAGAAGGCAAAGGGAATACAAGGTGTTCTTTATATTTATATTGCATCTGAGACAATCTGTGAGAAGCAGAGTGGGGGAGGTTTGTAGAGTGAGACTAACACCACCACAAGGCCACAAGAGGCAGGCCTCCTGGAGCAGAGCAGAGGCCAGGCCTGTGGAGAGGAAAGCCCTGTGGTATAGAGAGGCCTGCTGGAAAGAGAGAGAAACCTGCCACCTGGAGGCTGCAGCTGCTCTTAGTTATGAGGTAGCCCAGGACAAGACAGTTATAGACCAGCTAGTGAAACTCCTTTGTCACCTTTGGCCATGGATTTTCCCTCCTCTGAGATCATTACAAATTCAAGGGAATTCTGGTCTTCCCTCTCCCTCACCCCACCCCAACTGATGGATCTAATTTGCACCCCATTATCCACAGCTTCCAGTAATCCCCATGGTGGTGTCTTGTAAATCCAGGAATACTCAAGTTGATTTAGAATTGCAATGATAGCCGATACAATCTCAGACCCATCTGTTCAATTTTGTTTTTTTAATTTTGCCTTTGGATTCTTCCTTTCTCTTGATTATCCATTCACAAGAGATATTGGAAACTTTCCCATGGTTGTAGTGCTTTGCCAACATGAGCTCTCTCACATGGGAAGACAGTATGAAGGATTTTCTACTGGCAGTATGTGACTGTGTATCCACAGTCAGGGATTTAACAGTGTCTCTATGCATCAGGCCAGGGGACCCACCTGGACAAGGCTGTTTCTATGCATCAGGACAGGAGACTCATCTAGACAAGGCAATCTGTATGCATCAGGCGAGGGGACCCACCTGGACAAGGCCGTCTCTGTGAGTCAAGCCAGGAGACTCACCTGGACAAGGCAGTCTCTATGTTTCAGGCCAGGGGACCTATCTGGATAAGACCCTCTCTATGGGTCAAGCCAGGAGACCAACCTGGACAAGGCTGTTGAACTTGTGGCACAGGAATGGCAGCACGACTAGTGTTGCCTGGTCAGTTCATCAGAATGGGCAAACTTCTACCCAAAGCCATCCCAGTCACAGTGGTAAGGTAAGGTGTCTCACCTGTATGGGTTCAGAAATGCACCTTGAGATGAGAGCTCCTTGGATAGGTTTGGCTGCAGCCCATGTGCTCACACGCATGCTTGTCCTTTGTGTGGCCATGACCTTCTTACTTCCTTCGGCTTTGGCTCCTCTGGCAGGTCACCTGCTCAGGCAGGCAGGGTGGGTAGTTGGGCCCTCGATGGGCATGGGATATAGGGGCTAGCAGTAGAGTTGGGTGACAGTCCCTATTGACCAGCAATTCCTCATGACAGGCTAAAGTAGTCCTAATGGGGAGCTGTTGCCCCAAGGAGAATTCTTTTTTTTCACTTTTCCGCAAACTTTGTTACAAACATACAATTCTTTAAATATAGACTGTAAAACTCCATTTGCAAAAGTCTGCTATTGTAAGGAGTGCACACTAGCAGGAAGGATTCTTAACTTTTTCTATGAGTTTTCTGTCAGTTTTGCTAGTTAGTGGTAAATACGGGACCCGCTGTTTTACAGGCCTGTCTGAAGCTTGTGGCTGTATTCACATTGCTCTTTTGAAGCAGCCCTGCATGTATCAAAATTGTTCAGAATCTGAGCTTCAACCTACAGGCAGTGAGATCAACAGCCCGTCTGGACTCTGCTTTTTGAACGGTTTTCAGGAAGTGTAATTTCTGGACGGGTACTGCACTTCACAGATTTGTTTGAATTGCCCATGCAGCTCTATGTTAAAGTGCATTCTTCTTTTCAAAAATAAGCAAGAGAAATAATCCTTTTACTTTTTAACTAACCAAGGTACTTAAAAAAATGAACTTTTTGGTCTCTCAGCAGATATTCTCAAATTGATCCTACTACTACAATTTCCATGTTCTATTTACAACATTTATAGGATTCTGGGTGCAGGGAACTTTATAAAATGAAAGGTGCAGCTTCACTTGAAGCAGAAATCAGCTCTACAAATTCATACATAGGCATACGCACTTGGCTTACAATGTATAAGCTTGTTGGTATTTACAGAGATCAAAGACAACCCTCTCCAAAAAAAAAAAAAAGAACAAAAAACAACCTTTTAAAGTAATTGCCAACCTAAACTCTAATTGTACATTTAGATCAGGAAGCTGTCTCCTGCTATCAAGTTTTGGTTTTAATTGAAATAACTTTGTAGATTCTCTACTGGAAGGACATGAGTCCCCCGCTTTGGAGTGAAGAGCCAAGTCTAACAAAGCTACCAATAGATAGAACTGTCTCTGAAGATTCCCACAGAACAAAAACATGCTATGTAGCACTGTATCAGAACAGGTGATCTTAACAAATGATTTTAGAAAGACATCTGTATGAAAGTCCAAAAGGAAAACAAAATGCTTAATAATATAGATGTTCTAGGACTTCAGAAAAAAGTTCAGATACACTGATATAGTCTTGATACTGATGCCACTGAAAAATAATTCAAATACTACTTGCCTCCTATTGGAATGTGCGAAACGATAGACTGTAAAAAAATGTGTCTACACTAACTGAAAGTCAGTTTCTAGACTTTTTGTCCAATCTATAGGGTTTTAAGAATCCAAGTTTTTTTTCCCCTAGGTAGAACTTTGGGTTTTGAACTCAAGGCCTTGTGTTTGCTTGGCAAATGCTCTACCACTTAAGCCACACGCCCAGTCCTATTATTGGTATTATTTTTTGCTTTATTTTTCAGATAGGTTCTTTTGTTTATAGCCCAGGGCTGGCCTTGGGCCACGATCTCCTATCTCTGTCTCCAAAATACCTGGGATTACAGGCATGTTCCAAAATGCCCAGCTCCAGAGAGCTTTTTTACACAGAAGAGTGACATGGTAGAAGAAAAGGATTTATGCTTATTATCAATTTAAAACAAACCTCCAAGTGTGTTTAGTGATAAAATCCTGTTCTTTCATTTTCTTTGAGTCTCTTGTACTTTTTTCTCCCAAGAAGAAATGTTAAAAGGGAAGAAACAATCCACTTGCCCTTCTATTTCCAAGCACATATTTTTCTGACCAGCCTGATCCAGCAACACGAGACAAAATATTTTGCCTTTAAGAGATGGTCTCAGTGAGTCTTGAAAAAGTTAGCCATTGAAGAGATGCTGGAGGTAGGAAAAAAGAACAAACTCATGCCTTCTGCAAAATGCTAGTGGCCACTTAATGTATCTATCACTTTCCCTTCACAACTCTGGACCTTCATTTCCCTGTGTGCCCTCTCTTTTTTTTTTTGGGTACGGTCGTGGGGCCTGAACTCTGGGCCTGGGCGCTGTCCCTCTGCTCTTCAGCTCAAGGCTAGAGCTCTACCACTTGAGCTACAGTGCCACTTCCGGCTTTTTTCTTTTTGCTTATGTGGTGCTGAGGAATCGAACCCAGGGCCTCGAGCATGCAAGGCAAGCGCTCTACCGCTGTGCCACCTTCCCAGCCCGACTGTGTGCCCTCTCTTATCTGTCAGTGGATAGCAGAAATAGCATGGGGAAAATAAAAATTGCTCCCGGATTCAAAAATCTATTAGAAAAGTTGAGTTAAAACTTTCACTATCATGCTAGCTTAGCTTCTAATACAGTTGTGCTCTCCCTTTTACTAGTTTACTGTGGTAAAGCTAACAATATGGCATCTTCTCGTTTTAACATGGTTCTATCTGTCCCAATTGGAATGTCTAATTCCAAGAAGGCATGAGTTAGATTCTCAAACGAGAGTAAGACTGTGAACAGAAGTGGACAGCATATTCCATACTGCATTAGGAAATACAAAAGGCATTCACAAAGGCCTTGCTTGATTCAGGGGGACACATCGCAATTGGAAATCCCCAAGACAAGAAATCTTTACAATGCTGATGCAATTTTATTTTTCCATTTTCTGAATTTAACCTTCAGTACTGAAAAGTGGATTGCACATGTTCCAGTAATGAAACTAGGTTTTAAGAATAAGGTCTGAGGATGACTTACACAGTCAAGTCAGATATGGCAATGGAAATTGCTACTCAAGAGTCCAGTTATCTCAAGAAACTTCTGAAGCTAATATTAAAAATGAATATTTTTTTTCGAAATTAAAGCAGAAGAAATGAGGCTGTAATTTGTCATTTCCACCTTGCATATGGAATTTCAAATGGGACATATGGACTTTTTTCTTATCTGTATTTTAAGGTAAACATGGTTCTTATTTTCTTTTTTCTTTTCTACAAACTATCTCCCCCCACCCTGCCCTACCCCCACCCTTACACCCATTATCCAGTATACTGAATGGGAATTGTAACTCTTTCAGAAGACAGCTAATTGATTTACAGTACTCTAAAAACAACCCTGAAAACTGATAATCTCATTCATTTACTGTAACTTCAGTGCTGTTATCGACAGAAAAGAAAAAGTTACCTTAAGGCTTAAGGGAAAGTAACTTATTAAATTGTGAATGCAGCATTTTTTACTCTCCCATCCATTGGAAACTAGCAAAATGTATTCTGAATCAACAATACAAACTTTCTAACGTTAGCAAAGATTTCTACTCTCCTGACATAAAGTTAGAATAATATTCATAAACAGAATATCTAGGGGAGCCTGAGAAACCATGATCCACATCACACAAAGATCCTATGCATTTCATGATCAAAAAGTGCTTTATCTTTGAGAAATATGTCAGGGATAAAATGGAAATATACAATGCAAAAAACACTTGACACTTTTTCACAATTGTGGAAAAGGAGCAACAGGTCTGCTCTCTGAACAGGCCTTACTTATGCACAAGACTTTTAAGGTGTCCTAAATTAATATTGATTTAAAGAATTCATAATAGTGGGGATTTCACTCCACTATATTTAAAAAATAAACAGAGATTGGACATCAAAGCTGTCAACTTTGTTATTCATCAGAGCAATTCTGATACTTAGAAAACTCAATTGAATTAGCTCCAGGATCAAAACATTAACTTTCCCCAATCAAAAAGGATACAATCAAAAACATACCTAGAGTGTTATAGAACAACTCTCAGCAAACAAGTCATTTTCATATAAGCAAAAAGTCACTTCTTTCCTCTCCCTTCTCACTGATCAAGGCCACACGATTTTCAAATGAATATCTACTGAGAGATCAGTTGTGCATTACACAAAGTACATAATTGGGTTAAAAATGAAAACAAAATTTTCAGTGAAGAATACTTATGTGCATGGCTTACACACTCCAGCTTCTTAATTTTATCCACCTCAAGAGCAAGGTAGATGCACAGTCACCTTGTGTAGATTACATTCTACTCCCCTGTAAAGCCAGTCAAGGTCATATTTAAGCATCTTCAGCAAAAACAGTGCCTGAAGTGTGCAGCCATTTACAGACCACTCAATATGAGGGCATTATTATAACCAGCCTCTTTTGCCCACAACCCGGCATTTTCAGATAAGACAAGATAATTGTTTTGTTTTGAGAAAACCGAAGCTTGAATCTCTTAAAAGACCTGCAATTTACTGCAAAGTGACCCAGAGGTAACAAAGGAAGCAGGAGGTTAATGGCTGCCTGCACCAAAAGTCTCTCAATCATTCTGCAGTAAATAATTATGGAAAGTGACATGACAAGTAGTCATGTGTGTACCACAGCTACAGCCAGTTGTACCACCTATATGCCTCCAACAGTTCCATAGGGTATTTGGGGGTTTTTTGTTTACTTTTCAGTTTGATTTTTGGTGCTATACAGACTGACATTTTGTTTGGTGCAGCATATGGACTGAAAGATCTGCTCACCAGATTTACCATTTCACTTGCTGAAATGATGAGAAGGGACAATAGAAACCTAAAGAGTGACATCTCTTCACAGAGACCGACTCTTTTGACTGTTTGAAAAAAAAAAAAGGCTTATCTCTGTAGCTAGTTTGAAATAAAACTCAATTTTTTGAAAAGGAGTCTTAGTTCCCTATTTCTAAGGAATGTAACTATTTTCATTAGCTGGGATGTTTGCCAAATTTTAAAAACAACTTCTAAAGCGTTTGTAGTAAGCAGCTAAAAACAAAACAAAAAAGTTAGTTGCTTCCCAGAGTTTGTATAATGCCATTATCTAACTGGAACAAAGACTATTTCCTTTAATAAGCTAGTATTAATGAATGAATCTCCATGCTCTGCAGATTTCTATTGTGCCTAGTCACAGGAATGAGGATCAGTGAAATGCTACAATTAATCTACATCCTTCTGCAATCTTCCTACAGTGGAAGAGAGGCGAATAAACACCCCTGCAGGAAAAATAAGCCTCAGAGATTGGTTTAAGACTTAAAAACCCACCACTAGGACATTCACACTTAATCTTACACAGGCAGGTCAAAATTTTAATATAAATTACTTTTGCCAACACCTAGCTTACGCATTCTTTGCTCCTTTTTTTGGAGGATTCTCAAATTGATATCTAAAGACTTACATATGATATATAACTGTTATATGGTCCAATGACTATGAAAATTTCTCTGGTAACCAAAGCTGATGCCATATATGGTAGTGTTCTTGGCATATACTCTATATGCCTCAGACCACTTCCACATTCTTTCTATTCAGCTAATTATAGCTGAGTAGCCACTGGTAAAGGATTGTGAAGACCCTGTCATTTCTACAGAATAGAAAGGCAAGGCTAGTTACTGCAATTCAGCCAAATAAAAAGAAAAGAAAAAAGATTAATAAACCACTCCCTTGAAAAGGAGAGGTACTGCACCTTTGCAAAATTGAACTGGCTCACTGCAGCTGAGCAACAGGATCACCACTGAAGCAAGAAAATAAGTTGGTCTATACAGGAATTGTACATGATTTGAAAATGCAAAAGTTACAGCGATCAACTAATAGCTGCAACCTTAATTTCCATTGCTGCCTCAGAGTTGAAACTTAAACAGTTTTTGCAAGCCTAATGCTAGCTTCTCATCTCCTTTACTAAAACTAGGAATTTGTTCTCCGCAGCAAAGAAACAAAACACTCAAAACACATAGGTAAATACAGCAGGACATTATTGAAAACAGCTGCCTTGTGGTACAAAATACAGTACAAGTATACAGATGTCATTAAAACATCAAAAATACTATTGCTCCCATACAATTTAGGAAACATTCTTGGCAACGGAGAAAAATTGAAAAGAAAAGCTTTAAAAAACGTTTAAAAATTCTACTATGAATGATGTGAGTAGAGAAATAGTCTGAAAAGGGCACCAATGTTTGTGGCTCTTCTATTTCTTTGAACCTAAGATCAACATTATTTTGAGTCATAGTCTAGTTTTCTTTTAAAAAGCCTAATTTTATATACACAAGTATCTCCCTCTCAGCCACAAATACATGAAAATGACCTTTTTGTATATTACTTATTTCCCAATAAATACAAAAAGATTGTATAGATTGAATACCAAAATAAGATAATAAAAAGGATACACAATAAATTAAAAAGGCAGCTCAAATAAAGGACAGGCATGCAGTTAAAAAAAATACTAAGATTGTGGAGATGGGGTTACTTGCCTCCTGGTTGAGAAGGTGTCACACAAAGAATACCTGAAAACTTTGGAAAGAACATTAGCTCCCATTCAATTCAAAGTTTCCTAGGCCTGTGACATTTCTAGAAATACCTTTTGATGGGGTGGGATTAACTTGATTAACAAAAATCATTTCTACTGAAAATCCATTTAAAATATAGAAGAGGCGATCCATGAAAACCCCAACTTTTATTCTTGAAAGACAGCTGGATAAACTGGCCAATGCCAGTATGTTTCAATTTCAAGATGGTATAAAAATGCTTCCAGGATATAGTCAGCATATTCACGTTCACATCAGTTCCATTCACAGATGGATTTCAGCTTCCACCGGGTGCACTGCTTGAATCATTCATCCATCATTTGCCAACTTTGATTGTGAGGTACTAATAAGATGGATCAAGTTCTTAAAAATTTGTTTTAAAGAAGAAATGATGCTGGAATTCTGAACCTGAGGATCTTTAGTATTTGAACAAATCCACAGATTAAACTGAAGGTGAATTAAGACTTCAGTTTTAGTTATTTCCAACTTCTCTGTGAGGATGCATATTCCATTAAAGCTCAGGCTTGTAGCCATACTGTTCCTTTTGCAGAAAATCATCAAGTTTTACAGTTAAAAATGCAGCCAACCAGTGGCTGTAACAGCCAAATTAGCCACAATTCACTGGCTCATATAGTAGAGCCATGGGATCTGGCTCTCATTCACACCAATGCCACTTCTTGGTAATGACCTCCACCTTTAGAGATCAAGGGAAGAACTTTAGTGAGCAGCAACCCATCCACTCAACGAGTTTGCCTTGTGCTTTATGCCTGACTTATTGTGCCTACCTCAGCAACCCCCAATGTAAAACTGCTTTTATTTTTTGAAAAAAAAAATTCCTTTTGCCCAACTTTTAAACTATTTTAGTAATGAATTCTCTAGTTCAAGCATTGGCTTTTGAATTTTCGCATCCAGGAAAACAATTCTGCAAAGAAAAAACATGGGGCCAGATTCCATGCAAAACCATTAAAAAACAATCCAATTTGTTTTGATTTGCTGATGGCTTCTTGAATTCTTTTTTGCCTTGTCCATGATTGTGTAAAGTTGCATTCCTTTTCATAAACCTGGACTCTCAGGACTGGGTAACTGGAAAGGTCTCTCTGTCTCAAGAATTTCTGTGCAGATCTCAATCCAAAAGGCTGATTACAATGAAGGTGAAGGATAGACACTGCAACGGCGGATAGGCCTGGAGAGATACTTTAGATTTACCCAGGTACAACACAAATTCAACTGTTATACACAGATGGATCTGGGTAAGTCAGATGTGTTTAGGGGCCCAGACTCGAAATCTATCCCCTTCAGGATTATCTAGAAGAGCTTAGGAACCTCGGGTGGGAAATAGAAGCTGAGACTCTTGCAGGTGAGGAGATGCTGTTGTCCTCTCTTTGCAGGTTGCTGTCAATTTCTGGAACTTTACTGCTTTACTCACTGTTCAAGACTGTTGTCTTACGGTTATTTCTCTTAACTATATTATTTTTTTTTATTTTTGTTGGTATTTTTTTCTCCCTTGGTGGCCTCCCGGGCTCCCTCTCCACTAGCTCACAGGGGAATGAGCAAGAATGGGAACTAGCCAGTGGGATAGGGGATGGGGGGCGCGGGTAACAGGGTGGGGGAGGCCAGGGGGGAGAGCTGCCATTTCAATCCTCATCCACCTCCTCCCCTTAGGACTCCTCACCCTCCCCCCCAGCACGACGCTCATAAAGCTTATCCCTCTGCTGCTCCTGGATTTCTTTCATCTCATCCGCATACCAGTAGAAGACGCCACCAAACTTGCTCCAGGCCTTGAAGGGCACGGTGATGGCATTGCGGTAGGACGGCTTCACCTCACTCACACGTAGAAAAACTCCGTACTTGTTGCAGCCCACATCGAAGAAGAAACGTTTGGAGTCCACAGTAATAGAGGTGCCCTCCAGGAGTTCCCCGCACAGCCCCCCCCCCCCCCCCCCCCCGGGGCTGCCGGCACCGCCTCTTGGGCCTCTGGCCAGCTTGTCTTCCTCGCCTCCCTAGTCGTCGATGAGCTTGGTGAGCATGTCGGAATTCGATGAGACCTTGCGCAGGCAGCACAATGGTTTGGCCGCTCTGGAGGCCACCAGGCCCGGAGCCTGCGCCAAAGCCGCCGCCGCCGCAGTTGAGGGTCTGGCGGATGCGCAGGAAGCGGCTGCAGCTGGTTCTCCTTGAGATCCAGGTAGTATTTGCAGTTCTTGCGCACCAGGAACTCGCTCTTTTTTTTAAATTTTATTTTATTTGAGAACATACTGTACAGAGGAGTTACAATTACATGGGCAGGATAATGCATACATTTCTTACCAAGCATTGCAGCCTCCTCCTATGTTTACCCTTCACCTCCCTTCCCAACCTCCCCTCTCCCCCCCACCCAATCCTTCCCCCCCACTACCCCCCCACACCGACATTGTAAAGCTCGTTTTTGACATGACATTTTGTACTTCTCATGGTTGCAACAGGTCCACCTGAATCCTTAAACGACTTGTTTGTCCCCATCTCCTCCACAACTTATACTGACATCAAACATAGTGAAAGCGGGGGTTACACTGTGGGGGAGGGACATACAAAGCAACAAAGAAATAATCTTATAAATGCGTTAGAAACACATGTATGAAAGAAAAAAAAACATTAAAATACATATTTAAGGGTTCGTTTTCCTAACATCACATTATCTGACCTTTTCCGCTTGACTCATAGATGTACTAGATATTGCAAATAAGGGAAACCATGGGACCTATGTTTCTTTGGGCCTGGCTTACTTCACTTAATATAATTTTTTCCAAGCCTTTCCATTTCCTAACAAATGGGGAAATGTCATTCTTTCTGATGGAGGCATAGAATTCCATTGTGTATATATACCACATTTTCTTGATCCATTCATCTACTGAGGGGCATCTGGGTTGGTTCCATATCTTAGCTATGGTAAATAATGCTGCAATAAACATAGTTGTGCTGGTAGCTTTAGTGTGGTCTTGTTTATAAATATTTGGGTAAATGCCCAAAAGTGGGATTGCTGGGTCATAGGGGAGTTCTATGTGAAGTCTTTTGAGGAACCTCCATACTGCTTTCCAAAGTGGTTGAACTGAGGAGTGCCTGGCCCGCCGCCCTCCTCTGTGCCCACTGCCAGCTGCTCGGGACTGCTGGGGCCCAGCTGCCCATAGTGTTCGATGAAGTCGCGCAGCCAGTCGCGGAACTTGGCCGCCACCAAAATGGACAGTGTGAGGCGGCTCTTGGAGCCGCCCGCGCCCACCTCGGCGATCTTCAGGAAGCGGCCCTTGGCGTTCTGCTTCACGTCCAGGTAGAAGCGCTTGTTCTGGATGTCCAGCCGCTTCGAGGCCAGCTCCTGCGTCTCCTGCTCGCCGCCACCACGGGGTGCGGGCTGGAAGCCTCCCTGCCAGCTGCCGCCGCCGCCAGTGCTGCCGCGCTCGCTGCCGCTGTCGCTGTCCACCATCTTCTCTGCTGCCGCCTCGCCGCCGCCCGCTGTGCTTGCGCCCCCACCCTCTGCCCTGCGGCTGGCGCTCCAGCCTTATCCGCCTGCTCCTCACGCGCTCCCGCCGCTCATCGCCAGCCGCCGCTGCCATCCCCATCCCCCAAGGAGAATTCTTGTGTGCTGGGCCAGTGGCTGTTGCTGAGCTGGGGTACTGTACCCAAGTGGGCTTCCAGGTGCTGGCCAATGGTGGCAAGGAGACTGTGGCCTGTCATCATAGGGCACCACCACCATTGCGTGGCCACATTCCAGGCTGCCTTTGCTGACGGTGATGACCGAAAGGCCGCCATACTTGCTGCCAGTGGTGAATAAGCCCATTTTATAGAGAGGAATTACTATTCTTAAGTGAGAAGACTGGCATTGGTTGAAGGTCACTCTGCTGGAATGTATGGATTTGTACTCTGCTCATGCGACTTTAAATTGAGTCTCAGACTTGAGCACCATCCACTGCAGGGCTGGTTGGAGCAACAGCTGGACGGGTTCCTCCCTCAGGATCTCTTACTCAGTGTGTGTCTGTAAAACCCACTCTTACCTTTCACCTTCTACCTTGGGTAGCCTACATCAGGGTCTTTGGTTGAGTGCCAGGCTGTGCCTGCTGCCTGATGCCTGCTTGCAGGTTGGCCTGCTCTGCAGCCAGCAAAAGCTGAAAGTGTTTCATGTACCATGCACACCAGAGACTCTAATGCATCTATGCCAACATCCTGAGGGCCACTGCCCAGCAGAGAGCACAGCTGAGCCTCAGAGACCTAGAAAACCTCTCTTGGAATGCTGGCTCTGTTCCCTCTTCCTTTTTGTCACACTGTCAAAAAACCTATGTGTGCTAGACCAAGAAGTGGGTGGCTAGGCCAGTCCCTAATGGGACTTTGTTGCTGTACCCTCATGCACTTCTACCTGCCACATCCTGGGCTCGCAACCCACTGGTATAAGTGCTAGATAATCAGGCCACCACTTCACACTTCAGGACAAAAGAAGCTCACCTGAGGTCTTGGTGCCAAGTCTACATGTCCAGGGCTTGTGTTACTAACCACATCCTCACTAGGGGATCAATAGTGTACTCTCTGGGGCTTCTTCCTCTCTGGGAATGACCAGGCCTTGCTTTATTCACAGGAGTGGCATCTTAGGCAGATCCAGGAGATGCGCAGCATGGATGTGTGCCTGACTTTCATGTAGAGACTTAGATGACTGAGCCAGCCATGCATGGACAGGGAAATGCTTCTGCATCCAAGTTGCCTTGATGAATTCTTACTTAGAAGATGACCTGGCTCTAAGCAGATCTCAAGGGGAAAACAAGAGTAGATGGGCTGGGCCACATCTGTAATTCTAGCACTTAGGTGGAAGATATAGGTAGAGAGCAGCTGGAGGCCAGACTTTAACTTCATAGTGAGATTGTCTCAAAAGAAAGCCAACGACTGAGGAGGTACATCAGTGGTTAAAGCAGTTTTCTACTGTGTGAAAGTGTCTGAGTTCAATTCCCAGCATTCTGAGGACAGCATAGACACAAGCTCTGTTTCCTGACCTCCTTTCAGAGGGAAAGGACCTAGCCACTTGATCAAGGTGCTTTACAATGAGAAAGACGCCAATAGTACCTCAGTCCTGCACTGCCATTGAACCTTCCCAATCTGTCTGTCCACTGATATGGACCAAGTCATCACTTCTGCTTCCCCACCACTAGGCCAGGGGACCCTTCCCTGTCTGTTCCTTCTCAGAAGGAACACAAGCCATGCTTCTCAGGTAGAACCAGAGTATTTTTGGCAGTTCCTTGGACCTGTTAGTCAGGCCGTGGACCTCAAGGAATCTGCTGTTCAGATGTGGATGTGTAGAGACTGACAAAGCCACAGCTGAGGACAGAGATGGTGCCAGGGTCGCAAGGCTCCTTCCCCATTTGCACTTATCTCTGGATTACATCCAGCCATGTCCTCTGCTGCTCTGATACTGGAGATCGCCAGCACTAGGGGATCACACTGTGCATCTGTGGATTCTGATCTATGCCAAAGCATAGCCATTGAGAGTTGGTAAGGATTGCTGAAGAATGTACTCTGGAGTTGGGGGGGGCTTTCATGATGTGGTGTGTGTTGGCACAGGCAAGGGCAGTTCATAGGGAGTGCTGCCAAATCCCTCTTGAGAACCTCCTGCTTACCTGTGATCCTGCCCATGGTTACAGCTGGACTTGAGGTGGTTAGGTTGTGAGCTGACAGATCAGAGACCTTCTCTAAACAGAGCCCTGACTTATCTGGAGGGATGACTTGGCCCTGTCTGATGGCCTGGTAGCTGCTACCCAGCTCTGGCTCTTTTGGCTTAGTGGGTGTGGAGGCCATGGTGCAGGTGAGGAAGGTCCTTTCCTTCTGGCAGCCCAAGGAGGAGATTTGGTTTGTCCCTACCTCTGGGCTTTGCATTTTTGTCTTATAAGCTTAAATGTCTCTGGTCCTGGAGGAGCTCGGAGTCTAGAAGGAGAGAAATGACACAGTAAGTCCTGACAAACTTGCTTATCACTAGTGGCAAAAGGTAGCCCAAGGTGTAGGCTGTCAGGCATTCTGGACCTCAGACATGCAATTATTCTAGTCCAATGCCATCAAGATCTGCCCTGCAGGCAGAACACTTATGTCATGGGATGATATGGTGTAGTAAACGCCAGGTGGGTTTGCCATGGAGATGCTCTCCAGGGTCAGACTCTTGAGTGGGGGTGGGCAACTTCACCTACCCCTACCAAGGGCTGAAGGGCATTCTTTCCACTAGGAAATAGCATTTTGTCATTAGTGGGGAGGGAGTTTGGGGGACAGATTGCGTAAGCAGCGTACAAGCAAGATAGCTGGTAGCGAGTGGTGAAAGCTGCACTGCAGAATGAGGAACAGGAGGCTGTAAACAGTTTACAAGGAGCCTTGAGTAGGTTGAGGTTTAAGTGAGCTCAGTGGGTGAGACCAAAGGCAGAGAGATTAGTGTTCAAGGCTAGGACTGAAAGGGTTTTGGAGAATCGTGAGGGAACTGAGTTTGAGGTAGCAGAGGTAGGATTGGGCTTGGCTGTATGGGGTTGTGGATGCAGGAGCATGAGGGTTGGGACGTGAGGGAGTGGTGGCATTCTGGCCTGTGCACATGGCATAAGTGAAGAGGGAAGGTACAGGGAAAGGACGTCTGAGGGCTCATTGGAGTCTGGGGCTAGGCCCTTGTATTGGGCCACTGAACCAGATGTGCTCGTAGTCTCTGAGTGATGCCTCCACCCTTGGGAAGCAGACATACAGATGAGCCTTTTCCAGGTTGCACCTACATACAATCAAGCATTTGATCTGTGTAGAGATCTGTGGTCCCATTGTGTGTGGTCAGGTTGAATTGGCCCAGGTCACTGGACAGGAATATAGACATCCTTTGCCCATAGGTCAGCTCTGAGGACCAGCAGAGTGGCAGAAGCACAACTGGAAGCTCGGTCCATGGAAAATCTGCACTATCCTTATCCTCCTTTGCCAAAGCCTGAGGTATCAGACCCAGCAGGACAAGGCACTGCTGTCAAGGTACATGGGATATGATCCCTCAGTGGTTACTTTTGAGGGTGTGAAATTGAGGTAAGCTGGGCAGTAATCCTTATCGACCAGACTCAAGTTTTCATTTTAGACACAGTGCAGGAGGCATTAGCTGGTGAGTTACTGCTCCCATCGCTCAGCTCCATGGAAGTTTGTACTGACCAGCCCAGTACTGTGAGTCCCATACAGGCCCATCATCCTTCCCCCTCTGGGACAGGTGGGAGGCCTCACAGGGACAGACAGCAAAGGACAGGGTCCTTGCTGTCCCAGAACCTTCACTTGGATTAGCTTGTCACTTGACACTGGGAGGCAATTCTGGCCTCACTGTCATCTCTCATCCCACATGCCCACAAGCATGCCATGCCAACCTACCATCAACAATACAAGTCTTTGGGCTCTGTTCCTGTCAGGGAAGGTGCCAGGCCCATTTGCATCCACGGGGCCACAAACAGCCCCAACAGCAGCCACCCCATTCCCCTCCCTCCCACCCTCATTCTTCTTACTGTCCACATGCCGCCCCGGTCTTTTCAGACTTGTGCACAGGAGATGACCCCAGCTGGCAAACATCAGCTGACCCTCCACCTGCCTCAGTGTGACCACTAGGCACCTGCGTTGGTCACTCACTTGGGTGAGTGTCTGTGCACACTTGTTCCCACACAACACACTAACACTGGGTCAGGCTTAGACACAGTCACACAGAGTTTTCTCTGCAATTACCACAATGCCCTACGCTCCTTTCTTCCCCAGACATCCTTGAAAATGAGATCACTGAAAAGGGCCGTGTGCCAATGTAATCCTGGCTCTGTCTCCATGCCCACTATCCAACACTCCCCCAGTTTAAACACTCATCACAGGTGAAAGAAGCTCGCTACAGACATGTGAAATGAGGTATCACAAGAGCTGCATCTACCCAACTGCATTTCACTTGGCATGCTTTGGCTGAATTCTGACATGTCCCTTCCTAGCCAGTCCCGGGCCCAATACTGCCTCTCAGCTCTGCTGCCAGGGGCCTAACACCTTTCTCACCTTTTGTAGGCTTTCACACGTGTGTATGTGTGTGTGTGTGTGTGTGTGTGTGTGTGTGTGTGTGTTAATCCCATGATCCTCCTCAGTTCCCCTTTCTAAAAGTGGTAGAGTTTTTCTGAGCTCCTGCCAGCAAGCCTCCAGGGGAATGGGTCTTACTTTGCCAAGAGATTCTGCCCATACCTGGAAAGAAAATGGGATGATGGTTCTCATGATTGTGGAGGACATGTACACCATATGGACAGTAACAAAGGGTACTTGTTGCAGATGCCCAGGGGGTATCCACAACCCTTTTGGCCCCATGGAGGCACGGTGCTCCAGCAAACAGGCCCTGTGAGTGACTAGGTGATCCTTGTCCTGCAAGGCTCTCAGTGATGTGGCCAGCTGGAGCACACCCAGGTCTCACCCAAGTGGACATGTAGGTCTTTGCAGAACCAGCTTTCACTCCTCTTCATCCCTTCACTGGCCTCTCTGTCATCTCTCCTCTTACAAGCCCCCAGGTGCACCCACTCACTCAACTTCCAGCCATCAACCCTGCAAGTCTGTGGGACTTGAAGCTGCCTGGGAAGGTGCCAGGCCCACAAACTACCATATAACCACAAATAGCCTCAACAGTTACCACACAGCATTCTCCATCCCCTCCCAACCAATGCTTCTTTCTGGCCTTATGTCACTCCTTGTCTTTTCAGACCTAGCAGTTATATAAACACATGCTAGAAAGGGCTGGCTGCATCTGCCTGTATGAGGCTCTCCCATGGAGTTCCTAGTCTCTGTCCTCCCATTTCAGTGGAAACATCTGGAGGTGAGGCTGCAGGTGAAGGCGACTGGCTTGGTGCTGTTCCTTCCAAAGAAGGGATAGCCAGCCTTAGGTACAAACACACAAACACACACACAGGTGAAAGCCATTCAGGGGCAGAATACTGTGTGTTGTGTATGGCGGAGACACCAGAAGGAGAATGTGTGTGTGTGTGGAGGGAGGCAGCATCGTGGAAGGCCTGATGTGGATCCTTTGGGGACTGATCTCCTGAGCTCTGCCGGCACTGCTGTTAGCACTGGCTTGCGCCATCTTCCAGCTCCACTGACACCAGAGCAACAGCCATCACCACAAATGCACTGACCACAAGCTTCTGCATGCAGGGAATCTTGCCTAAGGGCTCTTCAGACAGCTCCAGAACTAAGCCCCACGTTGCACCAGCCCCCGCCACACACCTGCCTGCCCTCTTACTCATTAATCCTCTGCCTTCTTTTCCTACTGTTTCCTTTGTTTCCACTGTTCTTATTGTTAATTTCAAAAAAAAAACTGGCACACAATGACATCTCTCTGGTGGAAAAAAGTTCCAATCCGTGGCCCCAAATCATTTTCGAGTTGGTGCAGCCCCTGGCACTGTCTACTAGGGAACACAATCCTTGAACAGTTACCCTTCAGAGGACCTCCCCACTCTTTGCCTCCTTGTTTTTGGCAGTCAAGAAGCTATCCAACCTTCCTTATTCTGGATTCCTTACCTTTTTGCTGGTAGCCTGTTATCTGCCCATATTAGTAGGAGTAGTACCTCTGATTTAGGTCACAGGCCTCTGTGTCCCAACAGTAAATGGAACTCAGAACCGATCTCACAGGGCATCTTCCCAAGGTGGCAGGGAATTTTGGAGGACAGGAGTGCAAAGGAAAATACGGAGGGAAGGGCATACTCAAGTTGTTGCCCAGTCCAATGCAAGGAGAACTACTCTGGAGGGTACATGTTGGGGAGACATTCCTGGGGCCCAAAGTTCACATAAAGTCCTATCAGCAGTTCTGACACACAGGGATTCATGAGGGGGAAAGAGGAAGGGAGAGCCTGTTTGTCTAAAGACGTGGCCAACCCATGTCTTATCTTCTGCTGATGACCTCACATGAACAGTTGGAACTAACACACACAAGCCCTTACAAAACAACTAGCATGTGTGCAAACCAATGCACACAGTCTTCAGATAGCATTTCTGGCCAGCATCCTGGCAGGTAGGTTGGAAGGAGCTGCTGGCTAGCACTGAAGAGAATGTAGAATGGCGTAGGGGGACGACTGGGAGAACTCTCCCTAGATGAATCTGTGCTAGCTTGGAGAACCCATCCAAGCTCTGAAGAAATAGGTCACTTGAATTAATAACAGCGCCAATGCTGGGGTTTCCTGCCACAGGGACTTTTGCACAATTCATCAGGATATCTTGGCAAGACTACTTACTCCTAACAGCACTGGGAAGACCAAGGGGTTAGAAGGCTCTAGAATGTCCTTGCAGACAGCACCAATGGATATTTCCCGTCCATGGCTAGCAGGAAATAGTGTGTGAGGGAGGGGGACAGTAGATTTAGGAAGGGAGGTGAGGGGGAAGTGGTTGGACAATCCCAATCTCTGTCAGAGAGACTGCAAGAACCCTAGCAAAATCTTTCCTTTTCCTCAACAAAACAGGTATGCATATCTCATTGTGGAAAGCACTGCATCTGCCTTAGACATTCACCTGTGAGCAGAAACAGAGAAAGGAACCTCTGGCACCACCAGACATAGACCTCCTGACCTCCCTGACTGAACCTGACTAACCTGACTGGTTCTCCTGTGGCATGAATTCTGCCAGCCATTGTTTAGCTCACGAATGGATGCCATCCTGCAATGTGCTCCTCATGGGCCTGCTTTCCTAGAGGAAGGTTCATCACATGCCATGTTTACCCTCTGCATTCTCAGTGAAAGATAGGTGGCTTCCTTCAGGGCACTGAAGCAAAGACAAGGTCTTTAATTAGAAAAAAGAAAGAATTTCACAGGAATAAGAGCAGGGGGATATTCAGAGCGACTTTAGTAAGGAGCCATAAATGTCTGTTCCACACCTATATATGCTCCACTCCCATACTGAGTTTTATCACAACACCTAATTCTATCACATGCAATGTGACAGAGGCGTCCCAGGAAGGAAAGTCCTTCAGAGTATTACCACCAATTAAACATAAAAAACCCAGAAGAAATGACATGGCTCAAGAGCTAGTCAGTGTCACCCTTCAGGACAAAACCTCCGTGACAGTTTCCTGGCCTTGAGTTTAAGCTCTACAACTGGCACTGAAATAATAATAGTAATAATTCTACAGAGATACGACAGATTTGTGGCATTGGATAAGATGTCCACTCAAATCAGGTGATTGGGATAGTTAATATCTCTGAAAATATTTTTTTGTGGAGTCCTACTTTTCTTATCTTTGTGGCCAGGTGATCCTTGCTCTAAGTTTAGCAGTTGCATTACTACGTTGGTTTCCATTCTGTGGTTGCTGGTGGCAACTTCAGTCTGAAAGAATTACAGCCCTGCATGCCCCTGTGGAAAGCATTGGAGACCACACGAAGACTTTACCAGCTTGTTAACATCAGACAAAGTGTTGGCACAATCATCATCTCATGCTGAACCAGACAGTCATGACGCAGAGAAGCCATGCTGCTGAAAGGAAAACCTCCCACTCCTACTGCTTTAACTCATGCCAACGTGCACTTACTTTTCATAATGTCACCCATTCAGTACTGCCATACACATGCAATCCCACTGTGCATGACTGTGAGGGACAGCACTGCAGGAACTGCTGATTTCACTGTATCTTGTTCCTTCGTTTTTCCTAGTACTACCCCAGCAAGGGGTAGTTAAACAACCACTGGGCCAAAGAGAAGCTGCACTTATAGACTATTTTTCTAAAGTGGGTGTACCATTTGCACTCTGCTGCCATTGGATGAATGTCTGAATCTCTCTGATCTTAACTAATATCACTATAACAAACATTGTTAGTGCAAATTTTTGTGAGGTCTGAGGTTACACCTCCAGTGTGCTTCAAATAGGTAATGGCATCCAAAACCCTGCCATGTGTTTGTCATCTATATTTGATGGTGGTCAAAGCTGACCGTACAAGTCTTTTGCTCACATTGCAGTTAGGTTGTATTTCTGTGTTCTGACCATGGAGTTGTGAGCCATGTTCCAGAACATTTTACTGGACTGTGCGAGGTGACAAAATCAGAAAAAGCTGAAGGTTGCTCAGAGTCTAAATTTTTCAAGGACAAAGCTGAGATTCAAACATGGGCAGTGCGTGCTTAGACACCATCGTGAGCAGTTGCTCACCACAATCATCACTGTGGGCACAGATGGACAGCCATTCAGAGGCACAGGTACCTCCTAGCATTATTAATTATGCGTACCTGTGACTAGTCTAGCTGATCTGAGGACAGCTAAGGAATGCTTTAACTCACACACTAATGGGCTAATAAAAGTGACAAGGTTTCATTATACTACAAGGTATTTTATACTCTGGATTCAATACTTTGGACAAGGAGCACTAAATTGTGACTGTATCACTTTTTGGGAGGCAGCAGGGGAAGCAAGTGAACAGTCTCTGAAATGTGAAAGGTCATGAGCTACCACCTCCTACCCACATCCTAAGGCCCCTTTGCTAGACAAGAATGCATCTCCTCCCTAAAAGCATCCCCAGAAGAATGGCCCAGTATGGACCTAAGGAGGTTCTGTAAGCATCCAAAGAAAACCAGGTTTCAAGTGACTCAGTGACAACAATAGATTTGCCAACCAACTGCCACCATTAGGAGGTCAGAGTGAGTTTACTTTGTGGCTTGGGTAGTAGCAATTGGAGGCTGACTTGATGGGTCTTCTGAAGAACCCAGCAGGGTTAAATAAAGTGGCCAAGCAGATTGACACGCCACAGTACCTGTGCCCACATCACTCAGTACCTTATCACTAGGTGGTTCTACAGACTACCTGACAGTGCACAGAGGAAGGCTGCATAGCCAAGTGCTCAGGATACACTGACCAAAGGTCATTGCTGAGGAACAGAAATGAGCAGAAAAGGCTCAGCTCCTCAGTAACATGGACTCTCCCATTGGGTGAAGCACAAAAACTCTGAAGACATACAGGCCTGTGTTCAAGTCCTATTTCTAACACATTGGAGCAGATTAAGCCAGAGCTCAAGTTCTGGTACAAAGCTGTGATAATATCCTTGTCTGTTAGGGAGAAGTCACATGTTGCTTGTTATACTCCAAGCTCAGTGCTAAAGGAAGCACATGTCCACAGACACAGATGGCTCTCATTCACTCATTGCCAATCTGGACACAGGAGACAATGCTGAACCCCAGAACCCAGACTGTTCATAAGAGGCCCTAATCCCTTCACCAACTTGGCAAAGTGAGACCTGTATTTCCAGCAAAGCAGAGGAACCGCAAATTGCAGAGTCTCTGGAATTCCAGCACAAGCTTCTTAATCCTGATTCTTCACAATCTCTATAAGCTTAGCGCCTATCCCTCATGGTCACTATGTTGACTGACTGTGACTGAAGGCTCAGCCAATGCCAGAGGTAAAGGCAGCTTTCGGGGGTATGCACAGGGTGCCTAGTGCCTGGGCCTCCAAACATTAGTGAGAACTAAGAGCAGAAAGCCTGTGGTCAGGCCTTCTGAGCCCCATGCAGGACAGCAGCCGAACAACTGCCTTATCTTCAGCCACAGAACCAGGGGGACTGTTATCAGACTCAGCGAAAACACACAGGCTCAGAGTTGCAAAAGAACCAAGTTTCTGAACACTATAATCAAATTCCACTCAGAAGTGAACCGGATGGAGACACATTCATCTACAAATACTGATAGATGGTAACCTGCCTCTATAAAACCTTAAACGAATCAAAAGATGGGGAAGATAAGGCGTAACAGCCTTCCCTGATAATCCTATAATGGAAATGCAAGCAAATACATGCTCCTTCTGAATAACTTCCTACTGACACTCTGCAAGCTCTTTGCTTGTCATGGAAAAAGTTACCCTGCTGCCTAGCCAGCCAAAAGACCTTCTTATCCATCCACTAAGGCTCAGTGGTAGAGTGCTCAGAGTGCAGAAGGCACTGGGTCCAAGCCCCAGCATTTTTCACACACAGGAACACCACCACTATATTGTGACACATGATCCTGATCAAGGGCTGTCAAAAACCAGATCCACAATCCTACAAACAGCCCTAAAGAAAACATTCTGTTTGTTCTGAGATAAGGACATTTAGTTGAATATTAATATGGCCCATCCCCTCTCCTGCCATTGAGAATGACTCAGGAAGTTTGCTGTCTCTAGGACACCAGCCCAAGCAGAAGCAGCACAAGCTTCATCAGCAGGTCCAACCTCTAGCTCCACAGAACCAAGAACATTATGCAAGACAGTCAATTCAGTCAACACTACTTCAAGATGTGTTTCATCGGTAACACAGGTCAAGCCATAGAGATCACAATGGCAGAAAACTCAACAACATCCACTTCTGGCTGTTGGTAATGCTCTGGTAAAAGAACTGCTCTTCCGAAAGACTTAATGGCCTTTGGATGAGGCTCCATCAATGCTTGATACAGGATGCATGGTGTACTTCCCCTCCCTTGTTCACCCACAGCTCAGTGTGTGTAGTGCAGTGACTACATAAAGACAAGTGGGAGCCCAGATTACACAGGCACCATACAAATTCTAGGGAAGAGACCTTTCAGGACCCACACCCACTGCATCTGGGACAGACACCAAGTCACTGAGTCAGCAAGCCCAGCAAGCAGCAGGCATTCAGCAAACTGGGTCTCAAAGAAGGAAAATGGTAACATCTAAAAGAGTGTGCCCCAAGACCACTGATATTCTATGGGACCAGAGTACAATGGGCAGGGGGCAACATTTGCCTTCCAAACATCAACTTCCTAAAATCTGCAGGATACTGCCTTCACCCCTCCCCTCTATGCTGAGGGATCAGTGTGCTAAGATTGTGCTGCAAATCTTCTTGTAGCCCTGATTAAAACTGAAAAATACTGAAGAGTAAGAAGAGGAACAGCCAGCAGGTGGCATGTGAACTACAGGGTAGCCAAGAAAGAATAGCAGAGGCCAATTTACAATGACATGAACAAACAATGAAATGAGAAGGCAAAATCAACAGCTTATCAGGAGCAGGAGAAAAAGACACCCAAGTGGCAGGAGTCAGGCAGCTGGCCCACACTGCCATAGAACCGTAATCTGCTCCCACAGGAAAACGCTTTGCAGCTGCCAGCCCTGCCTGCCAGCCAGCCTGACACCATGCTCTGCATTCTACCATTCGGCCTCTAATCCATTTCACCCAAATTTCTGCTCAGATGTCCTTATAAGATCCCTAGGCTGGGTGCTGATGGCTCATACCTGTAATCCTAGCTACTTAGGAGGGTAAGATCTGAGGATCACAGTTCAAAGCCATCCTGGGCAGGAAAGTCCATGAGACTCCTATCTCCAATTAGCTACTAGAAAACTAGAAGTGGCACAGTGGCTCAAATGATAGATCACTCGCCTTGAGCTGAAGAGTACAGGGACAGGCATAGTACCAAAGTTCAAGCCCCATGACCGACAATAATAAGTAAATAAATAAATAAGTATATAAATAAATAAATAAGATCCCTAGGAACATAGCTCTTTGGCCTTACCAGGTCTCCTAGCCCCATGAATGGGATACTGACCTGCCACCCAAGACCAGCACAGCCAACCCAGGACACTAGGGCCAAGAGCAATGTAATGACTCCAACTACTAAGAGCAAGGCTCCTCATCCTGGATGCCTGGCTAGTTCCACTTCAGTGTCTGACAGCTGCTGGGTACCCCATGCTCATTGGTCACCCTACCTGTCACAGAGTCCATGTGCACCAGGAGCAACACAGAGCAATGAGCCACAGCCATGTGAAGTTAGAACATAAATGACCAGCACACAGAGTATAAAATAAAACCCACCTTGGAAAAACACACAGAATCAGGCAGGGGAGGTACTGGGGACCTCACTTTAGACACCGGAGATGCCAGTGAATAGAGCCCATGGTGACTGCTTCCCCACAGAGAGTAAAACATTGGGTATGTCCACAGGACACACTGAGCTCACGTTTCCTCCCAGGGTGGTTGCATCAAGTCTGGGAGCCCAGGAGTCTTGAGACAGGGCAGAGAAAATGAGTGACAGGGACAAGCCTGCTGCTGGAGCCTTTATTCCCCAACTTCTCCCTAAAGAAAAAGCATGAGCTATTGAATCCACACTTGTGACCCAGCAGAGGCTATACAACCATGCATATCATGCAGAGCTCTGGTCCACGGGGATCTCTGGGCAGACAGCGATCTGTTACTTGTCACAGCAG
Organism: Dipodomys spectabilis; assembly: GCF_019054845.1. NCBI lineage: Eukaryota > Metazoa > Chordata > Mammalia > Rodentia > Heteromyidae > Dipodomys > Dipodomys spectabilis. Next base: position 4,245,387 of record NW_024870689.1, read on the forward strand.
TTAGTACAGAAAGTACCTCACTTTAAGCACACACTTTTCCTTTCTCTTGGTAGTGCATTCTGTTTTATACAGTAAAATGAAGAGCAACGCCAGGTTCTACTACCAAATCACTTCTCATGCCATTCTATCCAACAGTATGTTGAAAGTGAAAAAAGGAATCTTTGTCATTTTTTAAAGCAAACTGATGTAATTATGTCCAACATAACCAGCTAATTCTTTTTTTTGGGAGGGGTCCAGTCGTAGGGACTGAACTCTGGGCCTGGGCGCTGTCCCTCAGCTCTTCAGCTCAAAGCTAGCACTCTACCACTTGAGCCACAGCGCCATTTCCAGGTTTTTTCTTTCTGCTTAAGTGGTGCTGAGAAATCGAACCCAGGGCCTCAGGCATGCAAGGCAAGCGCTCTACCACTGAGCCACCTTCCTAGACCCAAACCAGCTAATCCTTTAGTTTATTTTTTATAATTATCTTTAAGTAGTTGTACAAAGAAGTTCCCATTCTACAAAATAGTATATGAGTACAAAGTGTCTGACAACATTGTCACTCTCTTAACCCATCCCTTCTCTCACTTTTTTTATTTAATTGAGATTAGGTGATTACATAAATTTCACATATTTACAGTATTGTGAAATAGTGATACTTAGAGTCACGATCACATTCTAACTTTCACAAGGCAAATTGTCATTATCATGGTCTATATAGTATGTGAATTCTATGAGCTTTGTCAATACAAGTTATTTTTTCCACATCTGGTGATGTTTACATTTCTTTCTTTTTGCTTATTGTAGGATGTTTCCACTTATTCTGTTCCTCTTCCTGGCTTCCCTCTGTGTGTGTGTATATCTATCATATATATAGTCAAGAAAATGGAGTCATTTAGCAATGACATGACAAAATGGGTGGCTGTCCATTGTTTCTTGAGTCCTGTTACTTTGCCATGTCTTCTTGTATTTGGCTTTATCATCAACATATCAGGGAGACCATGTACCATTTCTCTCTTTGTTCTTGGCTTACTTTGCTCAAAATAATCTGCTCTAGTTCCATCCATTTCCCTGCAAATGTCATTATTTTGTCCTTTCTAATGACTGCATAATATTCCATTGTATATAAGTACCACAATTTTTGGATGCACTTATCAGTAATGGGGAATCTGAGTTGTTTCCAAATCTTGGCTATTGTGTACAGTGCTGCAATAAACATGGAGGTCCATGTGTCTTTGTATACTGGTTCCTGTTGCTCAGGGTAGATGCCTAGGAGTGGTATGGCTGGGTTATAGGGGAGATCTATATTTAGCTTTCTGAGCTATCTCCAGACTATTTTCCAAAGTGGTTGTATTAGTATACATTCCAACCAGCAATGCAGTAGGGTTCCTCTTTCTTCCACATCCCCTCCAGCATTTGTCATTGGCTGACATTAGGATGTGGGCCATTCTGACTGGGGTAAGGTATCTCAGTGTTGTTTTTATTTGCATTTCCTTTACAGCCAGGGATGATGAATATTTCCTCATAACCAGCTAATTCTAAGAGCCAAGTGATATAAGAGAGCAAAAGAAAGGGTAACACCGTCAAAAAAGAAATGATTCCCTGATTTCTGTAAGTATAAGCCCTCTGAACATCACCTTTATATACTTTTTTTTTAATGTTATTCATGGGGCTTGAAATCAGGGCCTGACCACTGTCCAGGAGCTTTGTTCCTGAATGCAAGTGGCTCTACGACTTTGAACCACTGTGCCACTTCCAGTTTGCTGGTGGTTAGTTGAAGATAAGAGTCTCACAGACTTTCTTGCCTGAGATGGCTTTGAAACATAATTCACTCTCAGCCTGCTGAGCAGCTAGGATGACAGGCATAGCCACTGTCATGCGGCTCAATTTTTAAAAGCCTTTAATACTTAAAACCAAGAAATGTACTCATTACTTGACTTAGGAAACAGTAACCTCTCTGTGTATCACCTTTGTCATAACAACAACAAATAATAATAAAATAAATTATTAAACCACTATCTCCACATGAGAAAGAGCCTGTGGCCTGACAAGCAATGGCAAGCAGGGTGGGTCTGAGCTCTCTTCACAGACCTTCCTGTCCACAGGTCGGTCTGTGCAGGACTCCCCTCCTCACCGTGGTCAGGCAGCATTTACCCTATGGCTCTGAAGGAGCCTGATCATACAGAGTGATCCTCCACACCAGGTCCTCCAAGGAGTCAGGAATAAATGTGAGGCACTCCATGAGTGTCAAAGGTTAAAACGTAGTATTGGCAAAGACACCAAGCACTTGCTGTAGAGAAAAAAAAAGAGGCTGAATGCTCAGAGCAAGCAGGGACACAAGAACCAGGAAGCCAACAAGCAGGTATTAGAGATGAAACTCTCCGGAGCCCTCAAGTGCCACTTACCATTTATGATGGAAACATGGGTAATTTCCACCAAACTCCAGCCCCCAACCACTGGCTCAGACGAGAGCCAGTGAAGCACAGCCATCCCCCAAGTCTTGCAAGTGTTATCACGGTACACACGCATAAGGAGGTGAGACTAGACAGGCCCTAAGGTCCAAAATATTTCCAAAGGACTGAGTTGGATCTCAGACCCTTTCACTAGTTCTTGCAAGAGCTAATATGGATGACCGGCCTCTTTCCTCCTCTAGCTTCCTGTGAGGTGGGGTGTTATCTCTGCCCACATGAGGCTCTTTCCAATGCCAGGAAGTCCCCAACATAGCTAAGGTGATTTCAGCAACAGGCTCTTTTTATCTCCAGAACTGTTAGCTAAAGCAACCTCTTCTTTAAGAAGTACCCAGCCTCTAATACCTTATCCTGTTAATGAGATACTAAGAGATCCTGATGGTTACACACAGTTTCCTCCCAATGGCCCAATGAGTCCCCATGGATGCCCTGAGTGAACATCAACCTGGTAGTGATATCACAGGGCCCGTGTGCTCCCTCAGTGACAGCTCCCATGGCTGAAGCTCCACCACAAATCCACAAAGGTCTTCTGGAGTCCTGAGAGAAGAAGAAGACTGAACACAGTCCCATGTGCCCCTGGAAATGGACTTAATCCTGCACCCAATATACAGGGTAAAAATCATACCAGCCACTGACTACTCAAGAGACCAGGACAAGGGGCTGGGAAGGTGGCTCAGTGGTAGAGCGCTTGCCTTGCATGCATGAGGCCCTGGGTTCGATTCCTCAGCACCACATAAGCAAAAAGAAAAAAGCCGGAAGTGGCGCTGTGGCTCAAGTGGTAGAGCGCTAGCCTTGAGCTGAAGAGCTGAGGGACAGCGCCCAGGCCCAGAGTTCAGGCCCCAAGACCGGACCCCCCAAAAAAAAAAAAAGAGACCAGGACAAGTCACACATCGAGCTTTTACACCAGTAGGGTCAAAACACAGCCTCCACAAGCTACACACTGGTTCCAACCCAGTTCCTCAACTACACAAGCTTACTTTCATGAAGTCAGTTTATCCACCTGGAAAACCAAGAGACAGCACATAGCAAATAGTATCACATGCCTGTCATGAGGCAGTACTGGGCAGAACTTAGCTCCTTCCTAGACTCAACAAAACATTCTGTGCAATAGCACAGGAAGGAATAGTGCAAAGAAGCCTGTGAATGAGCTGCTCCATGAAAACCACTCACATCTTCCTCATTATTTCCATCCGGCTATGAGGAAACTGGGGCTTCAAGATATGTTTGGTGATGTAACATCCCCTCCATCCATGAATGTAAGCACACTCAGTGCCGACCTCACTACTGCCGACTTGACTACTGCTGCAGGAAGACATGTACCCAGAGCATCGTACATTGAAGAGTGGTGCGAGTGTCCCAGACACACCTGTGGGCTTGTGGCATGGTACTGGTGGGTGGCACACAAGTTTGAGGCTGAGGATGAATTCTGCTTTCATCATCACCTGTCACAGCAGTGAGCACAGGGCACACAAAAGAAATGTGCAGGCAGAGCTATGTAGTGTGAGCTGCCCACAGCCTCAGCCCTGTCCCTGTTAAGGCCCCCATGACCTCACTGACTGGGTGGAAGCAAGCTTTGCACTTGTCACTCTGCAAGGAGAGTCCTACATCACACTATAGGACTGCACTGAGGCCATCCTCCTAATCCTCCTACCTGCCTGTGGACTCTGCTGCTGTCTTCAGGATGACAGCAAGCACCCCAGGATGATCTTAGGTAGGCAGTACTAGCATACAACTGAAAGACCATTCATTTTTCTAAGGAGCTCTAGGTTCCCATGGGCAGGGCCCTTGCCAGTACTGATACAAAGGAGCCACCTCAACCCACTGTCAGATTCATGCTGCTGTGGAGCCACTCTGGCCTCTTCTAATTCCTATGCGGAAGCACTAACTCTGTAGGAGGGTTTTGGAGGTGAGTAGGGTAGGTGTGAGGCCAGGAAGGTAATGTGCCCTTTGGAAAGTTAATGCACTCACCACACACTTCTCAGGCCAGCACAAATCTGGACAGCAGGACACAAGGAACGGGGCATATAGAAAAGGAATAGGGGGTAAAGTTCAAGAAGCCCTGGTAGTCATAAATTAGGTTCAGCTCTGCCAAAGAGAGCACAACACTCAGATTTCAGTGGTCCATCCTAAACACTGAGCTCTGCTAGAGAACAGGGGATTCCTTAGTTGCTAATAATCCTGGAAGATGAATATACAATCATAACCCAAACCACAATGCAAACCAAAGACCTGGGTCCAGCATTCCTCCAAAAGGGAAGAAGAGGGTTTACTTTCTCAAAGCCTACTGACCTGAGTGTGGGTAAAGCTACTCAGAGATGCTTATCCAGGACACTGCAGGGTTTAGACGGAGTAATACCAAGTGCCATTACAGACTACAAATATTAGCAGTGTCCACCTTGAAACCAGCACTTCACAAGTACAAAATAGAAGTAGTTGGGCTTCAAAACCCTTGAGCACAAACACAAATGACAAAAAACAAACACAAACACATATCATTATGGGGAAGGGCAAATGATTGGTATCGCATCTACGTTATACTGAGGACTGCTAAAATTCATCATCACCAAGCTATTCACAATATGAGGAGTTGAAGGAAAGTGAGACTAAGAGAAATGACTCCTACTTCAGAAATTTGTCTTACGGAATGCAGCTTCACACAGACGTCACGGCACTGCAGCTTCCCAGGGTGGAACCTACCTGAAAATTTATGTTAGGGTCTCCTATCTTATTATGAACACACTATACTTTAAATCCTCCTCTGGGCCAGCTATGAGACACAATGATTAATTCTCACCAATTAATAAGACTTGGTATATCTTAGCAATGGTAAATAATGCTGCAATAAACATAGTTGTGCTGGTAGCTTTACTATGGTCTTGCTTTTGATCATTTTGGTAAATGCCCAAGAGTGGGATTGCTGGGTCATAGGGGAGCTCTATGTGGAGTCTTTTGAGGAACCTCCATACTACTTTCCAAAGTGGTTGAACAAGTTTACACTCTCACCAACAATGGAGTAAGGTTCCCTTTTGTCCCTCCAGCATCTTGCTTCTAGCCATTCTAACTGGGGTGAGATGGTATCTCAATGTTGTGATGATTTGCATTTCATTTATGGCTAGTGAGGTTGAGCATTTCTTCATGTGTCTATTGGCCATCCTTCTTTCTTGTTGCTTTCTATGTCCCTCCTCCATGGTATAACCCCTGCTTTCACTGTATTTGATGTTGTTATAATTTGTGGAGGAGAAGGAAAAGAACAAAAATTTTTAATAGGAATACAGGAGGATCCATTACAACAATGAGATGTACAAGATGTTATGTCGAAAAACAAACTTTACAACTTTGACTGGGGTTGGTGGTGGTGGTGGTGGTGATGATGGTGTGGAGAGAGGCCGGTGGGAGGAGAGAGAAAGGGATGGGAAGGGAACACAAAGGAGGAAGCAACAATGCTTGATAAGAAATGTACTCATTATCTTGCCCATGTAATTGTAACCCCACTGTATGGTATTCTCACAATTAAAAAATAACACTTGGCAGCTGTGACCAAGGAAACACAACCTGCAAAGCCAGCCCATTGAAAATTACGAAGGATTCCTGAAAAATACTGAAATGATGGTAGAGAGTGCATTGTCAGGAACTGGAAGGTTTATGGTTAAAATGACAATTATCCCCAAACTGACCTATAAATTGAATATAATTCCAGTAAACATCACAAAGCATTTTGTAGATATCAATGACCTATTTCTAAAATATATTTTAAAAAGCAAAGGAATCTTTAACAGCAGGACAATCTTAAAAAAAATATTTAGGACACTGCCACTACTACCATTTTTAAAGTCAATGTAGTGTTAGGGGATGTGTCTCAAGTGGTAATATGCCTGCCTAGCAGGACGGGGATAAGTTAAAACCCCAGTTACATACACACACACACACACACACACACACACACACACACACACACACAAAATTGCATCTATACCAGTTAGCACCAAAAGAATATGGAAGACTAGCGCAAACCTAGTTATTTAAAAACAGAAAAAGAAACAGACCAATATGTATACAGCAGATTTATTTGACAAAAGCGACAAACATATTTAAGCTATTCAAAGGATTGTACTTTGCAAGAATACTAACACAACAAATTTGGGGGGACAAGATGGTCCTTCATCCTACCCTCATGAAACAGGTATGATGGATCATAAATCTGTACATAAGAAGTAAAATTACGAAGCTTCGGAAAGAAAATACACTTGCAACCTCAAAAATAATTGTTTCTCTTTTTGCTGTAATAAGGTTAGAAATCACACTTTCTAATCAGGTACTCTTCAACTGGTGGCACTCTTCCTGTCCAAACAGACGCTTGTTTTGTGCTCATTCTGACTTCATGTCTCTTCTGGTCCAAGATAAAAGCCACCAGGAAAATAGCAAGTCCGCCCTATCCCCAGTATTCATAAAAATCATATGCCAGGGGCCAGTTAGGTCCCATGAACATCCCTGCAACAGTTGTGATCCATAACCCAGACCTTCTCCACATCCGACTCCAACAGGGTAAATTCCTTCTAAGTCTACAGGGGACCACCATTCTTAATTATACCCAATTCCAATATACCAATCATTGACATAAAATGAACTATTATTTTCATATAGACCACATATATTCTCCTATATGCTTTAAAACATCTGTAGTTTACATATACCAAACATAATTTTGTAAGGGATCATAACAACAACAACAAAAAAGGTCTGTACATATCAGCACAGTTGCAAGCAACTTTTTTGAATAACTCTGAATTGCATTCTTTGAACTCAGAGATACAGAACTTAATAAGACAAAAGAACAATCGTATGAAATTAAAAGTTCCATTTATAATTTGATGGTGTTAATTCAGCGCAGTAATAAGCAATAAGTCAGGTCTGGGATTATAGTTAAATAATAGGCCCTAGTTAGCATATGAAGCCCTGGATTCAAGAGGGAACATAAGAAAAAAGGAAGGCAAGGCCAGACAAGGGCAAGGGCATGGGCAAGGACAAGGGCAAGGCCAATGCCAAGGCAAATACAAGGACAAGGTAAGGGCAAGGACAAGGGCAAGGGCAAGGATAAGGACAAGGGCAAGGGCAAGGCCAAGGACAGGGACAAGGACAAGGAAAAGTACAAGGGCAAGGACAAGGGCAAGGACAAGGGCAAGAACAAGGCCAAGGCCAAGGGCAAGGGCAAGGGAAAGTGCAAGGGCAAGGACCAGGTAAGGAGAAGGGCAAGGAAAAGAGCAAGTACAAGAGCAAGGGCAAGGCAAGGGCAAGGGCAAGAACAGGGACAGGGACAAGGACAAGGGCCAGGACAAGGACAAGGGCAAGGAAAAGGACAACGGCAAGGGCAAGGAGAGTGCAAGGACAAGGACAAGGGCAAGGGCAAGGACAAGGACAAGGACAAAGACAAGAACAAGGACAAGGACAAGGACAAAGACAAGAACAAGGACAAGGACAGGGAAAAGGAGAAGGACAAGGGCAAGGACAAGGATAGGGACAAACAAAAGTATAAGGGCAAGGACAAGGGCAAGGACAAGGGCAAGGACAAGGACAAGGATAAGGGCAAGCATGGGTGAGGACTAAGGCAAGCACAAGGGAAAACAAGGGCAAGGACATGGACAGCGACAAGGACAGGGACAGGAACAAGGACAAGGGCAAAGACAAGGACAGGGACAAGGACAAAGACAAGGGCAAGGGCAAGGACAAGGACAAGGGCAAGGACAAAGACAATAACAAGGACAAGGACAGAGACAAGGAGAAGGACAAGGGCAAGGACAAGGATAAGGGCAAGCATGGGCGAGGACTTGGGCAAGCACAAGGGAAAACAAGGGCAAGGACATGGACAGCGACAAGGACAGGGACAGGGACAAGGACAAGGGCAAAGACAAGGACAGGGACAAGGACAAAGACAAGGGCAAGGGCAAGGACAAGGACAAGGGCAAGGACAAGAACAAGACTCAGAGTTTGGAGTGCCTATATACCAAGAGTAATGCCCTAGGTTCAAACCCCAGTACTGCCAAAAAATAAATTTAAAATAAGTGATCAGGGCACCCCATAATCCAATCCCTAGGGAAAATGAGTGGCTGAAGGCCAGCTGGCCAATTCTCACAGAATCCCTGGCCAAGTGGCTATGATGCAGATCGGGTTTCTGGGCAGCCCAGGGCAAGGGTTCAGTTGGGCTGACCTCAGGCCAGCCCAATGCAATTTGATATCATTGAGTGCTCCTCTCCCCCGCCTGCCCTCTCCCATTCCTCCCACCCCCTACCTTCTCCCTCTGGCCTACTTGTCCCCCTCCAGCCCCCTGCCATCCTCCTCGACCCCCTCATGTCCTCGTCCTCTTCACGCCCTGTCCCCCCATCCCCCACTTGTCCCCTTCCTGTCCCCCCGTTCCCCTCTGCCTCCCTACCTTTCCCCTTACACTCCCCCTCGTCTCCCCTCAAGTCCCCCTCCTGTCCCCCTACAGTCCCCCTAGCGTCCCACCTGCCCCCCTCCCCTTCCTTCATCCCCCTCCCTGGCACCCCCTGACGCTTCTTCCCTTGGCCGTCCCATCCACCCTGCTCCATCAAAGGTCGCCGTGGATCTCTGGCCTTGCTGCCAGCTTGCTGGCCAGCTGAGGTCTGGAGGGAGCAGGACTTGAACAGAAGGAAGCACCCGGTGCTGGCCACCCTGGCTTGATCCAGAGAACCTGGGGCGCCCCCAGATGGGACTCGAAGCATTAGAGTGTTAGAAGCAGACTGGGTCCAGGAACAAGTCGGAACCAGGGCCAAGGTCGGACTAGGGGCTGAGTCTGTCCGGGGTCTTAGAGCAGCCTAGGACCAAGGGCTGGGATCCAGACCGGGATCAGGCCAGGGACCTCCTGGGGCAGTGCTTGGGCTGGCCCCTGGCACCTCCTGGCAGGGCTCACCATGGCTGATCCAGGGCTGGCGCCTCCCTCCCTGGCCTCTCTGGGCACCGCCCCTCCCATCAAAGCTCACCTCTGAGGCCACTCCTGGCTTGGCACCTCTGGAAAGAGCTCACCTCCGTGGCTGCTCCCAGCTGGGGGCTCTCAGGCTCATGGCTCCCTGCAGCCCTCACCTCAGAGGCCACTCCCTGGCCTGGCTCCCTGCTCCCGGCTCTGGGCAGTGCTCACCTCAGCAGCCACTCTGGGCTCCAGAATTCTGGCCGAGCTCACCTCAGTACTTGTGGATACACGGGGCCACATCCACGGGTCTCAGGATTCACTCTTGTGCCCGAGACTCAAACAAATGGCCAGAAAAGATGGATTCTCTGTTCCACAGTAGTATGGCAAAGCCTCTCCAGCCACCAGCTGAACGAGGTCTGGCGGGGTGGGCCCACGAACCAAAGACAAACGCTGGGCCCTGAGGCCCTGCCTTGGGTGCTCCCACCAGCTGCTCTGGGGAGGCAAGGAGAAAGGATGGGCAGAGGGTAGCCAGGGCCCGGGGCTGGTAGGAGGTTGGAGCCACCTGGGGCCCTGGGGACCAGAGCAGGTTAGAGGGTTTGAAGGATGTGAACAGTCACCCGCCAAGGAGCCATTAGGCAGCTTCCGGTTTCTTTGACTGTGGTGGACAATGTTCTACCGACATGGGTGTGTCTACCCCTGCCTTCACCTGTTGGCATACACTGGGATCTAGCAGTGCACACCATCTCCCCACACTGCAACTCGGCAAACTTCAGGGACATGCTAAGCACATCACTTCTTAGAACCTAGCACAATCAGCCCTGTTTGTTTTTGTCACTTTAATAACTAGTGATTTTGATCCACAGTTCCCTAATTTCTGGTATTGGGCATCTTCTCCCTGTACCTCTCATGATATCCACAGGGCCTTTTGTGACCTGTCAGATGCATTTTGCCCAATTTTTATCATGGTTGTTATTGTTACTTTCAAATAGTTTTAGAGAAGAGTTTTGACTTAACAAGTCCATTTATGTGCACAGCAGATCTTGTACAATCATTTCCCTTCCTCCACCTATCCCAGTTGGGTTAGGTATGAGTATATTGAGATTCCATGGCATAACCCCATCAAAAAGCTAACAGCTGAATAAAAGTTAGTATCTGGAAACTGAAATTTGTCTTGACTAGAGGATGTGGATGCTAATGGGAGGGGAAGTGAATGGAGATAAGAATGGTGGGAAAATGTACACATCAGCCTTGCCTCCATTTTCAGCTTCATAGGGATCCACTGCCCAGTCCTCTGTGTGTCATCTGGGCCTCAGGTGGAAACTAAATGGACCATCATGTATTTCAGAAGAGATGTATGCATAATGGATAGGAAGAGCTAGATAAAACATTTCTTAGTATCTTCTGACCTCCATGCTCCATGTTTTGTACACTTTTCCTTTACCCAGGAAATTTCTGGCACCTGAGTGTGTTTTTCCCCGCTGAGCACCAAAGCATCCCTTCAGGAAAAGATTTGCTAAAATTCTTTGCACTTTAGTGTGACTGGCTTCTGCTACCTCTGAGGACAGTACACCAAGATGAGTTCTAACTTGTACCAAAAGTTTTCTTCTGGAGAGACATTTCTAAACTCGAAACTGAATTGGAAATGATCTTTAAGGGACAGGAAAAACTTTCTTTTTTAATCTTCCTAGTATCCAGATTATCAGTGATGAGTCAAAGCTAAGAAAATGCATTTTCTTAAGAGTATAAGGTTTGATGCATCATAGGCCCAAGTAAATATAGTGAGGACTTTTTCCACACAAAAGTAAGATCCCAAAAGAAAGATAAACCTCATAAGGATATATGTCATTATCTTTAAAATGTGATACCTACGCAGTACTCAGAGGCAAGTTTATAGCTCTGAGCTCCTACATCAACAAATTGGAGAGATCTGAAACCAACAATTTAATGACACATCTAAACGTCCTTGAAAAAGAGCAGCAACATAAACTCCAATCCAGTAGATGGAAAGCTATAATTAAAATTAAATCAGAATTAAATTAATTAGAATCCAAAAAATACTATAGAAAGAATCAACAAAACAAAGAGTTGGTTCTTCAAAAAAATTAACAAAATTGACAGACCCTTAGCAAATCCTATCAGAAAAAGAAGAGAACACACCCAAATAAATAAACTCAGAGATGAGAATGGAAACATCCCCACGGAAACAACCAAGATTCAGAACATTATAAGGGAATACTTCTCAAAACTTTATGAGAATAAGTCTGAGAACTTGACAGAAATGGACCTTTTCCTAGCAAATATTGACATGCCAAAACTAAACCAAGATGAGTTAAACCAGCTTAACAGGCCCATATCAAGCTTTGAAATAGAAATAGCAAGAAGAGACCTCTAAGCTAAGAAAAGTCGAGGACCAGATGGTTTTACAGAGGAATTCTACAAGGCCTTCAAAGCAGAGCTCACACCAATACTCCTCCAACTCTTCAATGAAATCACAAGAGAAAGTTCATTACCTAACACATTCTATGAAGCCATCATAACCCTCATCCCAAAACCAGGCAGGGACTCACCAAAGAAACAGAACTATAGACCCATTTCTTTGATGAACATTGATGCAAAACTTTCAACAAAATTTTTGCCAATAGACTTCAACAATTCATCCAAAAAATCATACACCACGATCAAACAGGATTCATTTCAGGGATGCAAAGCTGGTTCAATATACGTAAATCAATTAATATTATTCATCACATCAACAGGAGCAAGGATAAGAACCACATGGTTATCTCAATAGATGCAGAAAAATCATTCGACAAGATCCAACACCCCTTCATGATGAAGGTTTTGGAAAAATTAGGAATCCATGGAACATTCCTCAATACAATAAAGGCTGAATATGACAAACCTACAGCCAGCATTATACTTAATTGTGAAAAACTAAAGCCATTTCCTCTTACCTCAGGAACAAGACAAGGGTGTCCACTCTCACCACTTCTCTTCAATCTAGCATTAGAATGCATAGCTACAGAAATAAGACAAGATGCAAACTTAAAGGGGATCCAAATAGGGAAAGAAGAAATAAAATTGTCCCTCTTTGCAGATGACATGATTTTGTATTTAAACAATCCCATAGACTCCACTCCCAAATTACTCAAGCTGATTCAATACTTTGGCAAAATAGCAGGGTATAAAATTAACCCCCCCAAAATCAATGGCTTTTCTGTATGCCAACAATGAGAAAAGTATGGCTGAAATTGGAAAGTAACTCCATTTGTAATAGCCCCACAAAAAATAAAATACCTCGGAATTAACTTAACTAAAGAAGTGAAGGACCTCTATGATGAAAACTTTAAAATCTTGAAAAAGGAAATCAAAACAGAACTTCGAAAATGGCAAAACTCCCATGCTCATGGATTGGAAAGATTAACATCGTGAAAATGGGAATACTTCCCAAGGCTATCTACAAATTCAATGTTATACTTATCAACATTCCAACCTCATTCTTCAAGGAAATAGAAGAGGCAATCCAAAAATTCATATGGAACAATAAAAGACCCCGAATAGAAAAACGCTCCTCAACGGAAAGAACACTGCTGGAGGAATATCAATACCAAATTTCAAACTCTACTATAAAGCCATAGTAATCAAAACAGCTTGGTATTGGCACAAGAACAGACCTCAGGACCAATGGAATAGAATTGAAAACCCAGAAACGAATGTACAGACCTATAGCCAACTAATCTTCAATAAGGGACCTAAAAAAATAGAATGGAAGAAAGACAGGCTCTTCAGTAAATGGTGCTGGCAAAATTGGTTAACTACTTTTAGAAAACAAAAACTAGATCCTTATATATCACCCTGCACCAGAATCAACTCCAAATAGATCAAAGACCTCAGAGTCAAAGCAGACACTCTGAACACATTACAGGATGGAATAGGAGAAACCCTAGGCCTCCTTGGCTCAGGCCGAAATTTTCTTAATAGAGACCAGGAAACACAAATAAAAGAAAGGTTGGACAAATGGGATTGCATGAAGTTGCAGAGCTTCTGCATGGCAAAGGACATAGCTAGCAAGATCAATAGAAAGCCCACAGATTGGGAGAAGATCTTTACAAGCCATACACTGGACAAGGGTCTCATATCTAAAATGTACTTGGAACTCAAAAAATTAAATCCCCCAACAGCAAATCCTCAAAGAAAGAACTGCCCAATAAATAAGTGGACTAAAGTCTTGAAGAGAAACTTCTCTGAAGAAGAAATAAGGATGTCCAGTAGACACATGAAGAAATGCTCAACCTCCCTAGCCATAAAAGAAATGCAAATCAAAACAACATTGAGATACCACCTCACCCCTGTTAGAATGGCTATAATAAAGAATTCTAACAGCAACAGATGCTGGAGGGAATGTGGACAGAAGGGATCCTTACTTCATTGTTGGTGGGATTGTAAACTTGTTCAACCACTTTGGAAAGCAGTATGGAGGTTCCTCAAAAGACTTCACATAGAACTCCCCTATGACCCAGCAATCCCACTTTTGGGCATTTACCCAAATGTTTACAAAGAAAACCACACTAAAGCTACCAGCACAACTATTTTTATTGCAGCATTATTTACCATAGCTAAGATCTTGAACCAACCCAGATGCCCCTCAGTAGATGAATGGATCAAGAAAATGTGGTATATATACACAATGGAATTCTATGCCTCCATCAGAAAGAATGACATTGCCCCATTTGTTAGGAAATGGAAAGGCTTGGAAAAAATTATATTAAGTGAAGTAAGCCAAGCCCAAAGAAACAAAGGTCCCATGGTTTCCCTTATTTGCAATATCTAGTATATGTATGAGTCAAGCAGGAAAGGTCAGATAATTTAATGTTAGGAAAATGAACCCTTAGATATGTATTTAAATGTTTTTTTTTCTTTCATGCATTTGTGTCTAACTCATTTATAAGATTATTTCTTTGTAGCTTTGTATGTCCCTCCCCCACAGTATAACCCCTGCTTTCACTATATTTGATATCGGTATAATTTGTGAAGGATATGGGGTGGACCTGATGTAACTATCAGAAGTACAAGTTGTCATGTCAAAAACAAACTTTACAATTTTGGTGTGTATGGGGGGGAGGGATTGGCTGGGGGGGGCGGGGGGAGGCTCGGAAGGGATGTGAAGGGTAAACAAAGGAGGAGGCTGCAATGCTTGATAAGAAATGTACTCATTATCTTGCCCATGTAATTGTAACCCCCTCTGTACAGTATGTTCACAAAAAATAACAATTAAAGTTAAAAAAAATAAAATAAAGTGTGATACCTGATGTAGTGGCATATATCTGTATTACCCAGCACTATAGCAATTAAAGTAGGAGAAATGAATGTTTAAGGCTAGCCTGAGCTGTATAGTAAGAACTCAAAGGCAAACGAACAGCCCTCTTAGAAAATTAAGAGGGTTTTAGTTAAAGGGCACACTGTGTATTTGTGATAGAATCACAGGAAAATACCTATGAAAAAGAAAAGAGGCTGAGTAAACATGGAGGCCAAAAAAGAAGTGAGCAATGTAGAGACACTGATGTGCTTGTGTGATCATATTTTGAATCGATTGCCTTCCATTAGGACTTCCTGCAATGATGGAAGTGTTTTCAGGTTCAGATTCCAGTATGGCCATCCTCAGCCACACTTGGCCTACTGGGCAGAGAAAATCTGGCTAGTGTGACTAAGCAAGTGGATTTTAATCTTGAGGGATGTCAACTTATTTTAAATAGCTACCCAGAACTAGTAGTTTACACATTGTAAACTGTAGTTATAACACCATTGCTTTTGCCAACTGCAATTCTAAAAATATTTTGTTAATAAACACTCTTGATAGAGAAATGATAGAACTAGCAATATATCACAGCTTTCAAGATGCAAACAGCTTGTTTATTGAAAAGATGATTTCTTTTTTTTCTTTTTTTGTGAAAATATTGTACAGAGGGGTTACAATTACATGGGCAAGATAATGACTACATTTCTTATTATACCCTTATTTTGTTTCCCCTTCCCATCCCATCCTCTCCCCACAACCAACCCTCATGCCCCAGCAAAGTTGTAAAGTTCGTTTTCGACAAAACGACTTGTATGTCTCATTGTTGCAATGGGTCCACCTGTATCCCCATTTAAACGATTTGTTTTTTCCATTCCCCTCCACAAATTATAACATCATCAAGTACAGTGAAAGCATGGGTTATACCGTTTGAGAGGAACATACAAAGCAACAAAGAAATAATCTTATAAATGTGTTAGAAACAATCGCATGAAAGTAAAAGCATTTGAATGCATATCTTAGGGTTCATTTCCCTAACATCAACTTATCTGAACTTTTCTATTTGACTCAGACATATACTAGTTATTGCAAATAAGGGAAACCATGGGACCTATGTTTCTTTGGTCCTGGCTTACTTCACTTAATATAATTTTTCCAAGTCTTTCCATTTCCTAACAAATGGGGCAATGTCATTCTTTCTGATGGAGGCATAGAATTCCATTGTGTATATATACCATATTTTCTTGATCCATTCATCTACTGAGGGGCATCTGGGTTGGTTTCATATCTTAGCTATGGTAAATAAGGCTGCAATAAACCAAGTCGTGCTGGTAGCTTTAGTGTGGTCATGTTTGAGATAATTTGGGTAAATGCCCAAACGTGGGATTGCTGGGTCATAGGGGAGCTACATGTGGAGTCTTTTGAGGAACCTCCATACTGCTTTCCAAAGTGGTTGAACAAGTTCACACTCCCACCAACCACTTCTGTCCACATCCCCTCCAGCATCTGTTGTTATTAGAGTTCTTGATTATAGCCGTTCTAAGTAGGTTGAGGTGGTATCTCAATGTTGTTTTGATTTGCGTGACTTTTATGGCTAGAGAGATTGAGCATTTCTTCGTGTGTCTATTGGCTATCCTTCTTTCCTCTTCAGAGAAGTTTCTCTTTAAGTCTTTAGCCCACTTATTTATTGGGCAGTTGTTTCTTTGAAGATTTGTTGTTGGCGGATTTAATTTTTTGAGTTCCATGTATATTTTAGATATGAGACCCTTGTCTGTTGTATGACTAGTGAAGATCTTCTCCCAATCCTTGGGCTTTCTATTGATCTTGCTAGCTATGTCCTTTGCTATGCTGAAAACATGATTTCTGACTGACTCATCTCCTGCTCCAACCCATTACCCAGCTTTCATAGCCTTGGTGCCTTTCACTGGTTTCTGGAATGAGCCTTCAATACTGGATTTTGGAAAGAAGTGGCTGGACTTACCTCTCCAGGATATCATTTTCTGCCTGCTCAATGAGAGGACAAAGCAGTGGCGTCAAGACACCCATGCTATTAATGAGCTGCTTTTCCAGGGGTGACAACTGTGTCTGTGAATGGTGTTGACTCTTAGGAGCATTATTTGATCTTGCATGAAGATCTATTTCCAAACATGCAAGAGATGTGGTTTTCTTCAGTATGCTTGGACTCATACCATTGCTTAGAGAAAAAGAAAATACAAGCTGTTAGGTGTCAGAATGCCACACAGGGTAAAATAAAGGGTGAGTGTATGAAAGATGTCTTAGAGTGACAAAATCCTGAAGAGGAGAAAAAAGTGTAACAAAAGTTCTTATCTTATCACCCCATTGTTTCCTAGACCAGTGTGATCCTGTCAATCCTTCTTCGAAGTTGGTGAGGGCACAAGAGGGCTTACTGATCTAGTAGTGGCTAAACTGGACTATATGACACACTTGTAATACTGAATATCAACAGGGAAGTCATCAGGCATAAAATTCTGTCTTTAAGGAAGGTGACATTGATGGATTCCACCCACACTTGAAGACAATCTATCAGAATGAAGTTGCCATCCTTGATCTGCTTGGGTTTGCTGGAACTAGGGGAGATCTCTTTCAGGTCATCTGTAACTGATGACCTAGGATCACAGATTGGGCGGGGGGGGGGCAGCTCACTATGGACTTATACAGAATGATGTCATTGTTCAAATCTGTGTACATACTCATCCTGAAAGAATTTGGCTGCATGGAATGTAACTCTTACACAGAGACTCACAACTAGAAAGAAGTGATTCCTACTCGGAGCTTGTGGTCCTTTCTGTAGAAAAATTTGTACCTTCTCAATATCAAAATAAAACCTGAACAGACAACTCTTGGGCTCTCTCATTCCGTGTTTCAGCTCTTTGTCAAGAGCCGTGCCTTTGGCTGTGTAGTGCTTCAGTCTTAGGGCTGCAGACAGAAGGGACACTGTGGGAAGGTCCTGGGGAGAGCGGTGGACATTCGGTGCACTTTCTGATTATGCATGAGAATGGACAAAATATGCTTTGAAGTTCTTTATACTGTATCCAGACTCTTTTCCTGTTTGGTTGTTGCCATACACTACAATTGATCAGGAAAATGCCTGCCAAATGAGATGACACAGATGAGTGTACCATACTCCATCCTGGCACGTGCCTTCAAGTGTCCATTTTTATGTTTAACAATAGTCACACTGCCTGTTTTTACCACTCCCCCCCCCCCCACCTGCCTTGTTTCCTGCTAGCTGTGGGGCTTAAACCCAGGGCCTGGGAACTGTCCCTGAGCTTTTCCGCTCCAGGTGAGCACTCTACCTTTTGATCCACAGCGCCACTGGAGATTTTCTGGGGCTTCATGAGAGGCGGGAGGTGTCATGGCTACTGCGTGGCAGCAGCAGAGGTTGGAGGGGAGCGGTCTGAGCCTGGTCCCACCCCCCAATAGCCGGCCCATTTGGGAGGACCCCTGGAGCATCTTGGGATCCCTGGAGCACCCCTGGAGCATCCTGGGGACCCCTGGAGTATTTCAGGGAGGACTGGGACTGCCCTGCAGGGATGGGCACCGTTGCTGCTGCCTCTTTTGGCCTCCACACCCTCAGAACTTGGAAGCCCGCTGGCCTCTGTGCCCCTGAATCCTGGATGTAGCCTGGCCTCAGCACAGAGCTAGTCTGTCCTGGATGCCTTCACCCTGGTCCCCAAGGCCATTCAGAAAGAGGTCAGGGTGTCCTGCTTATCCCGAGGCCTCATCTGAGCCTTGTCTAGGTCGTTACACTGGCCATTCAGGCCACAGACCCTGGTCCTGCACTGCCCTGGGACCCGGCCCCAGTTGGCCAGGCCCCTCTGCCTGGTGGACCCCAAGACTGTTATAACCCATGGGCCCTGATAGTCAGCAGGGGCCTGATAGTCAGCGCAACCCCTGGTCAAGCCTGCTGGAGGAGGCAGGCATCAAGAGGCAAGCATCAGTGCTCTACAGACTGGGGCCTCACAGACTGATCTTTGCACACCCGCGCTTGGCACACCTGGCCACTGGACAGAGATGGACATTGAGACGCTGACGTCACTGCCCCACCTGGTGCTGCAGGAGGGACATGCGTCTGAAAGGCGCATGTCAGGCCACCGAAAAAGGGTGTGGAAGCTCACATGGCGAGCTGCCTATTGGGATTGGATAGGGGGCAGCTTGGGGGACCAGCATGAATGGTGGCTTGAAACCATTAGTGGGGGAAGGCAGCAGCCTATTTGGGTTTATATAGGCTGAGTGCTCTGAGGTCATGGGAACTTAGGGGGTAAACAGTCCATAGGGAGGAGACCAGGAGTTCTGGGGGAGGGGAGTCCAGTGCAGACAAAGACTTGACGATACCAGGAGTACTGAGGAGAGCAGTCCGGAGCAGATTGGAGTCCCAAGGGGAGGAGTCTGGAGCAGACCTGGAGTCCTGAGGGGAGGAGTGTAAGGGAAAACACTGAGTTTTGAAGGGAGTAGAGGAGGGAGTAGGGGAAAGCTTGTTGCAACACAGCAAGGCGGGCCTGTGGAGGCCATTTGGGGCCTCCTCTGGAGGTCATTCGGGGCCTCCTCTGAAGGTCATTTAGGGCCTTTTCTGGAGGCCATTTGGGACCTCACTCTAGAGAGGCTTGTGGAAAGGCACCTTCTAGAGCAGAGCAGGGCAGGCCTGTGGAGAATGGAGAGGCCTGCAGTGGAGGAGGAAGGGAAAAGCCTTCCCCTTTGGAGGTTCAGAGGTTTGGAGCTTAGGAGGTCTGAGGTTTGGAGGTTTGCAGACTTACTAATTGGTGTTTTGCAGAGCAACTAATAAAGGTCGGAGGGTTGGGGCTGCCCACTGGAGGTTTGGAGGTTCGGTGGTTGAGGCGGCTCTTGGTTCTGGGTATCTAGCCGAGGACAAGGTAGACTCAGGACCCCTTTCTGGTGTAAATAGTGTAAACTAACTTCTTTTGTTCAACTTTCACTGTGGCTCTATGGATTGTCTTGCTCTCAGGACATCATAAGTAGACCTGTTCTGGCTCACAGCTTCTGGCTTTGTGCTTCTCTGAGGATCTTTCAGGCCCTTGGTCCTTTGCCTGGACTTGTCTAGGTACTAAGATCATCTACACTGTTTCCACACTCCATTTTGCTAAGGTTCACCTGAAGTGGTTAGAGATGCAACTCTGCCTCTAAGGCGTCTGTCCCACTGGGACATCCACAGGAGCCCTTCTGCAGGTAGACTTACTAGGGGACTAGCACAGCTGGATTGTCATTGGAGGGCATGCTTCCTGGACAGTGTGTAAGTTTCTCCTGCAAAAGGCATTTTATTTGTCTCATTTCTTAAATGAATTGTCGGTTCTCGGTGCTCTGCATACTTTTATTGAGTTGTTATCTTTATTGGTGTTGATTTTTCCACTATCTTCCTTTCAGAGACAAGTCTTTCATTAAGAAATTTGTAATGGCAACAGTGCCAGCCAGTCTGTGGTTTGCCTTTTCATTTTCTTGAGTGTTACTATTGAAATGTAATTTATCTTCTATGAAATGAATAGTTTCAATATGTATGCTTTGGCAGCATTCAGTGTATCCGGAAGATTGTACACAGGGACTGTTGTTAACCAGGTTAGGCAGGTTAACCAGGAAAGGCATTCATCATTCCTTTTCCCCTCAGCCCCTTGTAGCCACTGCTCTGCTTTCTGTCTCTGTGACTTGCTACTCCATCTTAAATGGGTATAAACATATAGCAGTATGGCTCTTTCACTTGGCATGGAGTTTTCAAGCTTGTTCTTGAATTTTTGAGATAAGGCATTACAATCCACTGTATTGCCCAGGTTTGCTTTTAATTCATAGTGCTCCTATTTGCTGAGGTTATAGGTTTGTCCCACCACTCCTGGCTTTTTTATTCTTATTTTTAAGTCATATCAGACATTTTACTTGAGATGAAATAAACAGCTTATAAAAGTGAACTCCAAGAAGTAGAAACAAGAAGCTCTTTATTTTACTTTTTGCAATTCTTGTGTTTTTCTATTTCCCCCCACACCTTTTGCCTCTGTTTTTGATATCTGTACATTTTGTCTTGTATGAAAGTTTATCTGATTGGTGGAGGGGAAGGGGAACTACAGAAACGATGAGAGAAAGGGTGAACTAATTCACCAGTGATACTCATTAGATGTTGGAAATGCCTTTATTGAGATTAAGTGATTTCATATATTTCACAAATTTCACAGTATTGTGAAATAGTGATAATTAAAGTCACAAACACATTTTAAACTTCACAAGGCAAATGGTCGTTATCATGGTCTATAATGTTTGAATTCTATGAGTTTTGACAATACAACTATTTCTTCCACATTGGGTGATATGTACATTTCTTTCTTTTTGCTTAGTGTAAGCTGTTCCCTCTTTCTTTCTCCTTCGCTCCCTCCCATGGCTGCCCTTAAGTTGCTTAGTTTATTTTCATCAATGTCCATTGCAGCTGATGGGCCCCTCTGCTGTATATTTTCCTGTTTCACTCTGATTTTGTGTCTTCCTCCTAGCTACCCTCAGATTTGCATATATATATACATATATATATATATATATATATATATATGTATATATATGGTCAAGAACATGGAGTCATTTAGAAATGATACGACGAATTGAACGGAGATCCTTTGTTTCTTGAGACCTGTTTACTTGGTCATATCTGCTTGCATTTTGGATTTAACTGTTTTTAAACATGCATTCTTCTTGGTTAGAGGGAAGGTTCTGTTGCAGGTGTTGTTCTCTGGGAGGGAAGGAGGATGTCTTTTGTGGAGTACTCATGCCTTCCCTACCAAAAATAAACTGAAATGAATTAGATTACCTGAATAGATTTATTTACAATAAAATCAGAGTTTGCTCCCAAGAAAGGTATCATCAGACCTCTATGTTCTGCCTGTTCAATGCCACTGGACAGCTGTTGAATAATTGATCCAGGCTGATACCACATCCTGTACATCATAGAGGTTGCCTCATTTCCCAGACTTTGTGTTAGAACAGCTTCTTGAATTGTTCATTCCTGTTCAGGGATCTAACTTGCCATGTCACTGCTGTTCACTCATCTATTTTGCAACTTCTGAAGGCTTTTGATGTGAGGTCCTTTTTATATTTTGTCTTCAGGGGTAAACCTCAGAGATCAGGAAAGCTTTTACTCCTGCCTTATTGCTACTACGAATATTTGGTCCTGGAGCCACTGTCTTGAGCTAAAGTCTCTGTTTTTCCCTTTTCTATAGTGTGTGTGTGTGTGTGTGTGTGTGTGTGTGTGTGTGTGTGTGTGTGTTATTTTGTTTTGTTTGCCAGTCCTGGGGCTTGATATCAGGGCCTGGGCACTATCCCTGAGCCTTTTTTCTCAAGGCTGGTGCTCTATCACTTGAGCCACAGTGCCACTTCTGGCCTTTTATATGGTACTGAGGAATAGAACCTAAGGCTTCATTCATGCTTGGCAAGCCTATACCACTAAGCCACATTCCAGCACTTTCCTGTTTTATACAAATCAAAATCACTTTATTTGCAGTCTGTTTTTCTACTTTATATTGTAGATTTCATATTTTCAAATACTACATAAATGTATGCCTCCCTTCTTCCTTCCCCTCTTCTACACTTCTCTGCCCTCTTGTCTCAATTTCTGCTCTCTGTGTCCTTTTCTTCCCTTTGTGCTAGGAATCAAACCTAGGAAGTTATGCATATGATACCAACTGCTTGCTTCAGTAGTAGCAGTTTTAGGTGTGACTAGTAAAAAGGTGCTAAGTTTATTTCCTCCACTGTAGACCAGACCCACAAAGTGCACTAAGTTCTATAGGCATCCTTAGAATGTTTAATCCTCCCTACTTTTTGAGATTGGTTTCCATGAAGCAGAGTAAGTCCATTTTAAGCTGTTTTCTTTTCTTTTCTTATTTTGCAGGGCAGGGGCAATCCTGGGGGGTTGAACCTAGTGTCTTGCACTAGGTAGTAATTAGGTGCCCTACTTATGGAGGTAGGGCCTCCCAACCCTTTTGCTTTATTTTCTGAATAGGGTTGTAGGGTTATTCTTGGACCTCTGTACTCTTGTTTATACATCCTCCATAACTGGAACAACAGGCATGTGCCACCACACCAGTTTTTCTTGAGGTGAGGGCTTGTGAATTTTTGACTGGCCTTGAATTACTGTCCTTTTGATCTCCACCTTCTGAATAGGAAGGATTCCAGGTGTGGTCTACTGCCCCTGTGTCCACTGAAGTTTAATGACTGAATCAAGGCTGGGGCAAAGCTATCGTCCATCTAGGAGCAAGTCAGAATATATGAAGATCTTTAAAGTATTTCTGGTTTTTGTTTTTCAATTTTTAGGTTTGGTTTGTTGTGTGGTTGCTTTGTTGCTCTGTGATTTGAATTCAGAGCACTGTGTTGGTAGGCATTTTCTGAGTCAGGTACTTTAGTCTTGGGTCTAATGTTGCTTCAGTTTGTTTTGAGATAGGATCTTGTGTTTTTGTGGAGGCTGGCCTGGCCTATAGTCTTCTTTATGATCCCCACATATCGGCATGACAGACATGGACCTCCCTTCTAAGCTTTTACTGTGAGAAATGAAGACTCACGAACATTTTACTCTGGCTGGCCTTGAAGTGTAATGCTCCTGATCTCTGCCTGCCAAGTAGCTGAGATTACAGCTTACGCTACTACACTTAGCTATTTTTGGGATTTTCAAACAATGATAAAGCCAATTAAAACAATATCTTCCTGTTACCTTCACCATGAATCTGCAGAGTTGTAAAGAACAGGAGTGATCAGACTCTTCTCCCACCTTCACCCTTCAGTGTACAGGTGTGTACTCTGGCACACAATCATGAGTCTTATCTGCCCAATTTTGAGGCAACGCGAGGTTTATGTAGGATCCTTCTCTACTCATGGACTTTCTCCCTGACCCTGAAATCCGGTCCTGTCCTTTTTCCCAGGGTCCTTAGATTAGGAGAAGCTGTGTTCACTGGAAAGGCAGGATATATGATCTTCAATAATTTAGTGCATTAACCAAGCCTTATTCTGATAACCTGTTCATAGAGCTGACTTCTCTGTTTAGCCTGTGTGGCATATCATAAGCAAGGTCAGTCTAATCTTTGATAGCCTTGAATGCACTTCTCAATCAAATTCCCAAATTATGGACTATTATGAAAGAGAGGGGAGGGGGCTGAGATGATTAGGACCAAATGAAGTTACCAATGTATGTGTCTTGAGAGTATAAAAGTTTTGCACAAGAAGGTGACACACTTTCAAATAAGTGCGCATAATACTTGTTTCATGCACCTGTCTATTGAGACTTGTTTAGAATCTAGCATATTAATGTATGTATTAGATTAAAGTTATCATGTGCATTTTTCTCATTTATTTTGATAAAATCTTTTTTCTAACAGTCCTCTTGCATTACCACCTTTGAGCAGACCATGCTATGGAAAACCACAAACCTGTAGTACCAGTCAGCACTCCAGAAGACTTGGTAAGGTAAGGTGATAGGTGTTTTTGGACACTTGTAATTTTGAATGCTTTAAATTAGATTTGTGCTGTCTTCTTGGGAGGGATTGGAGTGATTTTTTTTTGACAAGACAAGATTACCCCAATCTAGTTTTAGATCATTGGTACTGTTTCTTTAAGTAATCTTTACCATTAGTCTCTGATAGGGATATCAGCTATCTTCATTTCATAGAGAAAGAGATTGACACCTACAAATGTTTTAAAACAGCAACTACAGTTAAACCTTAGGTAGGATGTGATAAGAAAGATTTTGTATTTGGAACCAGAAGCTTTTTATACAATGGATACACAGGCACACAATCAATACAGACTGCAGTGTTTGGAGAGGTAAATGGTTAATCTTCATGTTCCCATGAAAAATTAATGGTAACGTGTAGGCATTTAAGACAATCTGAAAATGGGCGATAACCTAAGTTCTCAATGTGGGCTTTTACAGAAATCCAGTTGGAATTAAAAGAAAGCTTAAAGACTGATTGGAAAAGTCCATCCTGTTGACTCTGATAATCAGAAGAGTCAGGTTACAAAAAAGATACTATTCTGAATTGTTAAAGAGAAGCAGAAGATTGAGAACCACAAATTATGTAGCATGATGGCAGAAAAGCCTTGAGAAATCAAGTTTCAAGAAAGCTGATCTGAAAAGTGAGATGCATGTTGTGCAAGTTTTGATGTGAGAGCAGAAGTAGATTGATGTCAGAGCTCCAGTACACAGGAAGAATAAAAGGAATTTCTCCTTTCCTCAATCTTCTTTAAAAAATTCTGTTGTGTAGGAACTAGCTGATATTCATTCACATTAGGAATGGCCATCTTCTTAATTGAGTCCACTCATTTTGATGATCATCTCATTTGTTATCATCTGGCCAGATGCAGCCAGATATAATGCTCAACCAAGTAAAGGGCACCCTATGTTTCAATTGCATTTACTCGTATCATTATCTGTCAGAACATGGATGCATGGTGGATCTTTTTATTAGCTCGGAAGCTTTCATCTTATCAATATTATGACACCTCCTTTTCCCTTTCCCTTCCACTTCCCCTTTCCCTTTCCTCTTTCCCCTTTTTCTTTTCCCCTTCCCCTTCCACCTCCCTCTTTTCCCTTCTCTTCCCTTCTTTTCCTTTTCTTTTCCTTTTCCTTCTCCCTTTCCTAGTCCTAGCCTTTCTGTCCTTTGCCTTGCCTATGCCTTGAATTTCTTTTTGAGTTTGCTTTTATTCTTGGCACTGCTCCCACCTTTTCCTTTCCCCTTCCCTTGCCTTTGTCTTGCCTTTTTCTTTCTTATGTTCAATCTCAAACCCAGGACCTCATATATGCTAGCTAGTGGCCTATCATTGAACTACTTCCCCAGCCCTAACTTAAATTTATTATTAGACCGAATTATCCCTTCAAATTACTTTCATTTTCATACAATTTTTCTTTTGTCTTAGTGGCTTACATATCTCTGGGTTCAAAAAATGTAGCTCAAAATTATTCAGAAAAGATAATTGCAACTTTGCTGACATTTTTAAACCTTTTTGCTTGCATGATCCCTTTAAATAATACTGTATAAGGCATTTGACATAATGCTTACATTATATTAGGTACAAGTAACCTACAGATCATTTAAAGCACATAAGAGAATGTATATAGGCTATAGGAAAATAGGCTGTTTTAAGTAAATGACTGTGAATATCATTTGATTTTGATATTATTAAGAATGTTACACCCTTGTAGACTCTGAAGGAATTTACCTTGTTCTAGATGAATGTGGGTCAATTTCTGGATTATGGATTATGTTTCAGGGATGTTCATGTGGCTTATCTGGTCTTAGGCATGTGATTGTTAGGAATTCTAGGGGGGAATGCCTCCCCAATCCCATCGGCTTCTGTCTTAGACTAGAAGAGACCTTATGAGGAAATGAGATAACATGAGGAAAAGAAAATCTAGAGACCATGACTAAGAAGCTTCATTTCCTGTGTTTTGTGGAAAAACCTAGGTCCATAAACACAGAATTGAGCTGTGAATTGAGGTGAATCAAGTGTGTGGTGCTGCGGTTTAGTTTTATGCTACCCTTATGAATGGTCATCAGCTTCTCTTGGTCAATCAATCATTTTTCCAAAATGCAGATCTAGATATGATTTTTCATCTGTTTATGAATAGGTATGCTTTCTTAGCTGGTTATGAAAATGTTGGCTCCAACATCCAACAAAAGCCCTGAAACCAACAGCAAAACACACAAACAAAAACAAGGCAAAACAAAACAAAAACCTTGGCTTTAAACTGCTCTCCCCTACAATCGTCAGTGTTTAGTTGTAGAACATTAGTGTTTTTAATGTTTATTTCTCGATATAAAACCCAGGCCTCACACATGTTAGGCATTTTCTCTAACATGTCTCCAGCTTTTTTTCACTTTTTTGATTTTTCAGATAGGGTTTTTCATTTTTGCCTAGGTTTAGCTTTGTCTTATAGTATTTTTACCTACACCTTCCATGCCACTGGGTTTACAAGTATGGATCAGCAGGCTTAACTTGTTTACGATGGAGTGTCACTTTTTCATGGCTGTCATCAAACTTCTGTATTTGCAATCTCTGTCTCCTGATAAGCTGGGGTTATAGATATGCATCAGCATGCCTGATTGGAGACTTTTAAGTGTTCAAATTATTTTTAAGTTTGAAAATGATGGGTACTGCATTTTGAAGGTGAAGGACATAGGTTAGTGGCTAGACTAGGGAATGGAAAAATGCCAAATCACACAAAGGTAAAAAAATGGGACTTTGATCAATGTCAACATGAAAAATTGGCAATTTGGGCATGTGCTGGAACGATAGAGTAAATGTAACTTTGCTTTATGTCATTTGGATGAACATTTCTGCTGATAAGTACTAGAGAATGGCAAGTAAACAGGAATAATGGTAAAGGATCCTAACATAGTATGAAGAGATGAAAATGTTCATCATACATCCATGCATAATCAGAATTGTACACTGAATTTCCACTGTTCTTCCCCAGAAGCTCCCCAGTCTGCATTCTTTCTGCATCTCTAAGATGGAAACACCATAGTCTCTAAGGCATAACCTTGGACAAAGAGATGGAAACATGTAGGTCATCATAACTGTCTTCTGTTCAGATTTATTTGCTTATGAATGTATTTATTTACTTTTTGGTTGGTCATATGGCTTGAACCTAGGCCTGAGTGCTGTCCCTCACCTCTTCAGCTCAAGGGTAGCTCTCTACCACTTGAGCCACAGCACCACTTCCGGTTTTCTGGTGGTTTATTGGAGTTAAAAGTTTCATGGCCTTTCCTGCCCGGGCTGGCTTTGAACTGGGATCCTCAGATCTCAGCCTCCTGAGTAGCTAGGATTACAGGTGTGAGCCACCAGTGCAGGGCCAGATTCATTTGTTTTTTCCAGTCCTGGGGCATGAACTCAAGTCCTGAGTACTGTCCACTTGAGCCACAGAGCCACTTCTGGTATTTTCTGTTTATTTAATGCTGAGAAATGGAACCCAAGGGCTTCATGCATGCTAGGAAAGCACTCTACCACTAAACCACCTTCTCGGCCCCATGTTCAGATTCATTTTGATGCTAAGAAGGCACAATGTTTGTTTTTTTTTTCCTAGAAAATGTGTAAGTGCACTGTAGGAAACACTTAGTTTTCAGACTATCCCAGTATAAGAGGTTACATTCTATGTACCCAACTTCTTTTATCATGTGTATATGCACAGATTTGAACAGTGAAAATATTCTGTGCAAGACCCTAGTAAGTTCTCTAAAATCTGTAACTTTAGTGGGATGTGTATATGAGGACTCATTTTTGCATCATGCGGATGACCTAAAAGTGATCCACTCTAGCTCTACCAAGCTTAGATCAAGGATGACAACTTCATCCTGACAGGTGAACTTGTACACACTAGATACATCGTCCTCAAGTATGGATGGAAGACTTTCCCTAAAGACAGGAATTTCGTGCCTGATGACTTCCCTGTAGTTGTTCAATGCTCAGAGAGTCTCATATATAGTACAGTTCAGTCACTATGAGATCATTAAGCCCTCTAGCACTCTCATCAACCTTGAAGAAAGGCTGGAGGATCATACTGATCTGAGAAGAATGTGCCCATGGTACTCAGATTTTTGTTACAGGGTTGTTTTCCTTACTTCATGATTGTCACTCTGAGACATCTTTCACACAGTCACCTTTATCTTACCCTGTGTGGCATTCTGACACTGAACAGCCTGAATTTTCTTTCATATTCTAAACAATGTTATTTGGTCTAAGCATAGTGAAGAAATATCCAGGGGGGGGGGGGACACATCTCTTGGGTTGCTAGCAGTAGGGAGATATCCACGGCAAGATCAAAGAATGCTCCTAAAACAAATGATCCCTTAGGAGTACCACCTCCTCTTTTTGACTCTACCTACCACCTGGAGCAACGCCATCAAACACTCCCCGACAGAGTCATTACCTGTTACTGCCCAGTTGTGTTAAGAAATGGTTTTTCTTTCTTGCTATTGTTTCTAACATATTTATAAGATGATTTCTTTGTTGCTTTGTATGTCCCTTGCCCATGGTATAACCCCTGTTTTCATTGTATTTGATGTTGGTATAATTTGGGTAGGGAAAGGAAAAAAACAAATTGTTTAAATAGAGATACAGATGGACCCATTGTACAAGACGTTATGTCGAAAATCGAACTTTACAACTTTGGCACTGGGTGGTGTGTGGGGGGAATAAGGGAAGGAATGGTAAGGGGAAACAAAGGATGAGGCAACAATGCTTGTTAAGAAGTTTACTTATTACCTTGATCGTGTAAGTGTAACCCCTATGTATGGTATTTTCACATTAAAATATATTGAAAGGGAAACAGAACAAAAAAGAAAGGAGTAAACCAGTGGGTTCACAAAACTTATCAACCTTTGGTCCTCAGTACAGAGAAAGATTTCTCTACCACTTATAGGACAGGAACAATTAATAGATGGAAGAATTGCAGCATAGCCTGTCATGCAGTTGGCAATATGCTAAGGTAGGATCCATCTTCTCCACCTTTACTGGTAGAGAAAGAGGATTCAAGAGTAGGGCCATCTATTCCTTATAGAGACAATAGGGGCAGTCAGGGAAAGCTAACCTCATTTTATTTGCTCCTAAACACTAGCCATAGATAACCCTAAACCCATACCAACAAAACAGTATGTAAAAGACGGAACTGCTATAAGGGCATTTATTGGAGATGAGAACAAGGTAATGTATTGGAGGTTTATTAGGGGGGAAGTTATGAATTATTTTGAGGGAGGAAACTCTTGTCCCTGCTAATGATGGAGGAAAATTTTCCCTTTCAAAAGGGAACCACTCCCAACACACTGCCGTTAGGAATGGTAGGGGTAGCCAGAGGCACTTGAGGCACTTGCTGTCTGCAGGTGGGTCTGCTGTGGAGCCCTGGTTCCCTGTATTCCATGGCTGTGAGATGCCTTCGCTCAGGAGTTAGCACATTCTTTGTTGGCTCTTTGTGCCAGCCTGTGCCCTGCCTGTTCTTCTCAAGGTAACTCTCTGTCTAAGACTAGCAGTTTCTTGTGTGTAGGACTTGACACATGTCACTTTAGAGCAGGAAGCTTTGTGGGGTGCTTGCCCTGACTACATTCTGTCTGTGTCTGAAGTTCTGCCTTTGGTTGAGATTTCCCAGACTTCATGGGAGATACAAGGGATTCCTGGGGGCATGTGACACCTACTCCATGCCTTTGCCCTTATTTTGCCACTGGGACTATACCAGTGTCTCTGGTGACTTTCTGATTTTTAGTGTTCCCAGAAAAAGAAGCTTTCCCTTTACCTAGGCTTCTGGCTTGAGCGGATGATCATGGAGAACTGCCCTTTCCCAGATAGCTTTCTTTTCATTTGCCATTTTTACCTGTCCTAAGCCACTGAGAAAACTGTTTCATATGGTTTCTGAAATGGTTTTCAGGAGGAGGCTGTCCCTTCTGTAACGGAATATAGGATGTCCCCGCAGGTGTCTCCTTTAATGTTTTATTTTGAGGATGGCAGCTCCTCTTCTGAGTTGTGATGTCCCAAGCCATGTATCTCCTCCACCAGACTCGTCTGATTTAGTGTTGGAGGACTCGTGTCATTGTTACTTTGTGGAAAATTTTTACCTTGGCCCTTGTGGAGGTCACTATGGTGCAACGCTTCTGGCCCTGCCCTCTGCTGATCGTTGTCTTGTCCAGTTGTTCATGCAGTTCATGGGAAGCTGCCATGTCCACACTGGTGACACTAGAGTTTAAAGTAAGTAAAGTCACATTTTTCAAGTTATCTGATTCCAGAGGCTGGTCATCCTGAAGACTCTGGGCCTTTCCTGTCTTTCTGCTCTCCAGTTTCAGTTTTAATTCATTGAAAAGTCCATTTTTTAAAGTCTTATAACTCAGACCTTGGGAAACCAATGTATCCATTGGGATCTTTTTAGTGGTCAGGATACCCTGTGCTTTGCTTTGATTGATAGGTATCACTACGGAAGCTTTGCTCTCGTTGGTGATGTTGCTGTTAGCTTCTAATGGAAGATTACAGAATTCCTTTGTCTTGAATGTCTCTTTAGAGATATTATATAGGGAAATTTTCTTTGAACGTATCCCCTTTTCATCAGTCCTTTGAATGCTTTGTCTAAAAATTTGTTTCTTATCGTCTGTATCAGGTGCAGCCACTGCTGTCCTCGGGAACACATTTGGACTGCATATATTGTCTGCTATGGATTGTGTCACACTGGCTTTTTCTAGGACACCATGTGTTGGGTGCAGAAAAGGCCATCTGCCCTCCTTCATTCTATGTAGGTTCTCAATGTACTCGTTGTTGGTATCAGAGAGTAATTGTCTCTGAAACCACTGTTCTTTCTTGCTCACAGGTGAGGCTGAATTTGTTGTTCCCATCTTCTTTGGCTATTAGCAAAAGACTTTTGTCCAAGGGGCTGGGAAACCCCAAGTTTAGAATATACTCCAGAAATAGAGGTGGATGGGGAGGAAAGTTTAGAGTTGGAGCAAAACCAAGATGGACCTTCTTTCATATAAGTGGTTTCTATTGATTCCTGGGCCTTCTGGGGAAGACATTGCATTGTCTTCATTTGAAAAAAAATGTAATTCTGTCTGCCACGATATTTGACTTGCTGGAATCAGGGAAAGAAATATCATGGGGTGTGGCCAGACTTCTATCCTTCCCTATGAGTGGTGCCAAAACTCTCTGTTTCTTTTGGCTAGGGGATTTTTCACACAAGGACAAGTGCATGCTGTTGGAATGACAGTCCCAGGAACCTGATACTCTTTGATTTCTGTAAATTTCTTGTTCCAATGTACTTCCAGGCATCCTGGAATTGTTTCTGATGCAGAATTACCAGTCAGGTACTAAAATCATTACCTGACACAATCCCTGTGAAACTTTTAGAATTTGACTCAGACTGAGACTGTGAACTATTATGTGGAGCCCCCACTGAGGCATTGGACAGATGGTCTTTGGGGCCAGTCTCTGCACTGTGTCCTTGTTTCTTCCCTACTTCCTCATCTACCAGAGGTATCTCTATGCTCTTCT
This sequence comes from Dipodomys spectabilis, assembly GCF_019054845.1. Classification (NCBI taxonomy): domain Eukaryota; kingdom Metazoa; phylum Chordata; class Mammalia; order Rodentia; family Heteromyidae; genus Dipodomys; species Dipodomys spectabilis. The sequence continues at coordinate 4,277,053 of NW_024870689.1, forward strand.
CATTAAAGCTTTCAAGTTAACTAGATTCAAAGTTTGGATGTTTGCACTTCTGATGTTTAAAGGAGGAAATCCATGAGAGACTCTGACTGCTGTTAGAATCAGAGCTTTGCAGAATTTCTATCCTACGACTTACCAGTAACAGAGACTCCTGCATCCTGTGGGGCAGGCCCCAGTTTTACTGGATGAGCCTCTTTCTGATGCTCTAGTTCTTGCCGCAGGTCACTGGTGAGGGGGAAATTACTAGGAAGGATGGAGACCATAACTTTAGCTTTAGAATACTGTCTGACCAATGGAAGTTTTGGAGATGGAGAACAAAAGTATTCCTGAAATCTCTGGACCACAGAGGGTAAATCCCACACATTCTCTTGCTTTTTCTGCAATATATTATATTCTGGGTGATAAATTTCAGATGGTGTAAGGAGATGTGCCTCACTCTGCAGTCCATGAAAACAGACTCCACAGGCCCTAACGGGAGGTTCAGGAGATGGCAGGCCATGGAGCAGAAAGTGAAGCTGGGCCTGTGCCTGGGTTCCTAGAAGATGTTGGTGCAAAGCCTCAGGCAAGACTTGAGATTGGATCTCAGGCAATGGCAGAAGTTTAGGGTCAGGGATTACTGGTGATTTGTGGTCTGTGAAGACGTTGGAGATTATATTGAAGGAGACAAATTTCAAAGAATAGTCACCTAAGCCATGGATCGTGGAGCTTAATGCTCACTGTACAAAGATGGAAGATCCCAAAAGAGTTGGATAGACTTTAGCCGAGAATGGCCTTCATAGGGATTTGGACATAAGGCCTGCATGTACTTGTGCAGCTCCCCTTGCTTGATGTTGGAGCTCCCAAATGGAAGGGAAATTGCCAATTCCTGCTTCTCAGCAACTGACGCTAACACTTTCCCTACAGAATTCAATTGGCATCGTAGCTTATCTTGTTGGGCATAAGAATCAGTTTTTCTTTCCCTTTCTTTCCACATCAAGAAGCCACCTCTCTTCTTGATTTGGATCTCCAAGAATGCTAGAATGCCAAGTCTGACAATTGCATGGTTATCAGGCTCAATGTGGTAGGATGCAGCAATACCTTCAGAAGAGTCCTTGGAAGAATGGAGGGCAAGGGATTCCCGCTTGGCCTCGCATTATACTAACTCACAAGGGGGCGGGCTTTTCACACCCAGCTCTCTGTAGGACAATTCTCTGGTTAGTGGGTCATGAGTGGGCAAGTCAAAAGGTTTGCCAGTCATTCCCCAAGTGGAAGCATGTTGGAGAACATCTCTTATTCCCCAAGTATGATGTTTTATGGGAGGAAGATTTGAGGCGAGTTGTTGGGATGGTAATGGAGCTGCTTGAAACTTAGTTTCCAAAGGAAACATAGTCTCTAGTGACAGAGCATGATCTGGTGGTAAGATCACCTGCTTGGGAGAGTCTGTGGAGGGCAGAGTTAGAGAAGGCTCGGGTGTTGTAGCTGGAATTACATTTTCTGATAGGTTTTCTGAGAGAGGAGTGTTCAGTGATGCAGATGACTTTTTCACAAGAGTTTTGGAAAGTAATGGAGACCCTGAAGAATCAGCGACTTTCACAGATGCTTGAGATAGCAAGTGACTGGCCTCCACCACTGTCTTGCTACACACCTGACAGAGGGGGTCTGGACATAGCAGTTTCCAAAAGTGAGTAGTGTTGGGATGCTTGTTCAATAGGCTACAGATAACAAAATGTACAAAGTTGTAACTAGGACCAGTCCTGTGAATAGAGGGTCTGCTGGTCTGTAGTACAGGAGTAGGATGGGCAGGGAGAAGGGTGCAAAGAAAGGACTCTTTTTTTGTTGGTCGTGGACCTTGAACTCTGGGCATGAGCACTGTCCCTCAGTTCTTCAATTCAAGGCTAGCACTCTACCAATTGAGCCACTTCCAGAGAAGGGTCTTTTGAATCTAGCTACAGTCTTCATAATTTTCATCTACTCCCTATCCTGTCCTCATAATGGTAGCCATTACTTTATCCCTCTCATGACTCAGGCTAGCTGTACTGAATCCCATGTATGCAAAGAATAATAGTGACCAGTCACCTTGACACCACAGAAAGCAGCTTCTGCTCCTCCTCAGCTTCTTTACTCAGAGGTCTTCGTCTTGTAAAATCAGGATGTAGTTATACGTGATAAAAGTCAGAACACAGAGATGTTACAGGAGAACACCTCTTAGTATAAGGCTCTGCTTTAAATAAAGGTCTAAAGCTCCAAGAATTAATAGACAAAGTCAAAAGTGCAAAAGTAATGTTAAGATTATTCATTTGTTTATGTGACTTCATTTTCACAGCATCTGCATGTCAACCTGTACAGTACAATACAATATCAAACTCCCATGTGAAGCACAGAAGTGACTGGACCCCTCAGACATGAAGACGGAGAAAGCACTTTGCACAATGTCAGGACACAGGTATTGTGACTCAAAGCATCTTCTAGTCCTTTCTCCAGATCTTACCTGGACAGCAGCACCCACTCCAGCACCCACCCAGATCCTTCATGTTGGCAGACCTGGGACTCTGAGAGGCTTCTCAGTCCTGTCTGTAAGCCTCTCCTCTGAGCGTCATTTTCTGGTATTCTGTGCCTAGCAACGATTGTTCTCATGGGCCTGTTATATCCAGAAAAGAAAAGGGGAATTCAGTTCTGGAAAGCTTAGATCAAGGAAGAAGAAACATACCTCTAAATTCTCCTCTTTTTTTCTGTACAATATTGTTGGTCTCTGAAAAGGTTACAAAATATTTGGAGATTAAATTTGGAAATTATAAAGTATATAAACCATTTCTACAGATATCATTTTTATTTAATTATCATTTTCTCAGTTAATTAAAAGTGCTTTATAAGTATAATTTTAATTGCCATGTTGGCTGTTTGGACAAACACCTATGGGACTTGAATGACTTATTTCCCCTGATGGAATCTATGACCTCAGAAAGGAAGTTGGCACCAGTAAACCATCCTGTAAGAAGAATGGCAGCCTGTGTCTACACAGAACACGCTGGTTTTAATTATACGGTCATTTTATTCCTCCTTCTTTGGCCCATCTGTTTACACTGTGGGAGTTGGTTTCTACAGTGATGGTGTCAGGGTATTTGCTTCACCTGCTGTCTTAGTAACTAAATCTCCTTCTAATCACTCCTTGTTCTGAAGCATTTCTAATGAATGCTCCCTGTTTTCATCTCCCAGAAGCTAAATGTGTATCCTGAATTTCAGGAGACAAGGTCCTGGTCCAGGCAGACTAGTTGATAGTAGTAGATAAGTTGCTATGGGGCCACAGATGTGGGCTTCGTGGCTCTTATTCAAGGTACCTCATCAAAGTTTATCTGTCTTTTCCCCATTGTAGTTGCATATAGTAATTTAAGTTTCTTAAGTTTACTTACACAGATACATTGAATGTTTCTTGCAATTTCTTTCCCTCACTTTACAGGCACCATGAGGAAATGACTCTCAGAGAATGGTTTCTTTTACCAATTTCCTCTATTGCTTGGTTTACATGTATCATTTGGGGATTTTTTAAAATAGGTTTTTAATTGTTACAGCAGAAATAATTTTCTTAAGCAAAAAAATAATTGGTTATTTTATGGAAACTCTAAGGAAATACTATTTAAAACCAATAACTAATAGATGTACAAAGATCAATAGTCTCCCCTTCCCTTCCCTTCCCTCTTTCCCTTCCTTCTGATCATTCTGACCAAATATTCCCACCAAGATTTCACAGTGCTATATTTAGAGGATGGTTTCGTGACACAGATAGATATGTCATACTGATCTTGTTTCTGAAGGGTGTTTTAATCTTATTAATTAAGCAACCTTTACTGCTGTTCAGTAAAGCTCTCTTGAGAGTGAAGGGTCTTTGATTAGTGAAATTTCCTAATTGGATCAGACTCTCATCAGAATGTATCACAACATGCTTTACCTCACCCTTAGGATCCCATTGATTAGCATAAAACTACTTCAACAAGAATTCGATCAACCTGTGTCAATATTAGCCTGCAGATATTTGGAACTAGAGAAAAGACCAAGTCACTTAAGCAATCCCGGAATTTAAGGAAAAGGGATGGAGTTTTGATTCATAATAGTATAAATACATATCGTATATGAATTTGGGTTTCTATATAGTTACTCTCCTACACTGATTGCAAATTTTAATACTTCTTTTTCCTGTGCATCTCACCTTGGTTTTAAAGGGTTTATTATGTGAATACTGTATTCATGCACAGACAAAAGTATTGCAAAGTGTTTTTTGTTTGTTTGTTTGATTGATTGATTTTGCCGGTCCTGGGGCTTGAATTCTGGACCTGGCCACTGTCCTAAGCTTCTTTTTGCTCAAGGCTATTGCTCTAACATTTGAGCCGTAGCACTGCTTGTGGTGGCTTCCTCTTTCTCCTCCTCCCCCTCCTGTTCCTCCTCCTCCTCCTCCTCCTCCTTCTCTTCCTCTCTGCCCCACCTCCTCCTTCTCCTCCTCCACCTCCTCCTCCTCCACCTCCTCCTCCAACTCCTCCTCCTCCACCTCCACCTCTTCCTTGTCCTCCTCTTCCTCCTCCTCCTCCTTTTTGAGTCGTTTATTGGAGATAAGAGTATTACAGAGTCTCCTGCCCTGGCTGGCTTGGAACTCTGATCCTCAGAGCTCAGCCTCTTGGGTATGGAGGATTACAGGTGTGAGCCACCGGTTCCCAGCTGTAGTTTTAATGGATTCATTTTCAAGTCTTAGTTATTATTACTATTTCTATTTTGTGTCATCAGTGCCTTTAGCTTTTTTGTTTGTTTTTTGGGATAATTTAAAGCAAAACTCACCTATAAACACTTCAGTTAATCTTAAGAAATGAAAAGAACTAAAGTAAGTACTAACACATTGAAGTACTAATGTATAATATTTTATTAGGTTATCATAAAAGTTTGTTAATTATCTGCTCACGATTGAGCAGTTTTTTTAAAGAAAAAGTTGTGTTTCAATGACTACTCCATAGTGGCAAGTGATTTCTACAACTTCATTATGCTATATGTATGACCATATCAAGTGAAAATTTATGTCCTTGGGTACTATACTTTAGTTACTAGCAGAAGCTCTCTTCTTTAGTTTTGTCCTCTCTGTAGTCCAATTAAAAGAAGTTGAAGGTGGCCAGAAGGAAGTGGTCACTATAGATGTATAGTGACCACTTTTCATGGGGCTTGAACTCTGGGCCTGGGTGCTGTTCCTCAGCTCTTCAGCTCAAGGCAAGCACTCTACCACTTGAGCCACAGCGCCACTTCTGGCTATCTGGTGGTTTATTGAGATAAGAGTCTCACAGACATTCCTTCCTGGGCTGGCTTTGAACTGTGATCCTCAGATCTCAGCTTCCTGAGAAACTAGCATGACAGGTGTGAGCAACTGGTGCCTGGCTCAAAGACAACTTTTTATTCTGACGTTTTGGTACTTGGGACCTTGTTGATCTGGAGAGAATATCCTTTCCAGGGATTACCAGACTTTATGCCACTACCCATCTGCTGGGGAATGGTCTGAAATGTGAGGACCAGATAAAAGACTTACCACAGCTAGTCGGGGCCTATGCTGTAGAGGCTGTTAGATTTATTCAAATTAACACATTCTAAATCTTCTTTTGTGCCTCAGTGGTTCCTTCCATAAAATTCACTCTGTTGGGTCTTGCCTGTGTTTTCCCTAGTCTCTTACTGCCTCCTGACCAAACTTTGTGTTCCCTGTATGTGTTCCCAGCGTGGTAAGCATTAGTAACTAGCCCTTCAACTAATGAATAAACAAAATGGAGCATATCCATACAATAATATATTTAACCATAAAAAGGAATGAAGTGCAGGTCAATGCTACACATGGATGAATCTTGAAAATAATTATTGTAAATTAACATTATGCTAAGAAAAGATCACACTATTGTAGGACTCCAGTCATAGGACATGCATAGAAGACAGAGAAATGAAGGAATTAATTTTGTTCAGGAGCTGGGGGGGAAGATGGAATGGAAAGTAAATAGCTAATGTGTGCATGGCAGAATTTTCAAAATATTCTGGAATTAGTGATGACAGTTTCACAACTTTGTAAATATCAATGTATTATATACTTTATTTTTAGCTCTTGATGTTTTATTTTTCTCATGCCAGCATATATTAATGTACAAAAGAATGGATTACATGACATATCATGCATGTGCATAGTATACTTTGACCATATTCACCACCATCATCATTTCTTGGCCTTCTCACACAGATCCTCTTTCTCTTCCAAAACCATACTCTTTCTACTTCCAATTTTTCTCTTAAAATCTAGTTTTTTCCTATGAGAGAAAAATATGCTTTTTTTCCACGTCTGACTTATTTTTTTATCACCATAATTATATTCAGGTCCACCTACTTTCCTGCAAATAACATTTTCTGTTCTTTATTATTGTGAATAATTCTCCTTGTGTTTAACATAAATACACAAGGAGATATACACACACACATAAACACATACACACAGCACATACATACAAACATTTCCTGTACATCCCCCACCCACATTAAGAGGGTATTTTTTTTTTTTTTTTGCATCTAGTATCTGCTGCTATTTGTGGATATTTTTTCCCTTCTGATAACAGTTGTTTTGACTGAGATGACATGGAATCTCAATGTAGATTTGATGACTAACGATGCTGGACTTTAAAATGTATTTGTTGGCTATTTGTACTTTTTTATTTGCCAGTCCTAGGACTTGAACTCAGAGCCTGAGCACTGTCCGTGAGCTTCTTTTGCTCAAGGCTAGCACTCTACCACTTGAGCCATAGCACCACCTCCGGATTTCTCTGTGTTTGTGGTACTAAGGAATCGAAGCCAGGACTTCATGCATGGTAGGCAAGCACTCTAACACTGAGCGACATTCCCAGCCCCCCATTGGTACTTTTAAGGACTGTCTCATTCATTTGGCCATTTATTGATGGGATTTTTTGCTGTTTAATTTTTTATTTTGTTTATATTATAGATATGAATTCCCTGCAGATCAATTAAACTACCTGAGCATTTTAACTCATTTACTACAGATATATACCTTGATATTTGTAGATCACTGGTCCTGCAAATTTCTATTTAATTTGTAAATCAGACATATTTCCATTTCCATTTTCTACACTACGATGTCACTCTTCCTTTTCTTTTTGCTTTTTTCCAAGTGTCAGGATTTGAAATCAGAGCCTAGCACTCAGCTAGTATTCTACCACTTCTGTCAGCCTTCCAGAATAATTATTTTGCTAAACATTTTTGGGAATGGAGTCTCATATCCCTTTCTACTTGGGATGGCTTCAAAGTAGGATCCCTGAATCTCAGCCTCCTGAATAGCTAGAATTATAAATGTAAGCCACTGGCTCCCAGCTCATCCTTCTTTCTAATTATGATGCTATCCATTATTCCTTTTATGATTTATGCAGCAGTTTATAGCGGGTAAATTTGCAGTTGATAGAAGGTACATTTGTCAGAGTACAATAGATTTGTTAAACAATTGTTATGAAGAAAGGGCCTATCATTTCATAAGTTAACCAATGAGTACATTTCCTATCTTTGGGGAATATCATCCTTCCCTTTCCTTTCCCTCAGTCCAATAGATTTTTATATAAGAAAGATAGTCAAAACAAGTTCCAAGGAAGATGCAGTAAGTTTACTTCATTGCTACCTGAGTCTAATTTTAATTTGGATCTAACTTGTGTCTAGATCCTATTACAGATGGCAATTGCCTTCTGTTTTTGTCTGTCTTAGTGATTGCCTGTTTTGCTTGTTGCTACTGGTTTTACTGTTCTCTGGTTTTAAATTTTAGACAGGGTCTTTCTTTGTAGCTCAGCTTGGCCTCAAACTTGAGAGCATCTTGTGTCTGTCTCTTGAGTGCCAGAGTTGCTGAGGTACACCTGCTGTTCATCTGCTAATAATCTATATAAAGATGAGCATTATGATCCCTTTGATGTGCTTACTATATATATTTGAGCTTCCCATTTAAGCCTAGCTGAACTGTAATGGAGAGTGAATACAGAGTGTGTGCTGTGACAGGCTATAAGGCCCTGTGAAATGCGAACTTCAAATTGTGTCCTTTGAAACAAGAGCAGCGAGCTCCCCATACTGACATGGAACTACAGAAAGGTGTTACTCATTTGGAACCAGAGTTTTCTCTGGGTAGCCATGGCAGTGGGCTTCTGTGAATGATTGATAAGTTTATTCCATTTTCCACTTAGGAAATTACCTTCATTTTCAAGATGGGCTGTGCTACATAACTGGCAAAACTTTCTAAGAATTAAACACTACCAACTGTTAGGAAGAAGATACTTTTCTCCATTCAGGCTTCCTTCCTAAAGCCAAGATCACAATAATTAAGGTACAGAGGACAGAATGCCTCCAGTGTTATGAGTTTATTGGGTCACATTTTCAATATCTTCCTGATAATGACAGTCCCAGCTCTGTTTCCTTGTAACCATGGCAACATTCCCATTTCATTGATCCTCCTGGCACTCTCACAGGATTATCTAGTGGACGCTTCCATTTATATTTTACTTCCCTGCCTTGAATAAAACATTCAGTTGACTCAAATGTAAATTAATTCAGTTACAGCACAGTTTTTTAGGCACCCAAACCAGTACTTCAGTAGTTCAGTTTATGGAGAGTTGATTAATAGGTAAATATTTGATAGACAATCATGTGTTTCATTGTTTTACTACAACTCTTGAAATTACAGGTGTCCCTGAGTAGGGTTGCCTAGTTTAGCAAGACCTACTCTATTACGAGAGGAAAGAATTTTCCATTCTAATAGTGATGGGAAGTTCCACTGCTGGCTAACTTATTCTGAGAGAAACGCATTAAATAAACATGAAACCTGCTCTCATGTGATCTTCCCCACATGAATGGATATGTTTCCTTAAAGTAATCCTTGTGCTTCCAAAACCACCCAATAGAAATAAGTGTCAGCATTTTGTGGTGCAACCACAAGCATTTTTATCAAGATTTAGAGTGAGCCAGAACTGAATAGGTACAGTGAGACAAAATCGGAGTCCTGTTTACTCATTTGCTAACAGACTGCTACTAATGAGAATCACAGGACATTCTCTGTGTGAAGCAATAAGACTTCTAACTAATAAAGCACTCAGGTGGGGGGGGGGAAACATTTTATGTTTACATACATGCATGGGAATCGCTTTCATTTAATTTGAGAGGAAGAATTGAGGTGGACTATGGAGTACAATTCTCAGGTCCAAACTACAGCTCTTTTATTAGCTGTGTGACCTTGGTTAAGTTACCTAAACTCCTCTGTGTTTCTGTTTCCTCATCAATAACAAAAGGAAAACACCAACACCAGGGCCAGAAAGGGGATGAACTGGGGTAATATAGGAAAGGATTTAGGAGGTGAGCAGATTGAAGCACACTGCTCAGGCTACTTATTTGCTCATATTACTATTAAATTTTTCTTTAATCCAAGGCTTAGTTATTACAAGCAAACTCCTGTTACTGATTTAAGAAAAAATGCTTCTCTGTTCAATAATATTTTGAGAGAAGAAATATCAGGATTACTGAATTTAAATCTATTTTGAAGATTTCAGAATTTCCATAATTATGAAATTGTTAGGAAAGAAGACATTTTCAAAATTGATTCATTTGAATAATCATTGCAACCCAATGTTATACCAAGCTGAGTGCCAGTAGCTTATGCCTAAAATCCTAGCTACTGAGAAGGCTGAGGTCTAAGGATCTCAGTTTGAAGTTAACACAATGGCATACCAGATTTCAGTATTTATGGGGCCAAATGGAGAGTACTGTGAAATGTATAGCTCCCCTATAAATTCCATATTATTAATATATAATTAGAGGGAAGCACAAAATGAGTTTTATATTTTTAGATTATTTCTGGACATTGAGAGGTTAGGCTTCAAGGTACTTGTACCCTCAGCAGAGACGTGAGGATCCCAGTATAAAGCCAGGACAGGCAAACACATTCATGAGACTTTTACCTCCAGCAAACCTGCAAAAGAAGTGGAGCTGTGGCTTAGGTGGTAGTGTGTCATCTTTGAGTGGAAAAGCAGACTAAGAGTACTTGGCCCTGAGTTCAAGCTATAGTACTTCATTTCACTATTTTACAGAAGTTTTCAATTTTTCTGCTTGAAGATTAATTTTTTGAGACTGGGACTTGAACTCAGTACAGGATACTTTCACACACTGACAAGCGTTCTACCCACTGACCCATGCCTCGACCTCAACAGGGCTGGCCATTTCAATTACTTTTTGACCAGTGTAGATTAGCTTTTAACTATTTGTTTGTGCAATCTTTTAAAGGTTTTTAAGTTTGTGTGACATCTTTGAAGATGATTTTCTGCCATCAGATTTCTCTACTCTTTCTTTTCTATACTGATACTAGGGCTTGAACTTAGGGTCTGGGGCTATCCCTCAACTTTTTCACTGCCATTTGAGCCACAGGTCACTACAGCTTTTTGGTGGTTAATTGAAGGCAAAAGTGTCTCATAGATTTTCGGGCTGAGACTAGCTTTGAACCACAACCCACAGATCTCAGCCTTCTGAGTAGCTAGAATTACAAGCATAAACTAGGATTACTGGCTTAGTAGTAGATTTTTAAATCATTATATCACAGATGAATTTAGTATGTGACTAAGGTTATGTTCCAATGTGCACTGGAGCACAAATTTTCAAGAAATGGTTTGAAGAAGCAGCAATTTATGACTAAGGCAACTTCAAAGCTGATGTAGTTCAAAGGATCCGTGCAGGAAATACAAGGGAAGATTTCTTTTAATCAGTTCCCTATGTGCTCTGTACGAGCTGTGTGTCCAGTTTTTAACTTAAGATTATATGATAATTAGTTTTCAGAGGTACTACATGTCATAGTTTGCTATCAGCTTTCCTCAGCATTTTTAAACTTTATCCTGTCTCCTTTCTTTTTCCTCTTCTTCAATAAAGCAAATTTACATTTGGATATCAGTGTTATGTCACTGAAAACAGATCACCACAAGATTCACAGCTCAAAACAAGTCACATTTATTGTCTCACAGTCCACTAAGTCAAGGAACAGGTTAACTGGGTCCTTGGATCAGGGTCTCAGAAGGTTAGAATCAAGGCCTTATTTCTAGCTGGGGCTGTGTTCTCATTTGATACCCAGAGTCTTCTTCCAAGCTCGTTCTGGTGGTTGGCCATATTCAATCCTTCTCGGTTTTAGGACAAAGGCATCCTTCCTTGCTGGCTGTGAGTATGGTCATCCTCAGCTCCTAGAGGCCTTCCTCAGATATCTTCTAGGCTTCTTAAACGGTTGCTCAGGACCTAGCTGCCCAGCCTTCTCATGTTATGATAGCTCCTCTCTTCACAGCCAGCAGGGGAAGAGAGTTTCATTTCATCTAAAGTTATCACAGCCCTGATTTCTCATCATGTTCTTGGGTCCTGTTCCCTGTAGTGTTCAGAGCTTGAACACTAAAGGGAGGGAATTTGGGAGCTCTTGTAGAATCATATTTTAAACAGTTAGCTGCTTTGGATAACCAAAATTAAACTGAGAGACATTTTTGTTTTTGCTACACATACTATAAATGATAAAGTTTTGTTTCAACTGAGAGGAGCAAGATGTTCAAGAACCATATTGTGCACATGTGGGAAAATGTGGGAAAATGACTCAGGAGTCTTGTTCCGTCATTACAGAAGAGATCAAAAGTTTTGAACGCAGCATTCCTCCCTCAGTTCCAGGAACGAATGTCAGCAACAATCTGGTTTGACTTGTAAAATAGTGTTTGATTCACTTTGGAGCACAATAATGATGTCTGGTGTTTAATAATAAAAAGTTCATCCAAGCCTAATATCTGCTAATACAGCACATAGATAATGTTGTAGATGAGTTCCAGAAAAATACAATGAAGTGAAAAGTTCAACTCAATCTCTAATGCTTTATTTGAAAAATAAAACAGATCAGAGTTAAATATGCTATAGTATTCCATTGTATGCTACTCTGTAAGAGTATATGAGTATTATTTTATTTTCTTCCTTTTATATGCATTACATAAGTAAGTAAATATGTATGCTGACTCATCTGTGCTAGGAAATTCTTTAATATTTTTCTTTTCACTTTCTTTGAAATAGTAAGCTATGTGTATGTAGTTAGTTGCTTATGAGAAAAGACTCCAGCACGCCAGCTCTTTCAGTGGTGCATAAGATACAGAGAACTCTCAAACCTACCCATCACTTCCTTTAGTGGTATTCCATTACTTGGCTATCTAGGTCTATATTAAATTGAATATCAGATCTTTCTAAGGCAGAGTAACTTCAGGAGTAAAACAGTTACTGAGGATGCTCTTATGCAATAAGGAAATTATACATGGTTCATTGCAACAGGCTTCCATTAAAAGCTTATTTCAGCAGGTGAAAAGCAGGTTGCAGTGCTGATTCTCAATACTGCTTTGGGATGTTGGGTTGATTTATGATGCAAACAAGGAATCATTTCTTACAGTAGCCCATCCTAGTCATTGTCTACCATGAAGTTTTCCAAAGTATGTTCTCAACAGCCGTTACTCTGGAAAATTCGTAGGAATTCCAAGCAAAACCTTGAACTAAAAGCTTTCATAATAAAATTCAACTAAGAAATACATATCTGTATTTCATCCCAGAAGGAAATGATAGGATTGTTTTTTAATTTTTTTATGAAAGTATTTGATCACAAACCTTTTGCAAGGATATCTTTTCACTATTTTCAAAACATGCTCTAACAAGATTATCTCTAATTTTTAAACTTCTTGAGCAGCCAGAGAGCAAGCTGTTGTTTCTAAAAGTCGTGATGGATCCTTATTCCATCCAATTCACTGGCTCAAAGACTCCACTTTTAGCTCCAATTCCTGTCTGGTTGTTCCTGGATGCAAGAATAGAAAAGGAAGCTTTCCTGTTTCATTCTTTCCTCTGTTGCTTGAAAACAACATTATATTACATCACAAAACCTTGGCTTTTCCCTAAGAGCACTCATGGAGATCTTCAAAAACTTTCCTGAAGCTCTTACTTGAACTGACATAAGAACACTCTGAGTGTCGCATTTGTTAAGTGTCAAATCACAATGAAATTGTGGAACCATAGTCAGAAAAGCAGAATCCTACTGAAGCTGAAAAATGGCTTAGATGGAAGAGAGAAGGGCTTTTGTTTCTTTTTAGCTTTCTCAGCTTTATCACTACTAGCATTTTTGATCAGGTAATTTGCTTTAATGGGATGAGGGGATAGGGGCTTTTACATGATATGAACTACTATTACTAGCATCTATCTAATAAATACCAGTAGGAAACACCTCAAATGAGGAAAGCAAAAATGTCTTCAAATATTGTGTGTGTCCTATGGAACAAAACTGTCATCTGACTGGGACTCATTGAACTGGTAAATAATGGAATAATTAGTGTTTAAAAAGGACTGTCCAGCAAGTGCTTGTGTTTCATGCCTCTAACCTTAGCTTCCTAGGAAGCTGAAATCTGAGGATCATGGTTTGAAGCTAGTTTAGACACATAAAGCCTCCACATTTTTACCTTAGATTACCCAGCAAAAAAGTTGAATTGGAGGTGTGGCTCAAGTGGTAGAGTGCCAGTTGTGAGCAGAAAAGCTGAGCTAGTGTAAGGCCCTGTGTTCAAGCCCAGGTGGTATAGGATGAATAGGAGAATGGTAGATTAAGACCCCAAGAAGATGTAGTAGAATGTCCAGTTACCCGGGTGTAGTTTACTGCTATAACAAGAACCTCCAATGAGGCATATCTTTCTGTATAAATGGTTGTGTAGTTCCCTCTTACATGTGCTCAGAGCTTGTCAGGTGACTTGCCATGGCCGATGAAGTATCAGCAAGTACAAGCTGAGAGCTGAAAAGTACTCCACCTGCCCACTCCGGGAATACTGTTACTTTAGGACCAACTCACTGCCAGTCTCCACCAGACACTGCCAGCCACTGCCAGTCACTGCCAGCCACTGCTGGCTTCTTCCAGTCACTGCCGACCTCTGCCGGCCACTGCCAGCCTCTGCCATCCACTGCCAGCCACTGCCAGCCTCTGCCGGCCACTGCCAGACTCTAAGGTGTGGCCAACCTCCTACCTGAGCCTTGCCAGGTTAATGGTGAGGGTTATGAGGACATTACACAGTTACTGTGTCCACACTGTATGTGATGGCTTGCATTGGCCATGGCCATAGGGGTGGAGAAGACAGACACTGGTAGAGAGGTGGAGATAACTCACCGTATTTGCAAGCCTGCGTTCTCGATGACTTCCAAGAAAGGGCTCCAGGGAAGGGGTGTAAAAATTCAGAAACCAGGGTGGAAGGTGAAGTGGAGACTCCGACTGGAGGCTGCCAGGCCAACTCTGAACCATGCCCACGATGTGGTTTAAAACATGAACTTATTTGGAAAGACTCCACTGTGCATGTAGGATGGGGAAGATATTTAGTAATGGTCTGAAGCAGCTGGAAAGCCCTAGGGTTAACAGGTGCACTGAAAAGCGGCTTATAGTGTGTGGAGAGACGGGCTGCGGAGCCGCAGGAAGACATGGACTAAACCTGCTTCCAAGAAGAGACCCATTTCACCGCATGAGCTGCCCCATGTCCTCAGACACTCCCTCCAACTCAGGCCTCCGAGGTGATGGCTGGGGCAGCCTGGGTGCAGGGGCCATCCTGAGTCCAGGGAGACCTCAGACCCTGCAAGCAGGCCAGAGAGCCGTGGATCCCCACTGTACGGCAGCCATAGTGCACCACAGCTGAATGAAACATGCAGAGGCTGGACTGCCCGAGCTGCCTGTCTGGTTCCCGGACAGAAAGGCCTCCAAGCTCTCGTTTTTTGCCTAGGCATTCTGCTCCTGCTGGTCATCCTTCTGCCCCTCAAAGCTCGGCAGGCCCGGCCCCAGCCCCACCCCTGCCTCACCCTATCCTGGCTCTGCCCCCCTGCTTGGCTCCGCCCCACCCAGGCCTGTCCCACCATGTCCAGGAAAGCAGAAGCTCACAGCTGGAGGTGGAGGCTAGAGACCAAGCCTTCATCCCTGCCTTGGAGGGCAAAGTCAGGTCCTGTGAAATGAGCAGCCAGTGCTGCATGCTGGGTGCTCCAGGGAGGTCAAGGGTGCATCGCCCTGAGTTCCAGGGACCAGGTGGAAGCCCCGCTCGCCCAGCCACGGTGACCGGCCTGGACGCCTCATCCCTCTCGGACACTTCCACCAGTGGTTAGCCCCCCTCCCTCAGACTCAGGGACTGGCCACTCCTTGCATGGACCAGCTCCTGGCCTGGCCCCTGGTGTGGCTCCCGGAGTGGTCCAGGACCAAGTGCAGCTCACAGCAAAGAGCTCCCCTGCCAGCACTGGCAGCTCGGATGTGCTTAGGGTCCTGGAAGAGTGGGCCCTGGCATGGCTGCGCTCAGACTTCATCGGCTGCCATGTGAACTGCTCAGGCAGCCTGAAGTAGGAGGAGTTCAGGGCACTGTGCTGTGAGCTGAGTCTGCGGCCCATAGACACTAGGCCATGGCCCAATGCCTGAACTCCAACTCCAATGGAACCATCACCTTCCAGGAGTTTGTGAGCTGCTTCCCAAGGGCAGCAGAGTGCCAAGGGCCCAGAACGGGGGTCGAGGTCCAGAACTACAACCAAAACCACCACAGCCTCAACCACGACCACCAGCACCACGACCACCAGCACCACAAGGACGAGGATGAGGACAACGAGGATGAGGACTGGGAAGGTGGCCCGGATGTCCTGGGGAGCCGGGCAAGGCCCGAAGGCCGCTCTTGGTGGGACTTGCAGGGAGGACTGGGGGCAAAGCCAGGCTCATTCCCAGGTGTGCAGGTGGTGATGGTGGTGGTGGTGGTGACTTTTGGGGTGTTCAGTCTTGGTCCCTTTCTGGGCCCCTTTCTCCTGCTCACTTGGCTTTTCTCAGGAGAGGCCTGAGGGCTCTCCAAGGAGCCAGCTAGCAGGCTGACCCCTGGCAGGGCTGTCGGGATGCAGGGATCCGTATACCAGGCTCCTGCCCAGGCAGCGAGCCCATTCAGCATCCTCCAGGTAGGCAAGGAAACTTGGTTGTGCTTAGGCCCAGATTGTTCACAAGTGCCCACTACACACTAGGCATTGTACACAGGTGTTCACAATTGCCCAGCACTCACCGGGCCTTGTACACAGGTGTTCACGAGTGACCACCACACTCTGTTCTTAGGAACAGAAGAACTGGCTTATTACACAATAGAATAAAATAACAAATTTCTGTCTATGAGAGAAATAATTGAATACCAAATTTCTCATTTAGTTCCCAGGAGGGAAGGAATGCAAGCAGGCCAGACTATAGGACATCTAGGGAGGAAAGACAAAGAAAAGTTTCATCTTCATCTGCACCAATCCCTGCCTTGGAGTCAGGTCTCCAGTTGTTAGTTCTACTATTTATTCCCCATCTCCCCCATTCAGTTAATGCTGAAAAGGTTCTTCTGCTTTCTGTTTGGATTTTTAGTTAAAATTGTATTGAGCTCTTTTTGTTATTACTAAAATTGAAAAGATAGTACATTGGCTGATGGTTTGCCTGAGTCTCAGAAAAGGATATTTTGTTCCTATGTGTATCAAGATGCTTACTACTTACTGGCTTTGCACTCCACACATTTGTAAGGCAGACTTGAGGTAGGACAGGGAAGAGAGGAGTTCCTCCTCCCTCCCAACCTCCAGTCTGGGGAGTTCAGGGCTCTGGAACTGCTTCTAGAGAAGGAGCAAGTGACTCATCCTGCCATCAGAGGGCTTGTGTAGAGAAAGTGAGTGTGGCAGTTGATCTTTTCTATTTACAAATGAGGTGAAACCAGTGTTTCCTTCAGGGTGGGAGGAAAATGTAAACATGGCTGCACATTCTGCTCTTTCTTTGAATCATCTTTCAGTGTAACTTGGTCCAGCTAACTAAGAATAATAATACTTTCAGGAATGAAAGCCTGTTCTTGAGGGTTCACTCCTATAATCCTAGCTACTCAGGAGACTAAAACCTGAGAAACTTATTTTAAGCTAGTCTGAAAACAAAAGTCCAGGAAATTCTCATCTTTAATTAAATCCACGAAAAGGTGGAAGAAGAGTTGTGGCTTTGCCCAAAATAAGCAAGGGGCAGTGCTGGCACCCAAAAACAACAACAACAAAATCATAAAGCAGTTTTAGGAATCAAGTATTCATACTGTCCATATTTGTGTACATAAGATCTTTCCAAAGTTATCCAGTATAGGAACAGATGGTTAACCTTTAAATGATTATTGAACTTTTTTTGTTTTCAAAGATCATTCCACCAATCAGGACTTCATATCATTGGTAGAATTATTACTATCATATGCCTTTCCAAACGTTCATAGGTTATTATATTTAATTTGCACGAGTCTCACCTGGTGGATTTGTCTCCTAAGCCCCACCTTTCAATGTGAGATTAACGAGTACAATATTTGCTTTACTGAACTTGTCATAGTAGAAAAGAACTCCACTTGAGTTGGTTCACCTGAACTTACCATGGCAACCATTGCCTGTTTTGGTAAATTGGATTGCTTTTACCCAATTTCTTGATGTAGCTGTTGGTCCACCTATCCTTTCAACCAAAAGTTACTAAAAAAAGTCTTTTGTTATTGATAATGTTGTCATTAGTTCTGCAAACTTTACTGAATGACCTATTTATACCAGATACTGTCTTAGCTATTCTTGTATGTTCTAGGGGACAAAGATAAGATAAAATTCAGAGTATGGGTGAAACATTTCTCAAAAGTTTCACTAAAGAATATTTAAAGGCAAGAGGGTTATTTGCAGGAAGTTGCGATATTGTGGATCCCTTTAGTAGAAGTTTTTTCTTTATACAAAACTGGGACCTGATTTTAGAAGCCTGTGCTAACTAGGCAGGTGCTCTATCATGCTTTCAGCCCCTTCTTCTTTTTTTATTTTATTGTGAAAATAATGTACAAAGGGGTTACAATTACATGGGCAAGATAATGAGTACATTTCTTATCAAGCATTAGCCCCTTCTTCTTTAGTGTTTTTTTCGTTTTTCTTTTTTCTTCAAATACCGTCTTGGCATTTATGCCCTGGTGGTTCTGGTCTATAATATTCTTTAATCTACCTACTTCAGCTTGGGTGACAAGCCCATGTCATTAAACCTAGCTTTTTATTGGTTGAGAAGAGGTCTCAGGAATTTTTGTTGTTGTTGTTCAGATGGGATCTTGAGAGTTTTTTGATCAGACTGATGGAAATCTTGATTGTCCCTATCTCTACCTACATGCAGCTGGGATACCAGATGTGAGCCACTTCACTGGTCCTTGTAGTTTTAACCTTTAACTACTTGTTCATTTTATTAATCATTAAGGGGAGTATGTGTGTGCGTGTATGCATTCGTGCATGCGTGATCAAGCTCATGCATGTGCATGCATGCACACATATGTGCTAAAACTGGGGCTTAAACTCAAGGCCTGGGTGTTATTCCTTAGCTTTTTTACTCAAGGCTGGCACTCGACCACTAGAGCTGCAGCTCCATTTCTGGCTTATTGCTCTGTAATTGGAAATGAATCTCATGGACTTAATCCTGCCCCAGGTGGATTCAAATAAAATCCTCCAGATCTCATTCTCCTGAGCGCAAAGGATGATAAGCATAATTTTAATGACTGGCAGGGCTTATTTTAATATAAAACATTGTGTCTTCTTCTGAGGGGAAAAGTGTCTGTCTACGAGAGTGAGCTTTGTGTCTTTGTTCCCCACCCGACACTGTCTTATCAGATAGCTCTCTTCCCCATGCCTGTCCAGTTTGAGAAGAGTGGTTGGTAGATTTAAGATTGTAAAGAGGTAAGAGGTAAAGAATGGTCATTTTGACAGGATTTCCTCTTCCATATTGAATCATAATATTGAATGACTTTGGATTAAATTCTCCAATCTCCAATAACTGTGAGATTATAGAAGAAATAAAATTATGTGGTAAGAGGTTGAAAGTAGCATTTGTGATATGTGTCAATACATTCTTCAGTTTGGATCTCTTAGGAAGTCAGGGACTGCTTTCCTCAGGTTGGTGAGAGAAGTGGCCTAGAAGGCATGGGACCTGTCATCTTCCATTTGGCAGGTGTAGATGGTCTACAAGCTCAGTTTGGGTTTACTACTTCCTGTTGAGATAGAATCAGATTTTCCTTATTCTGTCTGTCAGATGAGACAGAATGCAGGATGGAAGGGGATACCAGTTCAAGAGAAGATCTGGAAATAGGAGTTGTGTTCAGGGTGATGTGGGGAGACAAGAGGGAAAATTTACAATGCAGCTTAGCTCATGTCTGGCTCCTGGGTCTTTGTCTTGGTGAAAGGGAGTTTTGTATATAGTAAGTATTCTGCAGATGTTTGCTGAGTGAATCAAATAGTCTATATTCTTGGATTCACTTCCCAGTTTATACGACAAACCAAATATCCTTGAGATTTGTGCATAAAAAACAAGGAGTTTTATGAAGAATTTATTTTTCAATGACAGAATGAATAAGGAGAAGTAGACAAAAGGAGGCCTTGAAGATATTGGCCCTTGATAATGATCTTTGTACTTTCTGAGTGGAAAAATATCTTTAGCAACTTCTAATCTTTAGAAAATGCTTCTAGATTGGTAAAATGTGTCAGGTCTATTCAAAATGCAGGTAACCGTCAGGACACCATTTTTCTGGACATGCTTTTAATTCTTTCTGTTTGTTGTAAAGACTTCAAAGAAGTTAGATTTAGAAAGCCTCTTTATGTCTTCTAACTCGCCTAATTTCCACTAGCCCTGAACTACATCCTAAGCACTGGAGAAAATACACCTAATCAACTAATCAGCCAGTCAGCCAGCCAGCCAGTCAACAGGTCAGCCAACCAATCAACCAACAAATAAATTTCATTGAGAAAAACCAATACTATGCATGTGCAAATTGTACATATTGGAAATGAATGTATTTCAGTCTAACTCTGCCAATAGAAGTGATCTCTAAACTCAAAGGGAAAGGCTTAACAATTGTAAATCAGTTCCACTCAGTTGTGATGGCTTGAGAAAACAAAGTGGCAGAAGCTAAGTTTCCTTAGTGGTCAGGGTTTCTTAGCATTTCTTCTTCTTGGTTTCCTTTGTAGGCTTTTCCAATGTGGAAAAGACTGAAAGAGCACCTCTTTGGTAATCACGTTCTTTGTAGTCTCTTCTCTTCTCTTCTTTGGCTGTCTTAATTTACATGATTTTGCAAAATGGTAACGGAAAAGAGAGGTGGAGGCCAAAGAAGACATGAACCCAACAAGGAATAACAGAAGGAGGGGCTGTGTGGTGAGAGGGAGCCAAAGACTGATCAGCAGAGAGTTGGAAGGAAAGAGAGACAGGCTCATTGATTCCATCTTGTCTCAGGTTCCCCCATCTTCCACCTAGTGAGCTTTTGGCTTTGACCCATCTTGAGATGATAGAAACAAATCTACTTTTCTCTCTTTGGTCTCAGATCTTCTCTTCCACAGGTGAGTATTTCAGCATTCAGAGTGTGGTTGTAGAGTTAAAAGACAAATGTATATTTTAATGCACATGTGCTATAATACTTGATTCTCTCCCAAGGAGATATTTATTCCAGCCTTGAATCCCAAGGGTGTGTTGCACTACAGTCCTGGGTGAGGTTTAAGGGTAGTTTTGATAATGGGTTTAACATCAGTTTTCTGGAGGTATCTGTGTCTTTTCTGGATCTTAACCATGAACCAGTGTTCTACCCTCACCTTTACATTTCTGCCGATGTCTATATCTGTCTATAGATATCTGTATCTGTATCTTCAGCTACATACCTATCCAAAGATAACTATATGTAGGTATATACAGATATAGACATAGGTAGATATAGACATAGATAGGTAGATAGATATAGACAAAGGCAGAAATATATATATATATATATATATGTATATATATATATATATATATATATATATATTTCTTTGATCTTTTAAACTATTGCTGTTCTTACTCCATTTAATATATATTCCACTATAATCATGTATATAATTGCCCGGCTGAATGAGAGAAGCAGTGTGTTAAAAACCACAGCTCCACTTTTAACCTTTTGACTTCCTGGTGCCTTTTCACTAAGTGCATAGCTTAGATTTTATTGTGTGTACTTGCTGGTAGTAGTCATATTGGATTCTAATATTTGAATACAATCTGTTCTGGCTGTATATGGAAGGTGGCCTACTCTTACCCTCAGATCTCACTGTCCAGAAGTTTATTCTCAGAATTTGAAAAGAGATGATATATTTTGTCTTACAGTTTAGTCAAAAAGGAAATAAGCTCCCGGGCACAGGTGGCTCACGCCTGTAATCCTAGCTACTCAGGAGGATGAGATCTGAGGATGACGGTTCAAAGCCAGCCAGGGCAAGGAAGTCCATGAGAACCACTAGAGAACCAGAAGTGGTGCTATGGGTCAAGTGGTAGAGTGCTCACCTTGAGCTGAAGAGTACAGGAACAGTGCCCAGGCCCAGAGTTCAAGCCCCATGAAAAAGAACAACAAAAAAGGAAATGAGCTTTAAACTAAGTGTCTTTGATACTATAAGAACTACAGACACTTATCTAGGTTTTGTTTTAACATGAACTTTTCTCCAAAATTATACCTCAAATTCATGGTCCTACTAGTCTTCTCAGTTTAAGCATTTAACATCTTTACTATTATCATCCTTTTAGCCTGGATTACTTCATCTTTTCCATCACCTCCATCCTGCTGTCCTGCTTTGAATAGACAGGTGGATGGATGAAAGGTGCATTTTTTCCCATCAGTTGTAGGGCTTGAACTCAGGACCTGGGTGCTGTCCTCCAGCAATTTTTGCCCAAGGCTAGCACTCTACCACTATGAGCCACAACTCCCTTTCTGGCTTTCTGGTGGCTAGTTTAAGATAAGAGTCTAATAGACTTTCCTGCTCATGCTAGCTTGTAATTGTGATGCTCAGATCTCAGCCTCTTGAGTAGCTAGGATTACATATGTGAACTTCCAGTGCCTGGCTTGAAAGACTGGAGATATATTTCCTCTTTCTAGCATTAGAGGATAGATAAAATCGTCATCACTGCATCACACATAACTGTAAAATATAGGTGGCACTTGAATGCAGGATGTAGTTGGAATGAAGAAATGGTATGAGATAACTTATCCTGGGTTCAGACTGCTTCCTTCCACTGTACTAACTTTGCATCAGGTAACAAAATGGAAAGTAAACACGAACTCCCAAAGGAAAATGCTGCTGGTGAAATTTCTCTATGATGTTTAACATTTCCTTTGAATCATTTTCTTGAACAAGTTCATTGCTTCATCTTGTAAGCATTAAGGATCTTCTAAGTGAAAATTTCTTATAATCTCTCAATTATAAAAGGAGAAAAGCTAATTTTAACCCTTGTCCATTTGCCCTTATAAAACCAAGATAGCTGAATTCATACTACCAACAGAGTTCTCTAATTCTTTTTCTGGTTCACTATTTTTTTTTTAGTCTGCTGTGGGGCTTGAACTCTGGGCCTGGGTGCTGTCCCTGCACTCTTCAGCTCAAGGTGAGTGCTTTACAACTTGAAGCACAGTGCCACTTCCAGTTTTCTGGTGGTTTAATGGAGATAAGAGTCTCATGGACTGTTCCTGCTGGGGCTGTCTTTGAACTATGATCCTCATGAACCCTGACCTTCAGATGTCAGCTTCCTGAGTAGCTAGGATTGTAGGCGTGAGCCATCGGCGCCCAGCCTGATTCACTATTGACATTGTCTTTGACATAGAACTCAACGTAGACCTGACCTTGACCTCAACCTTTTTAAATATCCAGTCGTCCCTGGTACCTGAAAGACCTAGGATGCAGAGCAACAACCAGAACAGTGATGTTCTCCTTGCATAACAGAGCTTGGATACTCTTGGACACATCTCAGTCTATTCTCAAACGAGTTGTCAAAGACACTTCAGGGTGCTTACTTTTGTGTTGGAGGGTTTTTGTTTTGATAACAATCTAAGACAAATTAGTAAAAGCACATCCTTAGAAGAGCACAAAAAGTTGAAATTTTTGTGGTATCCATAGGAAAGTGATGAGAGGAATGGGTTTTGTCTGTGGCAGTGTGCTTGAGAAAGCCACCTGCAAATTCCCAGTACCATCTTGACATTGCCCCGGTTAATTTCATTTGAGTAAAATTGTATCTTCTGTCAGGTTAGCTGGACACTGTTAATTCTGACTGCACTGATTTTTTAAATATTGGCTATACGGCATAAAGATTTTGTATTGGTTATTTGTTCATTGAGAAGAAATGTGATAGAAAAATAAGACAACTCTGGAACTTTAGGAAATACTTCCTTTCATAGGTTCTACATGTTAATCAGGGATATGAGATATTTTCCTAAAGGGATTTGAAGTCTTCAAGAACTGTATAGATTTGATATTGATCTATTTTTTGTCCATCTGGATCATCTCCATAAATTAAATTGTGGAAGATGTTCATATTCAGCTACTAAATGATAAACAAAGAAAGTATCGCTTCTCTTCCCCCAAGAAAGAAACTCTTGTTTCATTTGCTGGTTTTTAATCATTCATTCATTCATCCATTCATTTCCTTACTTAAATCTGTGTGTGTGTGTGTGTGCCTGTGTGTATGCGTGTATCTACTATGAACCTGGTATTGTACCACACACAGAGTCCTTTAAAACAATATCCTGTGAAAGGTCAAAAATTGAGTGGGGTGCTGGTGGCTTATGCCTGTAATCCTAGTTACTCAGGAGGTTGAGATCTGAGTATTGTGGTTTGAAGCCAACCTGGGCAGAAAAGTCCATGAGACTCTTATCTCCAATTAATCACAGAAAAGCCAGAGTGGTGCTGTAGCTCAAGTGGTAGAATGCAAAAAGCTTAAGGACAGTGCCCAGGCCCAGAGTTCAATGCCTAGGAAAGGTGGAGGAAAAACAAGAAAAAGAAAAAAAAGAAAAATTGCCTGGAAATATTCTTTCTATCCAGCAGGTGAAAACACCAGCAATGTTGTCAAGTGGAGGGCATGGCTTGGCCCAGAACTTACTTGTGATGAAGAATCAGGCCAGATGCTGATTTTAGAGTATGTTTCTTCCTATGAAAGAGAAGTGACATCTTCTCTCTTCTGTGACCCAGCCACCATTCCCTATCTTCTTGTGGTGGCAGAATAGTTCCCTTGAGAGGATTTCACCACGTGTGGGCTGCATTTGGTGAAGTGGAGCTGGATGGGGCTTATGGACCCGGAGGCTAGGGATAATTGCCCTTTACATGTGTGAGGAAGAATCTTCAATTACTTCTCAGCTCAGGAGAGCCTGCTGCCCTGCAGGAGATTAAAGCACTGCTGTCAACGATGTCTGATTTTAAGGGGGAGGGCATTTCTAAGTTTATATATGCAGTGAAAGTCCAGTGAGTGGCTAGGAAAGGGCATTTTTGCCACCACCAATTCCTACCTGTGAGTATGTGCTGTGGACTCACATGTCAGGGATGGTCCCCTTTTCAAGATCTCTATTGATCTGAGCTTCTAGTTCCAGCCTGACTTAGAACTTGAGTGGGGTTGCTTTCCTCTTACAGGGGTGGGGTTAAGACTTTTTACTCAACGACTTTGTGTGTCTTCGCTATTATTTTTTTCTTGCATATTGTCTGACTTTGCAGAATTACTTTGACCAAGCTCAAAAAATGTTGTCCAATATTTTCTGCTCTAGGTTTTGCTGCCTTACTTAATAGGTCCATCTTTGGGAAGCCAGCCTGAGGAAAAGTGCATGACTCTTTCTGGAGAATAAACTAAAATAAAAAGGGAAAGGATCAGGGGTTAGCAAGTGATAGCACACTAGATCTAAGCAGGGAGCTCTCCATCCTGAAATGTGAACACACTGGCAAAAGAAGAGTTATGTGGTTCGTTGCCAGGATCTCCAGGCAAAAGCTCTGTTTCCAGGGCAGAAGGCTCCTGGGAGGCTGGGGCAGTCTTCATTAAGGCTGACCTGAGCAGCAATGGCAGACGGTTTTTTCAAACATGATACTTTAATCTGTAATTCATAACTTCTGTACCCAAGAGTTGCAATCTCCTCTGGATTGAGGTGGAATAATTCCAGAACCACCAGCTCATGTTTGTTTAGGAAATGAATGTTTTAGGATCTTCCTGTGTCATATTCTTTGACAGAGACATCATTTGCTAGCATGAGTCCTTGGGATGCAGAATACTTTTCTTATATTCCTCAGAGATCTGTTGGCCTAGTACCTGCTTCCCACTGTGGCTTGGTTAGGTGGAGATGCAAATGAAGGAAGGAAGGAAGGAAGGAAGGAAAGAAGGAAGGAAGGAAGAAATCACAGTGCTGGAAGCTCTCTTCTAATATAATAGATGCATTCAGGGAAAACTAATATTCTGCAAACACACAGCAGAGGAAAAATGTACAGACCTCTCAGTGTATGTATAATTCTCTAACCATAAGACTCAAACAGAGATAATCCAGATGAAATACAGCACCATAAGGAAGTCGTGTAAGATTCCACACATAGAAAAAAAAAAAAACAGTCTGAAATATCTGTAGATGATTGACTAAGTGATAATAAATAGGTTTGTTTTCCTGAGGTGAAGTGAGCTTGAGAGAAAGTGGTGTGTGGTTTATGGCTGCTTAGTTAGGGTGACAAGGAAAACATATACAAAGATAGGAGAGAACACAGAGAAAACAAGTGGACAGTCTGTGCCTGGAGGGAAAGCATGGCACTAATTCTGCTTCTTACTTACAGAGTGCCTGAGCCTGCCGACAATTAAAGGGAATCCTGAATTAGGGGGCGAGGATATGGAAAAATAAAGACATAAGACAAAAGATGGGGTTGGGTGGTCTGCAGCTCAAGACTGCAGCACCAGCACCGTTTATTTTTAACTTTCCCTAATATATACTATTAGAAGTCAAGAGGTAACATAAGGTTACAATAGTCCAGAAAAACAAGGAAAATTTCAGTAAAAACAGAGTGCAGTAAAAACAAGACAAGGTCAACTGGTAGAAAGTAAAACAAACTCTGCAGACATAGCAAAGCAATCCCAGGCACGTGGTGTTTTTTAAGTAAGCCAGTTTCTTGTACGTGCCCGACGTTGAGTACTTTAAACTTTACTGTCAGCTCCCAACGTCTCCCAGATCTTTGTTTAAAGAAGTGAACTCGCCTGTCTTAGGTTGTGTGGATCACCTTGTTTGCCTTGCCCATCATCGGGAACTTCTTCAGAGAAAGCTGAAGGCCCTGTCTTAGGTTGGTCAGACTGGCACCCCTTCTTACCCTTCTCTGGCTGCAGTTCCTTTCAGGGAGAATTCATTTATATGGAGCTTGATCTTATGTAGCTGGCTGGCTAAACTCATAAAAGAATTTTGCAGTGTCCGTATAATACAAGGAAGGCATAGAAAAACCACCAGCAAAAGCACTCCCAGGCCAAGCAATGACATTACCAATCCTTTAACGTAAGTCAGGGAACAGATATAGCATTGAAATTATTTAAACAGTTTTTTTTAGCAGTTTTTGCCATGTTAGAGTCCAGAGGTAGGGCTTGTTTTAATCTGGCTATTTGTCTGTGGAGTTGAAAAAGATCTAAAGATAAGTTATTATGGTGCCAAATACCATTGAGATGTGATACAACTTTTTCCCATGAGTAATTTGATTCATTATATATGTGAGGGGTCACACAAATAAAATCAAACTTGGCATGACAGCACACTCGCTGTAAAGTTTGCAGAGCACAGACTTGTTCTTCTAAAGATAATACTAACTCATACAACGCTTCTAGTTTTTGTTCTACCTTGTCATAAACCCGGCCTTGAACATGTAGAGCCTGTGTAGTATTATGAGCAAGCTGATTAAGATAATGGGCAGTTTGTACTTTTTGTGTTAGCACCACAGCAGCTGCTGCTGTGGAGGCAGCTATAGAAATAAAGGCCAAAACATCAGCTACAAGCAGCCCAACAAATCGACAAGGGCACATTAGTTCTTTCAATTGTCTTAACACCTGAATTCCAGAATCTTCATACCAAGTTTCAGAAATATTTACGGGAAGCATAACAAAAGATCGTTTTCTAACAATAAGTATGGATTAAGTTATGCTGCTATATGAGCAAATAGTAAAACAAAAATTAGAGCAGGTAACATTAAAATAATTAGCTCCTACAGAAATATTAAATGGTCCATACATAATGACATAGGGTGGTGATACACAACTCATAATTATTTTTTAAAGGATTAATTGGGCCAGGTTATGTTATTGAGTGCAGCCATCAGCATCTAAACATGATGTTGAGGATGCCCATTCATCCACCACAGTCCAAGATTGTATTTATTAGTAAGATTAGCTCCAGACCAGTCCATTAGTTGAGAGTTAGTTCCAGAAATATTGGTAACAAATGGCTGTACATGCCTGTACCTTATTGGATGAGGCTCTCCTGTAGATACTACTATTTGTGAAGAATTAATGCAACGGTGGTATCATATAGGATGGAGTAGAATTTGCGTGAACTGGGTCCCCAGTGGGTAAAGATGCCATCTGTATATTGCACATTTGATTTTTGTCTGGGATCTAAATTTTGTGAGTCACGGATAGCATTATAATACATCCTGGAATGGAGCCTTTAGAGCTGGTGATAAAGCAAAAAGGCGTTCCACTGTGTGAAGCTGAGATATCTCAAATCTTGGTGTGCTGGATGAAGGGATCAGGGGCTGTAATGTATGCTGATCTATTGACATGATGAGTACTTCAACTCCCTCCCAAGTTGTAGGGTGCACAATCGGGGGATCTGGCATGTAAGCCCAATGTGTCAGCTTTTGTGTCATCTGAATGAGCCTCCATAATCCTAACGCAATGCTCAGGCAACTAGCGGGATTTATTTTCTTCCTGCGAAAAAACCAAACATGTCCTCGACCCCATGTTAAAACCGGATCGGGCCCATGCCAATCAACTGTTAAAGGATCCTTCCACTTAACTGGGGCAAAAGCTCTTTGCTCTTTTTTCCCCAAAACCACTGTGCTGTGGAAAGTTCATTATAATCTAAATTTTAAAAATTTAGTACAAATAAAACATGAGAAGAATATTAACAGGAGAGAAGGGGTGTAATTCCCCACCTTTTAATTTAAAAATTTGGTGTTTGAGCAAACCATTAGCTCGTTCAACAATTCCTTGACCTTGAGGATTATAGGGAATACCTGCAGTGTGAATAATCTGATAAGATTTACAAACATTTTGAAAAGCTTGTCTGACATATCCTGGACCATTATCAGTTTTAATATGTAAAGAAGTCCCATAGTGGCAAAGCAGTGTAGGAAATGAGCAATACAATGTTTGTTAGTCTCCCCAGCAAGAGGAGTAGCCATAATAAAATTAGAGTAGGTATATGGTAACATGGACAAAGCAAAGCCATCCAAAAGATTGAATCAGGCAGGAATTTAGTCTACTTTTTCCATGGTGGAGGTGGTCAGGGTAATGATGTAGATTTCCTCCAGGTGACTGTCAGGCTGTAGCAGCAGCAGCCACAGAAGCAGGGCCTCTCAGTGGCTCCAAGGGACACCAGCATACCTCGTGCTGGGCTGTAAATTTCTACACAGACTGGTTAAGGATACAAGTAATACATAGGCTTGGCAGGCTATGGCCCCACTAGTTTATAAGACTATTTAGACAATAGCCCAGGACAATTTACCAAAATGACAGCTTTTTTAACTAGATAGTTCTTTTAATAGGGCTGATTTTCTAGGCAGATATAGAGGGCTCAGGCCTGTACTACTATTTTCCATGCCTTTTCCTTCTGTCTATTTTGCCACATTTTTTTATGACTCTGGTCCCTTGTTCTAAAAAGGGGATGATGGGCGAAGATTCATCTTTTGTAACTTCTTCACGCTGACTCAGGGGTGTTGATCCTACCTAGCCAGGAACCTATAACTTTAGTCTATTTTACAAAGAGATTACCAGTGTTAGATGTCATTAAGAACAATATTTTAACTTTTGACAAATGTACAGACTTTTTTTTCCAACTACAGCAGTGTAGCTTGTTTAGCACTCCGGTTTGCAAAAGCATCTTTAGGAATGTAACCTTTAGTAACCCTAACAATGCCTAAGTCACCTGTCCAGGTCTTTAGACTGATGGTAATAGAAATACACTCTCATGTTTACAAATTTTTTTCTTGAACAGATAGATTTCATGTAGCTGGAATTAGTTCAAAAGTTACTGCCAATTAGGGCTTTTGGAACATATAGGAGTTGGGATTTAAACCATTCCCCACATTTTATAACTTTAGCTTTTTAGTACTATCACAGATTACTAACAAGTTTCTGTCCCTACAAGGTAGATAGTCATGGACATTAGGCATGCTTACAAACTATCTTCCCATGACCTCCTGGCTTTGACCAATTTTTGAAGGGCCATGCACAAATGACTCTAAGATCTGACATTTTTGCCATCCAAGCAATGGCTTACTGCCTCTGGATGTTCCTCCATTGCTCTTGTCCCAGGAATGTCGTCTTTACATTGGAATAAATGCCTCATCTGCATTTCCCTTAGCTGGTCGCTGGACTTGAACTCGGGGCCTGAGTGCTGTCTCTCAGCTCTACAGCTCAAGGCTAGCACTCTGTCACTTTGAGTCCCAAAGCAACTCTGCTAGCTCTTTCAGCACTCTGGTGGTTGAGTAGAGGTTAAAGTCTCACAAGGACCTTTTTTTGCCCAGGCTGGCTTTGAACTAGTTTGTAGATCAATGAGTCTTATAAAAGACCACTTTACTCCAATTAAAAGCAACAAGGTGGTCAACATAGAAGTAGCTTTTAAGCATGCTCTTACCTGAAACTTATTAAGAGCCAAAGTTGTATCTGACAAACTTGTAAGAATCCTCTGTGTTTTGCTCTGGACTTGCTGGAAACTTAAAAAACATATAAGAGCGAACTGGAATAGCAATTATTTTGGTAATCCTAATTTTTCCACTTTGAGACAAATGTTAAGAACAATTTACTTTTAAACTTCATATCCAGAAATCCATTTCTAATATTTAAGCCACCTACTAATTTCTTTTATCATTTTATATTTCAGTTTTTAGTTACATTAAAAAAAATCCCTTAAAATCTCTAGGCCAAGTGTCACTCATTGTCTCTTGGCTGCTTGTTTTAAAACAGATACACATAAAAACTTTTAAACTCAAATGATAATTTTTTATTAATGCAAGAATTACAATCACCATCACTGTACAAAGAAGATAAACTTAACACCTTTATGACATTTAAAAACATACCCTAATTGTAGAACATAATTGAAAGCAAGTCACATTATACAAATACATTTTTAACCCACTTTTTAAGTCCAAGGGGCAGTTTTAGCAATACTAATCAGATCATCACATCACTAATTTTTACCATCATGTTTCTGGTATTTATCTGTAGAGAAAAAGTGCAGAATAAAGATGGGCCACGTGGCCCCTCTGTGGAATGGGAACGCACCTAATCTCAATCTTTAGGGTAAGATGAACTGCGTTTGTGCCAGCTTGTCCTCTTTTACGATGTGTGGACTCCTCCCATGGCCCATCCCACCATGTGTGACCAGCTCAACTGCACTTTTGAATGTTTATCTCTTACTCCTAAACATAGGTCTTTTGTTGGCATTTAAGTTTTTTCCTTTTCTTATCTCTTGGTTTTTGAATGAAAATACACAGTTTTAGACAGACAGAACAGGTAATGTCTTTGACAGTGTTAAACAAACTTTTATATTTAAACTTCTAATATTTATCCCCAAATTTTAGCGAAGGAAACTAAATTCCAAATATCCATTGCATTTTTGATAAGCCAGATAACTTGATTACAGTGTAAACAGCCTTATGCATTTTAAAATACCAGATTTTTTAAGTTTTAAGTTAAAGAATCTTGAAAAGTCATTTAAAACTATATGAAAATCTTTAAAATTTTTGATAATGTCCAAACCTCATAACCCTTTGAATTTTAAACTTAAACTCACCCAATTGTTACAGCATGCTGATAATTTTTATCTTGAACATATTCACAAACACATACAAAACACACACAGATCTTAAAGCATGCAAAAATCAAAATCAGATCAAAACAGCCTGGTACTGGCATAAGAACAGACCTCAGGACCAATGGAATAGAATTGAAAACCCAGAAATGAACCTACAGACTTATAGCCATCTAATCTTCAATAAGGGAGCTAAAAAAAATAGAATGGAAGAAAGACAGTAAATGGTGCTGGCAAAATTGGTTAACTACTTGTAGAAAATTAAAGCTAGATCCTTATATATCACCCTGCACCAGAATGGATTCCAAATGGATTAAAGACCTCAGAGTCAAAGCAGACACTCTGAAAACCTTACAGGATGGAATAGGAGAAACCATAGGTCTCCTTGGCGCTGGCCGAAATTTTCTTAATAGAGACGAGGAAACACAACAACTCAAAGAAAGGTTGGACAAATAGGATTGCATGAAGTTGCAGAGCTTCTGCATGGCAAAGGACATAGCTAGCAAGATCAATAGAAAGCCCACCGATTGGGAGAAGATCTTCACTAGCCATACAACAGACAAGGGTCTCATATTTAAAATATACTTGGAACTCAAAAAATTAAATCCCCCTACAACAAATCCTCAAAGAAACAATTGCCCAATAAATAAGTGGGCGAAAGACTTAAAGAGAAACTTCTCTGAAGAAGATATAAGGATGGCCAATAAACACATGAAGAAATGCTCAACCTCTCTAGCCATAAAAGAAATACAAATCAAAACAACATTGAGATACCACCTCACCCCAGTTAGAATGGCAAAAATCAAGAACTCTAACAACAACAGATGCTGGAGGGCATGTGGACAGAAGGGAAACTTACTTCATTGTTGGTGGGAGTGTAAACTTGTTCAACCACTTTGGAAAGCAGTATGGAGGTTCCTCAAATATCTTCACATAGAGCTCCCCTATGACTCAGCAATCCCACTTTTGGGCATTTACCCAAATGTTTACAAACAAGACCACACTAAAGCTACCAGCACAACTATGTTTATTGCAGCATTATTTACCATAGCTAAGATATGGAACCAACCCAGATGCCCCTCAGTAGAGGAATGGATCAAGAAAATGTGGTATATATACACAATGGAATTCTATGCCTCCATCACAAAGAATGACATTGCCCCATTTGTTAGGAAATGGAAAGACTTGGAAAAAAATATGTTAAGTGAAGTAAGCCAAGCCCAAACAAATATAGGTCCCATGGTTTCTCTTATTTGCAATATCTAGTATATGTATGAGTCAAGCAGAAAAGATCAGATAATATGATGTTAGGAAAATGAACCCTTAGACACGTATTTTAATGTTTTTTTCTTTCATGCATTTGTTTCTAACGCATTTATAAGATTATTTCTTCGTTGCTTTGTATGTCCCTCCTACACAGTATAACCTCTGCTTTCACTATATTTGATGTCGGTATAATTTGTGGAGGAGATGGGGAAAAACAAGTCTTTTAATGATACAGGTGGACCTGTTGCAACGATGAGAAGTACAAGTTGTCATGTCGAAAACGAACTTTACAACTTTGGTGTGGGGGGGAGGGGTTGGGTTGGGGGGGAGGCTGGGAAGGGATGTGAAGGGTACACAAAGGAGGAGGCTGCAATGCTTGATAAGAAATGTACTCATTATCTTGCCCATGTAATTGTAACCCCTCTGTACAGTATGTTCACAAAAAATAAAAATTTAAAAAAAATCAAAATCAGTTGTACGTACATTTAAAACTGATGCCAATTCTAAAATAGGACTAGACAAGACAACACCAAAGGCTGAGTTTGGGGCTAATGGGCCCCCAATATATCCCTACCTTAGAAAACATAGAACAGAAAACACACTGAAGTAAACAAGACAAACAAGTGGCCACAAAGACAAAATCAGGTCTCAGTGAATGGGGCGACATCTCACCCCCATTCACAATTGGGACTCAAATCCACTTACCATGGGACTTGAACCCCCTCTACTCACCTCTGGAGAATTTTTCTTTTAGATTCCTGCAAACATTGACCCAGGGTCTTCTAAGGTGGAGGAGAACTCCCAGTCATCTTGGGGCAAGGGAAAGAAATCCCTAGCGGCTGTCCCCTCAGACTGACAAGTTCTCCACCATACTCAGACCCCCTGAGCCTAGGCCCGAGGCTAAGCTCTTGCTGGTGTCACTTGCAGGTGGTCTGTAGCAGTTTCCTCAGGCTGCGAGTTCTCCCTGATGGCCCTTTTAAGTTATTGTTAGATCCTGCAGGTTTCTCATCCCCCACCCCCCCACTTCTGGATCCAGAGAGGGTGGAGGAAGTGGCAGTGAAGGGTAGAAACGGGGGTCAGTTTAATGTGTAAGTATAAAAGAAGTAGCTAGAGAGAAACAGATATTAAGAGGGTGTTGAAACAGATATTAAGAGGGTGTTATCCAGTCTCTTCTGGGCTCTCGCATCAGGATGAATCTCAGAGAAGAAACATTCCAAGAATTCCAGAATACAGAAACACAAAAATTGAGACAAAACACATTTACAGCATGCACGTTGAAGACTGTCAGACAGAGAGTACCGGACTACAGACGGGCCCAAATGTCCGCACTAGTGGATAGTTTACCCTGATGGGGACCCGGGGGATAGCTCCCATCGGCCCAGTTGGCTGTCTTATAGTGCATCTGCCAAGACCTCTTGCCAACCCCAATACAGAACCTGCAGGCTACACAGATACCAGACAATTACAAAGCAGCAATGTTTTAACTTACAGGCCATTTGCATTATAGCGTCCCTGAATCCTTTTTTCCATTTTTTTTTTTTTGCTAAGTTTCTAAACTAATAGTTCCTTTCTCTGGGAGACAGGGGTATACTTCCTCAACAAAGTGAAAGAAACATTCTAACTGACTCTGTCTAACTTTCACTCCTTGAGCGTGAAGCATACCCTTGAGAGCCTGCACATATAGTGTGCAGCTGTTACCTTGCCCCATAATTTCTTGCTCCTGACTATAGTCTCCTCTGCTCTCTATTTTTGGATGTCCTCTTCCCTTAGAGGTGTCTTCTGCCATGATCCCAGGTTTTCAGGTCCCTGTTCTGGCGCCACTTGCCCAAGCCTGTCAGCAACGAAAGGCAATCCTGAATTAGGGGGCGAGGATATGGAAAAATAAAGACATAAAACAAAGAATGGGGTCGGGATGTCTGCAGTTCAAGACTGCAGCACCGTTTATTTTTAACTTTCCCTAATATATACTATTAGAAGTCAAGAGGTAATATAAGGTTACAATAGTCCAGAAAACAAGGAAAATTTCAGTAAAAACAGTGTAGTAAAAACAAGATAAGGTCAACTGGTAGAAAGTAAAACAAACTCTGCAGACATAGCAAAGCAATCCCAGGCACGTGGTGTTTTTTAAGTAAGCCAGTTTCTTATACATGCCCCACATGGAGCACTGGGGTCAAGATGACCTTTAAACTTTACTGTCAGCTCCCAACAACAGCGCACTTGGTGGTATTCATATCCCTGCATTGTGGGGCTATGACATGGAGAGACACAGTAACATGCCTGACAAAACACAGGAGAGTGTTGTTTCTGCATTTGTGTCTCTTACCTGCTGACCTGGGTAAGGAGCTGATTAATGTCCCATGAGCCTACATTAGGATAGAGAGTCCCTGCCTTTGTAGGGAGTTACAAGAAGGCACAGGCAGACTACATTTGGTTCTGTGTACATGGATTTGTGTATGTATGAATGTGTATACGGATGTGTGTGTGTGTGTGTGTGTGTGTGTGTGTGTGTGTGTGTGTGTGTGTTGTTCTAAAGAATAATGTATCAGCTGTCTCCTGAGAGAATATGGGGAGTACATTCTCATTTCAGTAATAAAATTCACTGATATATTAGGCAGATTGTTTAATTTTCAAATGTATCTGGAAACATTTTCATATGTGTTTACCCTAATAACCACTACCTTGAGTTAAAATATGACAGTCTGGCTGTGCATCTGAGGCTTTAGAAAGTGGCC
Source organism: Dipodomys spectabilis (assembly GCF_019054845.1). Lineage (NCBI taxonomy): Eukaryota > Metazoa > Chordata > Mammalia > Rodentia > Heteromyidae > Dipodomys > Dipodomys spectabilis. Next base: position 4,311,941 of record NW_024870689.1, read on the forward strand.
TGCTCTACTGAATAGTACTCAGTGTTGTAAATTCAGAAATAACTAGAGTTCTCTTGTGTTTTTAGAATGTTGGCAATACCATCTCTACTGTCAGGCTGGTACATTAGTTTACATGTGATTAACGGGAGAAATGTCTTCAACAATTTGCACTAGAATTCCTCCCAGAAACATGACCAATAATTGATGTGTGCATGCATATGCATGTGTGTTTGTACACACACATAATACATATACACAACATATTAAATAGAGTAGGGTTGATGTTAAGGGATTGACACATTATTGTGGAGCTACAGGGGAGGATGACAGGTTGGAGACCCAGGGAAGTGCTGATAGGGAGAAAAAAGGCTGTTTGTGCTCATCTCTATAATCTCAGCATTGGGAGGCAGTGACTGGGGGATTATGGTTAGTAGTCAGCCCAAACAAAATGTACAAAGCCCAAACTCAACATCTGGCAAGGTGGTATATCACTGCTACTCCAACTATGTGGGAAATATAAATAGGAGGGCTAAAGTCTAGACTGGGTCTGTGGAAAAAGCAAAGATGTATTCTTTAAAAATGCCAAAATCTGGGGGCATGTCTCAAGAAAGAGTAGAGTGTCTGCCCAGTTAGCACGAATCCTTAAGTTCAAATCTCATTACTGCTAAAAAAAAAAAAAAAAAAAGCAATTACAATAAAAATCACAAATGACCACAAAAATCCACCATTAAAATCATCTGCGGGCTTTCTCAGGGATGTCAGAGGTCAGTCTGTTCTGTTTGGGCATTCACTCTTAAATGAGCCCTGCCCACGTACAGAAGGTCATCTGCTGTACACAGAGTCTCTGGATTTAAAGGCTAATGCTTCTCACTAACATCCCTAAGAATGGACTATATATAAAATTAACAAGTTAACTAAGAAACTTTATCAGATAGCCTGGAATTTGAGAACACTCTGTTGTGGGGGTCAGTTTCACAAAATTCAGAGAGAATTTTAGCAGAACATTTTCAAATTATTTATATGTGAAAAAATCCTTATACATTGTCTCTTTTCCCATCCTTCCCCAGCACCATGTTCCTTCAAATGACTAAACACTCAAAAACATTGTACCTAATTTCTGTAGTTGCTTTAAAATTTGGAACATTTTTCTCCCTGTCAAGAAAAGGCTGGCTTACCTCTGTGTATGGCTCTGAAGGCCCACCTAGAAGAAGAGAGCTTATTATTTATTCCTGGTTCCTACTGAAGGGTTAAAGTACTTGAGGCAGTGACCATTTGTTGCTTGTTTCAGAGCAGAGCAACACGTGGTGCTAAACCACCTGGTTGTGTGCCTTTATAAGACCTGCCAATCCTTAGCTCCAGGCTCTCCTCCTGGGCTCCGCTGTGTCAGAGTGTAGGACGAGGCCTGAGCTGCAGCCCATTTAAACAAAACAGCTGTAGAGTCTGAGTCTCGGTGATCTTCTTGGTGTGGGGTCCTGTGACCTTGGCTTAACATATTAGTGGGGGCTTTTCCGGGATCCCCGCAAAGACCCCCCAAGACGTCAGACTCCAAAGGTAAAACAGCGCTGTCCTTGTTAATTTGTCTTGTCCTGTCATTTGTCTGTTTTACTTTCATTTCCCTTGTGAGGATGGCCGCTCCGATTCCTAAAGTGTTGTCAAAATGGACGTGCTTGCACAACATCCCTGGAGGAACTGGGAGACGTCCCAGATCCTCTTGTGGGGCGAGGGTAACCCTGCCGTGTGGAGCAGGGGTCCTTGGAACCCCGCCGTGTGGGGTGAGGGTCCTTGGAACCCCGCTGTGTGAATTGTGGGGTAGGGGTCCGTTCGGTGTTGTGCCAGAACTGACCAAGAGGGCCTCCTAACTGAGGCCCAACTGGCCCACGGTGGGTCTGCTCCTCCTGCTGTCGGGCATGGGTATGGAACCCCTCCATGACAGGAGTCAGCAGACCAATTCCGGGAATCTCCACTTAGTAAGCTTTTTATTTTTTTTTGGTAACTGTCAGCCTGCGTGTGTCTTGTTTGTACTGTTTATTGTTTTTGGACTGAATGACTGATGGGACTGAAAACCATGGGCACCACTCCATCTATCCCCCTAGACATACAAAAAGAAACAGAAAGAGGAAAAGAAAAGGTACCCCCTGGTTTTTCAGGGAGATAACTTGGAAGAAGAAATGTTTCCTCCTCCATATTCCCCTTCCCAGGTTCCTTTTGCAGAACCTGAGAATGATCAAGAGGAGGAGGGAGCTATAGAACACTTGGCACCTGCCCTTAAAGTTTCTGAGGGGCCAGTCACTCGATGACACCATGGGATCAGCCCCTCTTCTAGTGCAGCTGTTGTTTCCATACTCGCCATAGGACCTGTGGATGTGGATGGTCAACAGAAACTCCAATATTGGTCATTTTCTACCAGTGATCTATACAATTGGTGCACCCAAAATGCACCCTTTTCTGAGAAACCCCAGGATTTAATTTGTTTGCTTAAAACTATTCTCTTTACTCATCAGCCCACTTGCGATGATTGTAGTCAGCTTTAACAGGTCCTTTTTTACCACCTAAGAGAGAGACTGTATCCAAGAGGTGGCCCTACAGGAGCACCCATCACGGATCCTGCCCTGATCGCTGCCCATTTTCCTGAGATCCGAACAACATGGGACTACAATGCGGTTGAAGGTAGGGAGTGACTCCTTGTCTATCACCAGGCTCTGTTGACAGGTCTCAAGGCGGTGGCTCGCCGACCAACTAATTTGGCCAAAATTTATGATGTTAGACAGAGAAGAAGTGAAAGTCCGACAGCATATCTTGAGTGGCTCATGGAAACTTTTAGTCAATATACTCCATATGATCTTGAGACCCAGAAGTTGGCTCAGATGATTATGTTTGCCTATATAAATCAAGCTGCACCAGACATAAAGCAAAAGTTGCAGGTTCTAGACAGACTTGCTGACAAGTCTATTAGGGATCTAGTAGCTGTGGCGGAAAAGGTTTACAATAAGAGAGAGAAAGAGGAGCAAAGACAGGAAAGGAAGGACAGAGAATGTGTAATTGAGCATGAAAAGAGAGACTGAGCCAAGGAAAAGAGACCAGACTTGTTGGACTTGCCACTATCACATGTCGAACATACCTGGTTCTCATACCTCAACAGTTTCATTTGAGATGGAAAAAGGTACGTGGGTGCAGCAGTCACCATGGACACTGAGATAGTGTGGGCAGAAGCACTCCCCCAGAGAACGTCTGCACAAAAACCAAAAGTAGTGGCACTAACAAAAGCCCTAAAAATGGGAAAAGGAAAGAGACTAAACATGTACACGGACAGTCAGTATGCTTTTGCCCCCGTCCATGTCCATGGAGCCATTTACCAAGAGAGGGGGGCTACTGACACCTGAGGGAAAGACTATTAAAAACAAACAAGAAATTTTAAGCCTCATCTGGGCCTTAAGGGAACCAGCAAATATTGCCATTATGCACTGCCCTGGCCATCAAAAGGGAACTGATTCTATAACCAAAGGAAATACCTTGACCAATCAGGCAGCTAAGGAGGCAGCTCTCCAGCCAAGAGCGGAAATACTGATTCTAGTAGACCCAGAGCCATGAGCTTTGCCTCCTGAGCCTAAGTACTCCCAAGAAGACTTGGGGTGGATAAAGAAAACTCCCATGGCCTATAAACTCCCGGACAGAAGGAAACAAAGACTGGTGGAAAACTGGTGAGGGGAAACTTATCTTGCCACAAAGATTGGGCAAGGGGATTCTTAAGAGAATCCATCAGGTCTCTCACAGGGGAACCCGAAGAATGCAGGACTTGCTCCGACACTCAGAAGTAAAATTTAGGCAAGGAAATCAACTCATTGAGGACATGGTTAAAAATTGTAAAGCCTGTCAGCTCACCAATGCCCCCAATCAACCTGTTACAAAAGGAGCTCGCCTCCGTGGATATAGGCCAGGTGTGTATTGGGAAGTATACTTCACAGAAATTAAAACTGGAAAATCTGGATATAAATATTTGCTAGTTTTTGTAGACACTTTTCAGGATGGGTTGAAGCCTACCCAACAAAGCATGAGACTGCAAAGGTTGTGGCTATGAAGCTCCTGGAAGATATCCTACCCAGGTATGGCTTCCCATCCACCGTCGGGTCGGACAATGGACGGGCCTTCATCTCAAAAGTAAGTCAGGGAATAGCCACGGCACTGGGGATGGATTGGAAATTGCACTGTGCTTATAGACCCCAGAGTTCAGGGCAGGTAGAAAGAATAAATCGGACTCTAAAAGAGACCTTAACTAAATTGGTCATGGAGACTGGCGCAGACTGGGTATCGCTCCTTCCTTTCACCCTGTTTAGTATAAGACATTCACTCTATCAGCTTGGCTTTACTCCTTTTGAAATAATATATGGATACCCTCCACCCATTATCCCTAGCCTTCAGACTGAATTGCTTGCTGATTTGGATGATACTGAATTTCTGTGTAAGCTTGACTATTTACAGCTGGTACATAAGAGTATGTGGCCCCAGCTTACAGCATTATATGATTCTGCTTCTATTCCTACCCCCCATTTGTTTAAACCAGGGGACTGGGTGTTTGTTCGAAGGCACAACTTGATTATCTCTGGAACCACGGTGGAAGGGACCTTACATGGTGCTACTGGCTACTCCTCCTGCCCTTAAGGTGGATGGCATTGCTGCTTGGATCCACTGCTCCCATGCCAGGCCGGCAGACCCCTTTGCCCTGGACCATGGGGAAACATGGGAAGTCTCCAATCATCCTACCCAACCAATCCGCATATGCCTCAAGAAAAAAAATGGACTGATTGTTATTGGTATACCTGCTCAAGATCAAAAGCTGTTGGAGTTTAGTTTTAGTTGTGGGCCAGAGCCACAAGATTGTGTCTCAGGACCATAAGTCAAGGGGGGGAATGAAAGGTTAAAGTACTTGAGGCAGTGACCATTTGTTGCTTGTTTCAGAGCAGAGCAACACGTGGTGCTAAACCACCTGGTTGTGTGCCTTTATAAGACCTGCCAATCCTTAGCTCCAGGCTCTCTTCCTGGGCTCTGCTGTGTCGGAGTGTAGGATGAGGCCCAAGCTGCAGCCTGTTTAAATAAAACAGCTGTAGAGTCTGACTCTTGGTGGTCTTCTTGTTGGGGATTCCTGCGACCTTGGCATAACACTGTCTAGGCATCATTACCCAGTAAGCTCAGTCTTCATCAAAATATCCATGACTCCAAACTAAGCAAGCATACCTCAGAGAAGGCCCTTTGGATATGGGTAGCTCGGACCATTTGGCAAGTTCTTCTAACCTTCCCATGACTGTATGTTCCCAGGCAAACTAACTACTTGCTGTCTTGCTTCCTTTCTTCATCTTCTTCCTTCTTTTTTTATTTCTGTGAAATAAACACACTGTACCAATAAGTCAAGGCTAGGGTTTTGATGAGGAGCATAAGAAACTCTACAGAACAAAAATGAGTTCTTATTCTACTGTCTCCACCTAATATTTTTGGTGTCTGAGTTGGTAGGTATTTTGAGTGATATAATTTGAGTGCATAGAGTCTCAAAAGTGTATTACCAAATATAGGTCCTAAAACACAGCCACAAGAGAGGGAGATTGCTTATTCATTTGCCAGGAGCTCAGCAGGTACTGGTTTTAAATCACATCTTTTCTTAGGCTTTGCTGAACAAGGAACTGAGACCTGCAGCCTTGGTTCCCCCAGGAGCTTCCTCAAATTGCAGACCCCTGTCCACCGACTACTTGCTGAAGAGTTGGCATCTGAACAAGGTCCCTGTGTGTCTCTTGTTGAGCTCTCCTAAGGAGATCTTGAGATACAGACATAGCACCTGGAATTGCTGAAAAAGGTATAAAAGACCCAGGAAGAGAAGAGAGTTGAATAAAGGAAGAAAAGGTGAACTTTATGGAAGTAGAGCTGTGAGCCAAGTGGTTGGGCACCAACCTTGAACGAAGAACCAAAGTTAGTGTGCGAGGCCTTGATTGAAGAGGACACACACACACGCACACACACACACACACACACATACACGACACGACAAACTTCACTGATTTCCAACTTTGACCTATTTGGATTTTGGAGGGTCCAAGAATATAATGAGACTTGGTTCTAAGTGGCCATATTATGCTTTGTTTATAACCTTGAGTTATGTCTCATGATTATTTAATTGGATATTATAGACATTAGCAATTGATAATTCTGTGTAGATGATAATTTTTTTTTTACTAAGAACAACACTCTAGTGCTAAAATGTATAAGCATAAATGAAGTCTGAAAAATGAGGGAAAATAAGGATACAGGTGGACCTGTTGCAACAATGAGAAGTACAAGTTGTCATGTCAAAAACGAACTTTACAACTTGGGAGGGGAGGATTGGGTGGGGGGAGGGAGGATGGGAAGGGTAAACAAAGGAGGAGGCTACAATGCTTGATAAGAAATGTACTCACTCTCTTGCCCATGTAATTGTAACCCCTCAATACAGTATTTTCACAATAAAAAAAGAGAAAAAAATGAGGGATACTCTCAATTCTTGTGTTTGGTTTTACAATGTATAAATGGTGGCATATATAATGTTTTTGTTTGTTTTGTTTTTATGTACCAGTCCTGAGGTCTGATCTCAGGGCTTGGGTGCTGTATGTGAGTTCTTTTACTTAAGGCCAGCATTCTACCACATGAGCTACAGCCTCACATCCAGGTTTTTTTTTTTTTTTTTTTTGGTGATTAATTGCAGATAAGAGTCTTAGGTTTTCCTGCCCAGGCTAGCTTTGAATCAAGATCCTCACATCTCAGCCTCTTCAGTAGCTAGGTTTTACACATATGAACCACTGGTGCCTGGCTAATGTTTTAACCCACAATGACATTAGTTCTGTGTTATTACTTCTTTCCTTTTTTATTTTTAATTTTATTTTATTGTAAAAATGCTGTACAGAGGGGTTACAGTTAGATGAGTAAGGCAATGAGTATATTACTTGTCGATCTTTGTTTTCCCTTCCCTTATTGTTGTTGCTCTATCACTATCTTTTCCCTCTTCCACCTCCCACACTCCTCCCCACCAATATATTTTCCTGTGGATAACATTGTTGAAATGGTCATCCTCTGTCCTTATTTCATGGTTTTGTTATTCCCCTTCTCCTCCTCAGATTAGACAAATGTATATACCAGATGCAGGGTACCAAAATCAAGTACAGTGACAACAGGGGATGTACCGTAGGGGGAAGAATATACAAAGGGAACCAAAAAAATCACATAGTACATTTAAAACAGCAGCAACAAAGAAAGACCTCTTGTGTCCATATCTTGTGGCTCATTTCATTTAACATCATCTTATATGGTCATATGTACACAGCTTTTGATCTTTTCAGCTCATATGATAAGATTATCCTATATGTATACTAATTATTGCAAATAAGGGAAACCATGAGACCTAAATTTCTTTGGGTCTGGCTTACTTCACTTAATATGATTTTTTTCCCTAAGTCTTTCCATTTCCTAACAAATGGGGTGGTGTCATTCTTTCTGATGGAAGCATAGAATTTATACATATATATATCCCACGTTTTCTTGATCCACTCATCTACTAAGGTGCATCTGGATTGTTCCGTACTTTGAAATGTTTTTTTTTTAATTTTTTTTATGATACTGCTTTTCAGGATTTGGACCATAACTCTTTAACTCTTAACAATTGGATTAGCCTCTTCCCAGTCCATCCCACAGTATTTCTGCCTTGCTACTTTATTTTTCTATGGTTCACACTTCAATTCAGCATGGTATTTTCTTTTATTTTTTTCTAGATTTTTTTATTGTGAAAATACTGTACACAGGGGTTACAATTACATGGGCAAGATAGTGAGTACATTTCTTATCAAGCATTGTAGCCTCCTCCTTTGTTTCCCCTTCCCATCCCTTCCCATCCTCCCCCTGCCCCCCCCAATCCTCCCCGCTCACCCCCTGCCCCAAAGTTGTAAAGATCGTTTTCGACATAATGACTTGTACATCTCATTGTTGCAATGGGTCCACCTGTATCCCTACTTAAACGATTTGTTTTTCCCCTTCCCCTCCACAAATTATACCGACATCAAATACAGTGAAAACAGGGTTTATAATGATTGGGAGGGACATACAAAGCAACAAAGAAATAATCTTATAAATGCGTTAAAAACAATTGCATGAAAGAAAAAAAAATTTGAATACATATCTTAGGGTTCATTTCCCTAACATCACCTTATCTGACCTTTTCTGGTTGACTCCCACATATACTAAATATTGCAAATAACTTATTTCAAAGTCATTTTTTTGTCAAATACTTTGACACATTTCTCAGCTTCATATAGATGAGACTTGGTAAACAAAATATGTCTGACAATTCTTGGGAAAGTTCCCAACATTGAGATGCTTCAAAATTATAGAACATTTCATTCTATTATAAAATACAGTATTCATTAGCACAAGATAGGGCATCCATCAAGAAAGGCTTGTTAGTTGAGATGTTCCTGGTCACAGCTGGAGTTCCATGGTTAACATTGTATACTGAGTTCCTATCATTAGTTCTTGCAGTTCCTCTGTGTCTTTCTGTTTCCTAGTGTTGCTTACGATTTTAATCTACTTCAGCTTCAAGTGCTGAAGGTAACATTGATAACTCACTTTGCTGAGTGATATAAGCTTTTCCAAGTGACTCTGAACAAAATTTAACAAAATCTTAAGAGGACTGATTTACAAACAAAAAAGACATTTTGGATCTTTTGTTAAATAGTTTTTCAACGATGCAAACCAAAACTTCCAGAATCCCAAAGAAAGAACACGTTTAATGTATATATTGCTCCTGTTTATGGAACAGTATTTAATAGGACAGTTATAGCTTTTAGTCAGTTGGCAAAATATCAAGTGTTTGAATTAAATCATATATATCTTCAATTCCTTGTCCCATTGTATGCTTCTAGTTGTATTATTTTTTTAATTAGACAAATTTATGGGGCATGGAAGGACACTTCAGCATATATACATGGTTGTAATGATCTAATCAATACAGCTCCTATTTCTATATCATTAATATTTTTTGGATACTAATGTGTAATTTGTTGGGTAAAAATAAAATAAAAACCTCAAAAGCAAGACATGGTTATTCCCCTTAAGATGTTATTTCCTTGAAAAATTATTTATATTGTCAAGGTGATGTCCATAGGAGTTACATTTACATAAGTAAGATAGTGAGTACATTTCTTGTTGAATATTGTTATCCCCTCCCTCCTTTATCTCCCACTTCCCCACCTCTCACCACTCCCCACAACTTGTGATGTTCATTTCCAACATATTTTCTCATGAGTTTCACTGTTGCATTGGTTTGCTCTGTCTTTTGTCTCACCATTTTATCATTCCTCTTCCCTATTCAGATAAATGTATATACAATACACAGTGACCCAAATCAAATAGTGACAACAAGGGATAATCCATAGGGAAAAGATAAAGGAAAAAACATAGCACCTTAAAAAACAACACCAACAAAGAAAACCCTCTTGTTTCCACATCTTGGAGTTCATTTCGCTTAGCATCACCTTGTATGACCCATATGTACATAGCTATTGAGCTGTTGTGATACTCTTCTAGGACTAAACTAGACATACACTAGTTATTACCAATGAGAGAAACCATGGAGTCTGTTTCTTTGGGTCTGGCTTACTTATTTAATATTATTTTTTCCTACTCTTTCATTTCTTTACAAATGGGGAGATGTCATTCTTTCTGATGGGAACATAGAATTCCATTTTGTATATATCCCATATTGTCTTGATCCATTCATTTACTGAAGGGCATCTCAGATGGTTCCATATCTTAGCTATAGATTATTCATTTTTTAAGTTTGATTAGTCCATATGGTACATATTTATGGCATATGGTCTTATATTTCATTGCTTGTGTACAACATGTGCTGATTATCTTATTACTTTGTATTAGGAACCTTTAAATTCTTCAAATTCCTCTTCTGGTTATTCATAAATGTTGACCAGCTGGTTGTTATTATTGCTTTTTAAACTATATTTTCTTAAAAGAATAGCTTTAGATAAAAGCAAAGTTGGAAAAATAACCCAGAGTTCTTATAGGAACACAGACTTTCCTGCCCAGGCTGGCTTTGAACCACGATCCTCAGATCTCAGCCTCCTGAGTAGCTAGGATTATAGACGTGAGCCACTGGCGCCTGGCTAACTGTTACTTTTTTTTGGTAACAAATTAGTTTTTTTTAATTTTATTTATGTGTGTGTGTGTGTGTGTGTGTGTTTGTGTGTGTGTGTGTGTGTATGTGTGTGTGTGAGAGAGAGGGAGGGAGAGAGAGAGAGAGAGAGAGAATGAAAGAGTATTGCTGCCAAAAAGGATTATTGAAGAATATAAAAACCTTAACGTCTGATAAGATAGTAATATATTTTAAGCACTTGGAAGTGGTGGTATCACAGTTTCTCTTTTCTGAACACACAGTGTCTGTCCCTCCCTAATGTTTTCCTGATCTGGTTTGTTGTGCAGGAGACAGCATAGCTGACCAATGTTGCAGATGGCAGGCCTCGGCCATTGCCTCCAGTCTTTCTTCACCACTTTCTCAGCCTTGAAGAAATTGTGTGTCTCCAGTTTGTCTTGTTTGAGCTTAATTTATTTTATCAGTGTGCATTCTATTTCCTGCTCCTGAAAAGAAGTCTCAGTTACATAGACCCGGGAAAGGGTCAGGAGCAATGGGCTTATCACTGATTGCCTTCCAACATAGCCAACGTATTCCTGAGAGATCTTCACCCCACACTGCACATGGAAGTCCTCACACTCATCCTGCCTCATTTGAACACATCTGTGATAACTTTAAATTCAGTGAGTATGCAGTGTAAAACCTCAATGTAATGCTTTGAGGACAAAATGACTGAGCCACAGGTAATCATCCACATTTTCACTGTGTAAGCTGTCTCTCTGATGAGAAAATAATCCTGCCACGCAGATGCATATCACTTATACAAGATGTTTGCCAACAATTCTTGTTGTTATATTGCATTTCTCTTTCTCCTCGTGTGTCTTCTCCGCCTCCTCCCCCAGTCTTTTTTCCCTCTTCCTTCCTTCCTCTCCTCTCCTTCCTCCCTTTCTTCCCCTCCTCCTCTTTCGCCTCATCTTCCCTTCCTCCTCTCTTTTCTTTTCCCTCCTCTCATCCCTTCCTCCTCCTATTCTGTTCCTCACTTCCTCCTCTTTTTCAATTTCTTCTACTTCTTCATGGTCCTTGGTCTTGGACTCAGGGCCTGTGCTCACTGAGCAGATGTTCTGCTGCTTGCTGCAGGACTCCAGTCTGGACTTCATTTCAATGACACTCTATTTGTGATTTGTTTTTAAGTAGCAAACCGAGCAAAGACTTTTGATTAAGGATTTAATTCATTGTATATATTCTACACCATAAATATGTGATACTTCATACAGTGTGGCTAATAGGTTTTGATTATGCTTTGGGCTTCTGATAAACTCATCAGAAACAATGATCCTGTGTTACTCCAAAATTAATGAACTGGTTACTTTGCATCTTGCACAAGTACTTCCATATTGCTCCCAGTTTAATGAACTGTCACTTTGTGGTAGCACCACAGTAACGTTAATCCGAGGATTGCTGAGGATCAGAAGATTAAGTCCAGACAGGAAAATATGAGCTATATATCTCCAATTAACTACTAAAAATCCAGAAGAAGACCTATGGCTCTGTGGTGTACTGCCATCCTTGCACAGAATAAGCAGATGACAGGACCCAGGCCTGAGTTGAAGACCTGTGGTTGATGCAAACACACACACACACACACACACACACACACACACACACACACACAAAATTTCCCAGCTAGAGAAAGTAGAGATATGTTTTCCTTATAGCATATCTGTTTCTATCCTATATGTTTGGATGCTTTTGAAAGCTTCATAATCACCTTCCCTAATTTCAATAAATGACTCCCTGTTCACTATTTTTATTCCTGGTTGGAAAATATTTTAAGACAGTTTTTCATGTAGAATATTGATTTTGCTCCCAACACGGTTACTCTCTTGGATTGTAAGAACATAAATAATTATGCAGTTAATATTAGCTCATAAATTAAATTAAATGCTTCCATTAAGAGTTAAACTGTTGCTCAGTGGGAAGAGTTTGAAGTCACTTGTCTGAATTTGAAAGGTGGAGTGAGAGTTGTAGAGAAGCCTAAGGTAGTTATGGTAAGAGACTGATGAAAGGAAAAAGAAAAGGAACTTTCGACTCCTCTTGAGGCCAGTTATCTTTCACAGGCCTGCACTTGAAATCAGTATGCAAATTCTTGCTCATTATCAAGCACTCTACCCACTGGGCCACATTTCCAAACCCTGAAATAATTCATCAGTGAGGAGCATTCCTGGAGTTTGAAGCCAAAGCCTGGGCTCTGTCCTTGAGCTTTTTTTCAAGCATTCTAGTACTTAAGCCACAATTCCACTTCTGACTTTTGGTAGTTAATTCAAGCTAAGAGTCTCAAAAACTTTCCTGCCCAGGCTTGCTTCAAACTGGGACCCTCAGATCTCATCTCAATAAGTAGGGTTCCAGGTGTGACCCACACCCACCAAAAGCCAGTCATTTCAATGAGACTCCTATTTCCAATAAAAGTCTCTAACACACACATACACACACACACACATACACACACACACACACACACACACACACACACACACACACAAATGCAAAAACTTGAGCTATTGCTCAAGTGTTAATAGTGTTAACCTGAGGCAAAATCACCCTAGGACAATGGCCAGGCCCTAAGTTCAAGTGCTACAAGCAATAGAAAAATAAATAAATTCATTAATTAAAATTTAACAATGTCAAACAAAAAATAAAAGGAAAGTTGGAAGAAAAGAGGGGTGGGGAGGCCTGGCTATGTTAGTAGAGCCAATAAGTGAAAGCATCAGGTGGCCTGTGGGAGTCCTGCTCCTGGAGGTAAAAATATGGGAAAAAAGGAAAGCGATTAAAGCTTCAAAACTGAGTCAGGCAGTGGTGGCTCAAATATACAATCCTAGGTACTTAAAATTAGCAAGCTGAACATCTGGATTCACAGTCTGCCCAGGAAGAAAATCCTCCTGCCTACCTTCAACTAGCAGTGAGGCAGCATCAGCCCTATGCCTGCAGCACAGCTGGACCCTGCCTAGCTGCAGAAAACCTCCCCCAAACAATCTCGACCCCATGACAAAATCCAAGCCTTCCCCAAGTAGATTCAGAGCTCAGAAGCACTTTCTGTGCTCCAGGTACCCCATGGTTTCACTGCTCCATGGCAACATGTGGGGCAGACACTTACATCAAAACTCTACCTTAACTTGCTGGCTCCCTAGGTCTAGGGGCCCAGCCCAGGCTCCCTGCTTGCCCTACAGGGGCAGAGACTAAACCCTATTCTTAGCTCCCACATCACCTGCCTCCCTGGAGCACTAGAAGCCCCTGCAAAAAATCCACTCCTGACTCACTTTCTTAATGAAGTTGGGGGCTGGAGACATCTTGAAAGTTCCCTAAAGCCAGCAGTTTCTTCCTCCTCCCCATATAGCTTGTCCTGTCTCTGCCGTAAGCCAGATGGTGAGGGTGTGGGTGTGGCAGGACCCACATATGCCCGAGTCAGAGCAGGACTCCAGCTTGGTACCTAGTGCTGATGCTCATTGGCTAATGCTCAACAATCTTATCACTCCTCAAAGCCCTAAGCATTTTAATTTATTTATTTAATTGGGAAGGGAAGTACCTGAGATAGAACTCATGATCCTTGTGCTACTTTTGCTCAAGGCTAGCACTCTACCACTTGAGCCACAGCTCCATGTTTGGCTTTTCTACTTATTTCTGATAAGAGTATCACAAACTTTCCTGCCCAGGCTGGCTTCAAAATGTGATCCTCAGAATTTAGCCTCCTGACTACCAAGTTTATAGGTGTGAGACACCTACACTGGAAAGCTTTTATTTATTTATTTGTTTATTTATTTATTTTGGGCTTGGGGCTTGAACTCAGGGCATGGGTGGTGGTTCAGTGCTCTTTTTGCTCATGGCTAACACTCTACAATTTTAATCCACAGCTTCACTTTCAATTTTATGGTGATTAATTGGAGATAAGAGTCACACAGACATTTCTACCAAGATTGGCTTTGAACTGTGATCCTTAGCTCTTGTTTAAGTAAGATTACAGGCATGATCCACCAGTACCCAGGCAAACCAGATTTTTAAGACACTCTTATTTTCAACAACCCAACAAGGAAAATAAGCCAGAAGTTGAGCTGTGGTTGAAATGTTATGGTGCAGTTGCCTTGAACAAAATTGGTCTAGGATGGGCACCAGGGTCTGAGCATCGTGGTTCAACGCCAGCCTGGGCAGGAACGTCTGTGAGACTCAACTACAAAAAAAAAATCACCAGAAGACTGGAAGTGGCATTGTGGCTCAAGGGCAGAGTGCTTGCCTTGAGCTGAAGAGCTGAGGGACAGTGCCCAGTCACAGAGTTCAAGTTCCATGGCCAACAAAAAAATGGTCCTGGACATGGGCAGGCCCTGAATTCAAGTCCTACCTAGAACCAAGAACAAAATAAATAAATAAATTCATTAAAAATAAAAGAAGAAACTATAAAATAAAAAGAAAATATGTGTTGGAAAATAATAGACATTAAGGGAGTTGGGAGGTGTGATCAAGTTGGCAGAGAGTCAGCCATGAGATCAAGTCTAAGGTAGCAGCAGCACTGGCCTTTCCCACACAATCCTCTCCTTCCTCATTGACTACTTGAGCTGGGAACTGGGGGTATTGGTACTATTCCCCAAACCAGCAGCTCCTCCACCTGCCTACAGTTCAGGCCAGGCTGCCCATCTGCTGAGACAGAGAAGGCTGGAAGAGGGAGGAGTGGAGGCAGGGCCTGCCTATGACCTGATACCACCCCTCAGTTAATATTAGTCTATTTCTTTGGTTTTCCATTCTGTTTATTTCTGGTCTCAAACTAGGATGTGAACTCAGTATTTGCCACTTTCATTCACAGACTAGTGCTCAACCGACTGAGCCATATCTCCAACAAATAGAGATATTTCATTTTTAAAATTAATTTACTTTTAAATTTATTTACATTTTGTGGGGCAGGCCTAGAACTTGAACTCTTGGTTGGGTGATGTCTCTGAGCTTCTTGCATTAAAGGCTAGAACTCTGGCACTTGAACCTCAGCTGCACTTCTATCTCTCTATTATCATTAATTTGAGATAAGAGTCACAGACTTTCCTGCCTAGGCTGGATTCAGATTGGAACATTCAGATCTCAGTGTCATGAGTAGCTAGGGGTACAGGTTGAATCACCTGCACCAGCAATCCATGTTTTGTTTGTTTGTTTTCATTTTTTCTTTTTCTTTTTGTTTTTCCCAGTCCTGGGGCTTGAACTCAGGGTGTGGGATCTGTCTCTGAGCTTCTTTTAGTCAAGGCTGGTGCTCTACCACTTGGGTCAAAGTGCCACTTCTGGCTTTTTCTGTTTATGTGATAAAGAGGAATCGAACCCAGGGCTTCATGCATGGTAAGCAAGCACTCTACAAATAAACCACATTCCCAGGCCCTGAATCCATGGTTTTATTGAAACTCTCAATTTCTAAAAAATTAGCAAGATTAAAAAGGGAAAAAGAAGAGGAAACATGTCTTAAGCTATAGGCTGGTGGTTTGAACCTGAAACCCCTGATTCTGAGGAGGGTGAGAGCTGAAGGATATGGGTTACGAACCACAGAACATCACCAGAAAATTCACCAGCACAAATGAAGTAGAAGTCGCATGCTACGGGATCATGACTACACAAGTCTGGAGGTTGGGTTCTGAGAACCACCATTGGAGACCACTTCTGGCAGGAAATTGCATGAGGTTTGAAAATCCAATAAAGATACAAAGGCAAAAAGTAGGGATGTGGGCAAAAAGAGATGATGGACAGAGCACTGGTCTGGAATAGATTAAAAACGAAAATGAAAAAAGGAAAAACAGAAGAATGGAGTGGAAGTATGATTGATGAGGTCCTGGGTTACTAAATACAGTAATGTAAAAATGTAGCCCAATCCAAACACAAAAGGAGTAAATTTATTACTCATGGGTATATAGAGATATATTTAGTGAGAGTACAGAAGGAATGTCAAATGTAAAACTGCCACAAAGGGATTTTTTCTCTTTCTTCTTTGGTGCTAGATGGCGACTCAAACTTAGGACCTGACTCTGGTTCATTGGCTATTAGTCTACCAATTGGGCCACACCTCCATCACCACATGCAAATCGTCTCAGCTTCTCATGCTTCTGTTCAGCAGCACATGCATTCTTTTGATTGCCCACTGGGTTTGCACATGACACTCCAATGACAGCTCAAGCAGCAGCCTCTTGAAGAGGTAGGGGTAATTAGGTTCCCACTGCAAAATCTCTTCTAAACTGAGTGGGGTGCCTCTTGCCTATGCTCTTGCTATAAAGGAAGTGAGGTGTGTGGGTGATGGTAGGAAGGCAGCTTAGACAGGGGGAAAGAAAACAAAAAATTTCCCTATCAAGTGACCCTAGGGCTTAAGTAAGCACTATGTGGACCTACCTCCAGGCACTCAGCCTCTGGAATGACCACTCTCAGCTATCAATCCTCGGTTTGCACGGCCACAGCTGTCTGGAGGTTGGCTTCAGGATACCCCACTTTCCCCTGCTCTGTGCATTCTAATTGAGCTCCCCATGAGTGCATGAGTTCCAAAGGTTGCAGTGTCCATGCTGCAGCCCCTCGGGTTTCAGGCTATGACTGTAGCCACTGCTTCAGATTCCCCTACATTACTGCTGCCTCTTTTTGGCTTTTGCCCTTTTGCCTTTTTGGCTCTTTGCCCTCATCCCTGGCCTGTCAGAGCCAAAAAGGAGCTCCAGGAGGACCCCTCCACACATGCACCAAATGTACCCTGGACTCCCAGTGACTCCTGGTGGTCAGTAGGACTTATATGAACACTAGGAGAGCCTGAAGATAAATGTTACACACACATGAAAACTAGTATGATGGCTTGACATTCAAGGTCTCTAGAAATGAAGGTTTGACACCCATAAATTTTGCTTCACTATGAATTTTCTATTTTCACACTTAACACCATATACTTTCCTTGTGCTTCCTTTATTGGGTTTTGTCTTACTCTTTCCAAAGAATTATTCTAGTGCGGGCTGATACCATGTCTCTGGTGATGACACCAACAGACCCAAGAGGAAAAGGAAGTGGGACATGGAGTACCCATCCTTTCCAAAAGAGTCCACCACAGGCCAGAAGAGCAATTCTTAGGACAGTGGGCACAGTTTCTGCCTCCCTCTCTGAATCATGGCTCAAGTTTGGAAAAGGATTTCAGGACACTTGAAGTATAGAATTATTGAAATACTGAATTATCTCCAAGACCAAAGAAACAACCACATCTTGTACATTGATCTCAAAAATATACCATGGAGTTCCAGTGAAAATGATCACTTAGATGAAGATAAGACTGTTTAAAATACAGAGAAACAATGGGAATGCCACTAGAATAGGCAGGGATAATTTGTGTGCAGAAGATATGGACAAAGGAGATGAATTGCAGTTGATTAACTGGGAAATGGACAGTGACAGAGAAGAAACTATTAAAGGCAATTAATTTGAAGATGGAAAGGGTGCCATGGAAATCTCAGATGGTGATTCTCGTGCAAGTAGTTATTCTTTGGCAAGTGATGATAGGAAACCTGAGCTTCCTAAGGCAAAACCTGGCTTTATTGCTTAGCTGGACTAAAACTGAAGATTCTCCTGCCTCAAGTTCATGAGTTCTGGGATTACAGTCATGCACTACCACATTCCTGTTTGAAAGATTTAACTCTTATGCTACATTATTGATTTTTCACCTTTGAACTTTATAAGCCTTACTTCGACATTTCTGGACCTTGCCATGAACATGTGTCTGAATTATGAGGAAAGGATCGTTCCAAAAGCTTCCCATACTGAAACACCTACCTTGGGTACCTGTCAACTCACTCTGCTCATCTGGCCTTTGTGGAGATGTCCCTTCTGCTCTGGTCATTAAAAGTTCTGGCAGATTCTCATCTGCTTACCAGAAGAACACAGAGGTGGAGGGTTTAATATGGCAATGAGAAAGAAAAAAATTACTTCACTGAAACTTCTGTTATTTGCCTTATTTTTGTTTGTCATGTTTACCTTGCTCACAGATTACATTCTTTTTATGGTATGATGGAGTAATACATTTATTTTCCTAAGCAATTAAGTTTAGTTATTTGTTTTCATTGAGACAAACTTCTGAGAAAGAACAACTAGCCTCATGTTCATTTCCACAAATGGATGTTTTGTTTTTCATAATCCCTTGTAAGACAGTAATTATTAGTCTGGAAAGTCAGGAAATAGAAACAGATTAAAACTTTTAACAAGACATATTTATTTGTGACGTCAGTAGGCTTGGATTTTTAGTCTAAACTGTGTGTGACTAGTATTCAGTCTGGTCCACTCAGATGACAAACTTTTGGAGGTTTTGTTTTATTTTCTTGGCAAACCATTAAACATTTCTTCAGAGAACATAAAAATCAGACTTTCTTCTCTTCATAGAGTCCACTATGCTTCAGATCATTCATCTGTAACCCTCAGCCAAAATCCAGTGCATTTGCTTTTGATTTATTGGAGCAGTCTAGCTGCCAAAAATAAGGGAAACCATGCAGCCTGTGTTCTCTGAGTCTGGATTACTTCCCACAATATAATGTTTTCCCAGTCTTTCCACATTGTTACAAATGGTAGTCAATCATGCTCTCTGATGGATGAGTGGGGTTTGTGTGTGTGTGTGTGTATACACACACACACACACACACACACACACACACACACACACATATATATATATATATGTAACCTCATACATATATGCCACATTTTATTGATCCATTCATGATTTAAGGTTTTTCTTGTTATTGGAAAGTGAGAGACATGAACCTTATCACCCCGTTTGTGGGCAGAGACATGAGCTCTTGGAGCAACAGTCCTGACTCATGTTACTCTTTTTTTATGGTCTGAAGTGGCAACAGCTGATCAACTATTAATTTGTTCATTTTTGTAAATTCTGGGACCTGATCTCAGTGGCCGTGCACTGTCCCTACGCTTTTTTGTTAAGTCTAACACACAAACACTTGAGCCACAGCAACACTTCTGCTTTCTCTGGATATGTGGTTACTGAGGAATCGAAACCAGGGCTTCATGCATGCTAGGAAAGCACTTTTTTTTTTAAATTTTATTTTATTTTATTTGAGAACATACTGTACAGAGGGGTTACAATTACATGGGCAGGATAATGCATACATTTCTTACCAAGCATTGCAGCCTCCTCCTTTGTTTACCCTTCAACTCCCTTCCCAGCCTCCCCCCTCCCCCCCCACCCAATCATATCCCCCCTCCCCCCCCACACCGACATTGTAAAGTTGGTTTTGACATGACATTTTGTACTTCTCATTGTTGCAACAGATCCACCTGAATCCTTAAACGACTTGTTTGTCCCCGTCTCCTCCACATGTTATACTGACATCAAATATAGTGAAAGCGGGGGGTTACACTGTGGGGGAGGGACATACAAAGCAACAAAGAAATAATCTTATAAATGAGTTAGAAACACATGCATGAAAGAAACAAAAACACTAAAATACATATTTGAGGGATCATTTTCCTAACATCACATTATCTGACTTTTTCCGCTTGACTCATAGATGTACTAGATATTGCAAATAAGGGAAACCATGGGACCTATGTTTCTTTGGGCCTGGCTTACTTCACTTAATATAATTTTTTCCAAGCCTTTCCATTTCCTAACAAATGGGGAAATGTCATTCTTTCTGATGGAGGCATAGAATTCCATTGTGTATATATACCACATTTTCTTGATCCATTCATCTACTGAGGGGCATCTGGGTTGGTTCCATATCTTAGCTATGGTAAATAGTGCTGCAATAAACATAGTTGTGCTGGGAGCTTTAGTGTGTTGTTGATTGTGAACATTTGGGTAAATGCCCAAAAGTGGGATTGCTGGGTCATAGGGGAGTTCTATGTGAAGTCTTTTGAGGAACCTCCATACTGCTTTCCAAAGTGGTTGAACAAGTTTACATTCCCACCAACAATGAAGTAGGGTTCCTTTCTGTCCACATCCCCTCCAGCATCTGTTGTTGTTAGAGTTCTTGATTTTTGCTGTTCTAACTGGAGTGAGGTGATATCTCAATGTTGTTTTGATTTGCATTTCTTTTATGGCTAGGGATGTTGCACATTTCTTCATGTATCTATTGGCCATCCTTCTTTCTTCTTCAGAGAAGTTTCTCTTTAAGTCTTTCGCCCACTTACTTATTGGGCAGTTGTTTCTTTGAGGATTTGTTGTTGGGTGGTTTAATTTTTTGAGTTCCAAGTATATTTTAGATATGAGACCCTTGTCCGTTGTATGTCTAGTAAAGATCTTCTCCCAATCCGTGGGCTTTCTATTGATCTTGCTAGCTATGTCATTTGCCCTGCAGAAGCTCTGCAACCTTATGCAATCCCATTTGTCCAACCTTTCTTTGATTTGTTGTGTTTCCGGGTCTCTATTCAGAAAATTTCGGCCTGAGCCAAGGAGACCTAGGGTTTCTCCTATTCCATCCTGTAATGTTTTCAGAGTGTCTGCTTTAAGATCAAGGTCTTTGATCCATTTGGAGTTGATTCTGGTGCAGGGTGATATATAAGGATCTAGCTTTAGTTTTCATAAGAACAGACCTCAGGACCAATGGAATAGAATTGAAAACCCAGAAATGAACCTACAGACCTATAGCCATCTAATCTTCGATAAGGGAGCTAAAACAATAGAATGGAAGACAGACAGCCTCTTCAGTAAATGGTGCTGGCAAAACTGGTTAACTACATGTAGGCAAGCACTTTATCACGGGGCCAGCTTCCCTCTCCAAGATTTTATTTTTTAAAAACTAACATGTAATAGAAAAAACTACATGAACAACTATATTACAGCAGGCAAACTCCTTGATTAGAACCATGACATCCCTGGCCAGAAACCTGGGACACCAGGTCTTTGCCATATATCTCCTATGCAGTGAGCTTTTATCCACTGATCAACATTTCATTGGCCTGAAAGGAAGCAGAGTGATGTGTTGTGAAACATGATGCAAGCAGACAGAGGGGGCCTCATTCCTCAATGTCAACACTGAGGATGGGTATTCACTAATCCCAGACCCTCGGAGAGGGGTTGTGCTAGTGGACACCAAGTATAAATTGTGTAGGATCATAATCCAATGGGAAGATAGGCTAGGCGATTAAGAGATATAACCTTATTGAGAATCACATGGACTCCAAAACTGTGAACTAAAAAACATCTCTTTGGTTTGGAGTTATTGTTCTAACCTCCTTTTTCTGTACTCTGTCTTCTAAAGCCAGCTCTCATGTGTGAACTCTTCATATGCAATAAAATAAGCCATAAATAAGGCCAAATAATTGGTAATCTTATGGAAGTGAGCCAGGCATAGAATGGCTGTCTGGGGTTTCTTTTCCTATATGACTTATGAAAATTGACTTATTCATGAGATACAGAGACCATGATCTAATGGCTGAGGGTATTGCTGCTGGATATCACCTTAGAGATCACATTTCAACACGTGGATATAACTATAAGAGAAAAAGCGACCAAGACTTTCATGTTCCCAAAATTATTGCCATACTGAGTGAGTCTGACACATGACATCCCATGACTGTATGGTGCAAGTGAACATTCTTTTGTTTTTAAAACATGTAGTATATACATATATACATGCTTATACACATTACAGTGACTTTAACTTTGTCCAAAGTTTTCATTTTGGTTTCAGAGGAAAGTGTTTGGATTTCACCATTCCAGAAACAGTCTCCCTCTGGGTGAGTAGGTGAGAATGGGTCAAATGATGACTTCCTTTTTTTTTTCCCTGGAAGTGCTGAAAACCAGACCAAGAGCTTCTGGTCTTCAGGTAAACAAATTGTTGATAGAGACTCCCTTCTCAAGAGATGCAATCGTCATGAATAGTGCTTACAGGACACTACAGTTTCCAGTACTGTTTTACTTCCACAAGTGCACAGAGCACACGAGCGAATGCTGGAGGGCACAGATGTGGCTGATTCTCCTTTAAGAGGGGCAGAAGGAATGAACACAGTGGCAGGAAACCTTTTCCTCAGCAGAAAGCCTTGCAAGATTCTGAACATGATCCTATGTGAGGCTGGCTATTTGACCACAGTCTTGGACAGGTCATGAGCATCTGAAGTGTGTGGAAGGCTCTGCTAAGCCAAAGGTTGACTAGCAGCCTCTCCTTGGGGGAAAAGGATGGTCTATAAGTAAACACTTATTAGAAATGTCACTAAACCTTGTTTTTTATATTAAGTCAGCTCTTCAAGGCAGAGAAGTGAGAATGGATAAAGGAGAAGGGTCCTAGAACCACTGAATTTTCCCATCTTAGAGCATCATTTTCTTTCTCAACATACAGTAGAGAAACCACAGCTTAATCCCCCAGTCAAGCAGGAACTATATTCTCAACACAGTATATGCCAACATGTTCAGGTTCAGAGAACCCAGTGATAGTGGTTCCATTATGTTCTCCACAGTCACTTTTCTCTTTTTTGAGATCGGGTCTAAGTAGGCCTTTGGGCTAAGCTACATGTGTATGTGGATCAGAGGCATGTACCAGCATGCCTAGCTTCGTTACTACTTTTTATGTTTTCTGCCTTTTGAAGGTCAGTCAATAGCGCTAACATGGCTCTCTCCCATTTGTTTTCTATTCATGCCCTTACATGGTTCTCTTCATCTGGTCTAACTGAAGCCATCTGTCTCTAGCCATCATACTGTTATGGTGGCCCATCTTGCTTCTTTCAAGGTAGCTCCATACACATCTGTTTGTTACTAGGGAGTCTTTCCTGACTTGTGCTTTTCTCTTTTCCAAATACCTGATTGTGCAGGACATTGAAAGGAATTCCTGAATTTTCCCAAGAGTGTAAATGACTAATTCAAAGCTGTGAAAAGTTTCCCACTTAAACACACAAGTAGTAGGCCAGGATTGGTGGCTCACACCTGTAATCTTAGATACTTAAATCTGGAGGATGGTGGTTCCAAGTCCAGCCTAAGCAGAAAAGTCTTGAGATCCCACCTTCAAAATAATCACAAAAGAAGGGCTGTATGTATAGCTTAAAGTGACCCTACAATCTGAGCAATAGCTGTCATAGTATAGGTCACTTTGTCCTTCTTGTAGCACAGGCTCTTTAGTCCCAGGTTTGTACTAATAGCAACTCTTTAATTCCAACTTTGCGTATGTGTGTGTATGTGCACAACTTCACACACTCATGCACTTTTTGTGTACACTGAGTATTAATTAAGGTGCAGGTGCTTATGTTGCAGAGACTTCAAACAAATTTGAATCTTTCCAAATACAATGAACCATCAAGAATTCTACCACTGTCATTATTCAGTACAAAGTTTCCATTTCCAAAATGCCATTTTGCTAGATGGTGTTTATCTATCCAAATTTACTTAGTCTTTCCTCTACTTGACCCTCATCCTCCCATACCATTGCACATCTATACACTCCCCAGATTATTGCTTACAATGATCATACCATGTTCCTGAAATGAGGATTCTTTAGTGAAAGAATTAGCATTTAATTTTTAGCAAGTCACCTTCTTCAGTAATAACTCACAACGAGCTTAAAGTTCTACCCTTAATTTGGTCGGGCTAGGTGGACACAGCATAGTAAAATGGACAAAACATCATTTCAATGTCAGGTAGAGCACTATGGGACCTGACCTCATACCAATTTGTGCTAAACATGGCCCTAACAGGTGAGGGCAGAATACCTTCTTGTCCTTGTGGGACTCCTGAATTTCAGGGAAGCAGGAAGCTGAGACTGAGTCCAACCCTTACACTTCTCAGATTGCTGGCCAAGTTTCAGAAAAACTCAATAATCTGCCCAACGAAGGTATGCCAAGCTACAGGTGAAGAAAAGACAGGAGCTGAAAATTTGGCATGGAATTTCTGAGAAGACACCTTTATACTTACTAAAAACTTATGGCTTTTAGAAATGGCTCAGGATTGGTTGTGGTCAGACAGTGTGGGCATGCAAGCCAATGAGGGGACTGGCAACTTCAATACAGTGTCATACAATAGTGACAAAAAGAAAATAACCCCAAATGGGGCTTCACTAGTCATCTACCTGATATCAAAGTATTGTGTCTGACCAGTACTGAGTGTGAACCTGGACTGCTGGGCATAGGACATAGGATGTGAATTGAGTTATAAATGGAGGGATGGGTTGATGATAATAATTGTCAAAAGCAACAGTACACTCACATCTACCGGGAATCTGTCATAAATGGACAGTGCACTCAACTATATGAACCCATTAGCACTGCTCATTCTTGGTTGCTGGCCAATCACTTCCTGGCTTATCAAACAACATGCCAAGTGGCAATGGTTTGGTGGACATAGAGGGCTAGCATATAAATATCAGTGAATACCTGGCATGTTAGTGGAGAGTACCAAGTCTTGGCCACCATGCACTGCTCATTCCCAAGGTTCTCAGCCTGTTAGATCCTTGTGGCAAACTCACTTCTCCTATGGGAACAGGTACTGCCTGCAGGCCTCCCTGTCTTGCGCTCCAGGTCTCAAAAGTCCCCCAAATGCTGGTCTAAAAGTGTGGGACCCTAATGCAGGCAAAGCCCAAGTGTTGGAAATTCCAATTCATAGCAGTGACAGGGTGCTGCAGAGCTCTGTAATGTGTTGTACCTCCAAGGGAAGGAGGCACTATTGGTACATGAATGCAACAGGGTTTCCTGATCCTCCCTGCCCAACAGCAGCTATTCTGGCTTGAGCAGTACAAAGGAATGGGGCATGAGACACCTTGGGGACAAGCACCCACCAGTAGAAGGGTGCCTAGGGCAGGTACATCTACAAAGAACAGTGCCAGTACTGGGGGGCTGTGCTCTTTTATCAACTTCTCCACATTTCACTTTTCAAAAAAATCTTAGACTTTAGAGTAAGTTTCAACCTATGGAAAATTTACATTAGTGTTTCTCTGGGCTGTCCCAGCTCTCCCTCAATGCACATGTCATAAAACGTATTAATCAAAGCCAGAACATTTCCATTGAAGTCATATTAGTCACTTAACACAAACCCTATGCCAACCTCAACATTGCCTACTTCTGCCCACCCTTCTCTCACTCAGGAGTCTATTTGGCCCTGCAGATTCCTGCTCTCTTTCCCTTTGAGGAACAAAAGTGCCCACCATACCTCCATGGTTAGACATCGTGAAGGGTTCCACTCAGCATTTGCTGTCCTTGTAGGCATAGATTGTTGAATGTCAACAGACTCTTCCTCTTTGCCAGCAGTCCACAGAGCAACAGATGCTACAGTCATCTCAGCGAATCTCACTGGGACACGAGGTCACCAAACTTACACTTGTTCATGGTACTCGTGTTAGAAGTCAGAGTCTTGTACTTAGTAGGTAGGTGACCTATACTCCAATTTTGTGCTGGTCATTTTTAAGTTGTGATCTTGCTTCCTATCCAGGTAGATGCCAGGGCCTGGACTCACCTATTTTAGGCTTCCTATTTTAATGAAGCTGATATGCATCCCTAGCTTAAGAGGAGATGTCACCCACTTTTTGGCCTGGGTTGGCCCTGAATAATGATCATCCACATCTCAGCATCCTAAATAGTTAGGATTACACAGGCGACTCCCAGCTCCAATGTGCCTTCCTTCTCAACACTACCCACTCAGCAGTGACTGACAGTTTTCTCTCCTCAGTTACTCTTACCCTCTGGAATTTCAGAGAGGAGACACACATTTTCTTCTTCATTGTACTCTAATTGCTCCCAAGATTGCCTGAAATTGTACTGTCTATCTCCCTTCATTGTAGGTTCCATAAGGAAATGATACCCCCAGATCCTGGATGTTTATGCATGAGGATGTAGGTCCCAGTGACACAGAGGTAAACTTAGTTATGAACCCCAAAGGGAAGTCCTGCTACTCCAGCTGTGGGCTGTCAGTTCCTTCTGCAACTCTCTCAGTTATAGTCATCCTCCATGCACTCGCCACACTGATGGGTATGAAGACAGCATCATGCCAATTGGCCAGGTCAAACTCTGGGCACCCAGTGATGGAGCTGGAGGAGTTGCACTTGTCCCCCTATCCAACCTGACATCCAGTCCCTCCCTTCAACAGGGTTCAATCTCTGTGGATGCTCCTCTCTACAAAGTCAGTCTCTCTCTAGAAGTAAGGAACAGGTATATGTAATTGAGAAAAAGCAAGCACAATCTCTCATCATGAATGGGCTAACTTAAATAGTGAAAAAAACCCACAAATTTATACTGAACCCCTCTCCCCACTTCTTTTATTTATGTAAGTTTGCTCCCTAATTGCTTTTGTGTGTCTGTTTTGGGAAGTATATGGGTACAGGTGCGGGGTTGGGGTTGTGAATATAGGACTTGAAGTCAGGTCCTTTGGCTCTTAACCTTTGTACAAGGCTGGCACTCTTACCATTCCAGCCACTGGTCCACTTGTGGCTTTTTCCAGGCTAAATGAAATAAGAATCTCTTGGGTTTCTCTGCCTACACTGGCTTCAAACTGCAATTCTGGTATCAGCCTCCCAAAAAGCTAGTATTACAGGTGTGTGTGTGAGCAACTGGTGCATCGCCTCCCACTGCCACTTTAAAAGGGCAGCCTTTAGCTTGTGAAGATAAAGAACAATTCTTGATAGAAAACTGTGTATCAGTGTGATTTATACAGATCTGGAGGCTCCTCATAGGAGGAATGGCCTCCTGGGAAGGATTCACCGCACTACCTGAACCAAATAGATTTGATGAAATGTCCTCAGAGAACACACCGGGTACTCTGAGTAGAACAACACCCAAACCATAGATTCTTAAGAAATTGTCTAAAACACCGCTGGGAAGGTGGCTCAGTGGTAGAGCGCTTGCCTTGCATGCTCAAGGCCCTGGGTTCGATTCCTCAGCACCACATAAGCAAAAAGAAAAAAGCCAGAAGTGGCGCTGTGGCTCAAGTGGTAGAGCACTAGCCTTGAGCTGAAGAGCTGAGGGACAGTGCCCAGGCCCAGAGTTCAGGCCCCACGACCGGACCCCCCCCCAAAAGAAAAACAAATTGTCTAAAATAATTTTTTAACCAAGGTACTCACAGATGCGCCTCCCATAATCTTGGGAAAGATAACAGTAGAGCAGCCATCTGGATCCTGTCCGAAGTGGTTATAGGGTGTTTGGAACCAAGCCATTTCCTTGGCCCAAACCACATCACAAAGAGGCAATATGGATGCTCCTACTCCAATGGCTGGGCCCTTTACCACTACAATATTAGGCTTCTTAATGAAAGTATTCACTAAATTTCTAAATTAAAAAATATAAATGGGGAACAAGTAATAACATTGCATGTGTGAGCAGATGACAAAAATCTATTCTAGATTGCAAGTTGCCAAACAGAAAACGTGCAAATCATAAAAGCTAAGATTTGTTAAAAAGCCTTCTCCCAGAAAAGGTAGGCTGTGGATCTACTGGCTGCATGTTGTAAAAGCTTACCTCCAGCCTGGATATCACGCAGAGGTGGCTGCTGCCCCGGTTGTAGATGACATAGCCAGAAGTGCTTTGGGTATTTACAGTGGCTCTTGGCCACTCTGACCATTATATGTAGCATTTCCAACTTTCTCTTTGAATACCCAAGGATCATACTGACTTTAGGGCGTTCTTGTGTTGAAGAAAGAGAAAATTCAGAGTGAACTTGGCACCAAGATTGTCTGGTAGTAACTGAATTGTTATTGATTAAGGGTTATAACCTGCCCCTGCTAGGAGACTTTACACATTGAATCTGGAAACAACGGGTATTTTCTAAGGTCTTATAAACTGGACTAAATTAACTTAGGGATATGGAGCTAGGCTAATTTAAGACATGAGGTTGGAAAGAAACATCATCAAACATCCCAATGCCTGTATCCCATTATGTGTTGGTGGATGCTAATGCCACAGGAGATTGGAGAGCAAAGAAGGCATGGGGGAAGGGGGCCTTTGCAGGGGACAAGAAATTGCCATAAAGCACAGCCAATGCTTTGCTGGAGTTTGTTTTTACAAGCTTTGTAGTTCCAGGGAGGTTGATGCTATACTATATAGGGAATCTGCTTCTTCCTCCCCTGCCATACAGCTGATTCTGTTTTCAGAGGTGGTTTCTTGTTCTGATTTCACACAGTAGAAGAAAGCATGAACTTATACCTACATATATACAAAGTGATTCTTTTTATGTAGTTTGAGTCTGACCATTGAAGAACACTACAAGTTTTCATATACAGAGTTCTAAGCCAGGGATTTACTGAAAACAGCCATTGAGACACTTCCTACTAATTCCCCATCCTCTGAACACTATCAAGATGGAATATAGTCCTGCATCTCCCCTTGCCCACCATGTAACTCCCCACCACAAGTCCTGAGGGTTGAACTCAAGATCTTCTGTTTAGTTGGCTGGCATTAGACTATTTGAATCACACTTCCAGTCCTATCTTCACTAAGCACTTGGAGGCTCAATTTTAACAGACTTTTCTTTTTTGGGGGAGAGGGTCTGGTCGTAGGGCTTGAACTCTGGGCCTGGGCACTGTCCCTAGCTCTTCAGCACAAGGCTAGCATTCTACCACTTGGGCCACAGCGCCATTTCTGGCTTTTTTTCTTTTTGCTTATGTGGTTCTAAGGAATCAAACCGAGGGCCTCAGGCATGCAAATCAAGCGCTCTACCACGGAGCCACCATCCCAGCCTTTAACAGACTTTTCTAATTGAGCTTGCCAAGATCGTCTGGATGGATTTCAGACATTTGAGTAGCTAGGATTACAGATGTGAACCACCTGTATCCCTCTAGATTATATTGTAAGGAGGGAGGTTGGGAAGTTTATAAAGAACACAGGAGTACAGGGCTTGCAGAAGAAGATTCCAGCAACTGGTGTGAGGTATAGTCCATTAGGTGAGGCCGACCTCATCTCAACTTTGCCATTTGCCCCCAAGGTTAGTAATGTTTTTACACTGCAAGAATTAATTCTTTTAAATGAGCAAGCTACACTAATATCTGAGTATTCTAAATGAGATGGCACAGGCCTTGTTAAAAAGTTCACACTGGGGTTTAATGATAAAGCTGTGCTGCATAAACACATAAGAATCAAAAACTGTCCACTATTCCATACTTCTCCCATGATATATTTGTACATATATAAAAAATTCTGGTCTCAAAGTCTATGATGAAAATCAATACCAGGATTGATACAGGATTGATACATTGTTTTATAACTGCAATTTCTATTTTTGCCTGGTGTGATAATAATGTCAAATGAAGTTATGTCTCTGTTGTAGAGATCCATGCTAAATTTACCATCAGCCCTCCTCAGAGGAAGAGTGCCATGATGATGTGTGAATTCATTTGTAAATATGAGTTGAACAGAAACTCAATTTGTTAAAACACAGCGACCCATCAAAGCTTTGTAGAAATGACTTGTCAGGAGAGACCTCCCCAGGCCACAAAGCTGTAGTTTCATGAATTACAAAAATCCAGCTGCAGTATATGTAGCTGTAAGAGATCATGATGGACCTAAAAAGAAAAATGTGTACAACTTTGTTAAGTATATATAGGGTTTTCTTTGCTATCCATGGGTCTTGAACATAGGGCCTGGCCACTGTCTCTGAGCTTCTTTTTTATTGTGAAACTACCATACAGAGGGGTTACAATTACATGGGCAAGATAATGAGTACATTTCTTATCAAGCATTGTTGCCTCCTCCTTTGTTTCCCCATACCATCCCTTCCCCTCTCTACCCCCACACCCTCCTACCACCACCACCCCACCCACCCCAGTCCCTCACCCGACCAAAGTTTAAAGTTTGTTTTTCAACATAACGTCTTGTACATCTCATTGTTGCAATGGGTCCAACTCTAACCCAATTTAAACGATTTGTTTTTTCCCTTCCCCTCCACAAATTATATCAACATCAAATACAGTGAAAGAAGGGCTTATACCATGGTGGAGGTACATACAAAGCAACAAAGAAATCATCTTTTAAATATGTTGGAAACAATCACAAGAAAGAAAAAAAAAGACATTTGAATCCTTATCTTGGAGTTCATTTGAACTAACATCAACTTGTCTGACAGTTTCTGTTTGTCTTAGACATATACTAGTTATTGCAAATAAGGGAAACTTTGGGACCTATATTTCTTTGGGCTTGCCTTACTTCACTTAATATAATTTTTTCCAAGTCTTTCCATTTCCTAACACATGGGACAATGTCATTCTTTCTGATGGAGAAATAGAATTCCAAGGTTAGTCTTCTACCGAGTTCCAACAACACTTCCAGCTTTTTCTGAGTAGTTTATTGGAGATAAGAGTCTTATAGACTTTATTTTCTGGGCTAGCTTCAAACTGCAATCATCAGATTTCAGCTCCCTGAGTAGCTAGGATTACAGGCATGAACTAACAGGCTCCTGGTTTTTATATATAACTTTAAAAACTTACAATTAAAGCCCACAAAGATTAAAAGGTGCACAATGCAGCATACTCAATTTTTATTTGTTCCCACTGGATCATCGGTGAACTGAGTTAAAGATTTGCCACAAAATTAGTTTATGAAGACAGAATTCCTTCTGCGAAGACACTTGACAAGGTCAGAAAATAAGTCAGACCCTCATAGAAGGGAGTAGGAATTGTCTCAGAAAACCAGGCAACAAGATCTGAATTAGGAAGTAGTGTGCTGCCTTCCTCAGCTTACTCAGCTTTATTATCTGAAGAAAGAAGGATTGAGTGGGAAGAGGTCAAGTTCTAGGGGCAGTTTTGGGGTTTATTTTGCTCTCTCTCTCTAAATCCTCTAGTATCAGACTGCTGAGTAATAGCCTCTTCCTTTGAAAACTCCCCTCGTTATCTCACTCTATCATGAGAGGAGATCTCACTTCTGTGGAGAGGAGCTTGCTTTTGCATCCTTCAGACACATAGTCTGCAGACATCAAAAGACCAATGCTACAAATGGAACCCAAGCTACTCAGTTTTATAAATGATGTAAGGGCCATTTCATGACAATTAATCTGCAAACTGACCATCATCAATCCAATAGTTGAAATAGCAGCCCTAGACAGTGGATGATGTAAGATGCTATTTGATCTGCATTCTCACTTCCCTTCCTTTCCATTTTGGATATTTGCCACAATGTGGATCTTAGCATCAAAAAGTTTAAGAAATTGAGACATGACCCCAGAGAAATAAGCAAAAAAAATATACAGAAAGATTGTTTTGTGTAATGTCCCATTTAGACAAATAAAGTTTATTTAAATAAACTGAGTAAGAAAGAAAAAGTTTAAGTGAAATTGTTTAAATAATTATTTTTTCTGATTCTCCCATATTCCATTAAGAAAAATTCTCGTGACAAAAATAGATTCACTCAAAGCAGCAATAATGCAGGTTTTGCAGAAGCACAATGTTTCTGTTTCCTATAATATCAGCTGAAACTTCTGTGGGAGCCAGGAGAAGAACATGGCAGTGGGACACTGGTAGAAAAAGTAGGAGTGAGGATCTGATGAAAACATGCATCGAAAATCACCTAAAAGGGCAAGAGATGCAGTTTCTGTTTAACTATCTGTATCTATCATTTTTCTTTTTCTAACCCCAGTTCTACAAGCCTCAGCCACTGTCAAGGTCAGAGACTTGACAGTGGAGGAGGGAATAGGATGGAAAGCAGTAACATTAGTGAGAGAAACTCCAAGCTGCACAGGAGAGGTGGTCTCACATAAGATGTACAAAGTCACCACAGAAGACAATGGTGTGTGTGTCTTTGTGTGTGTGTGTGTGTGTGTGTGTGTGTGTGTGTGTGTGCGTGTGTGTGTGTAAAAAGTGAGGCTTAAAGTCATGCAACATATCCTGAACTATGGTTTAACAATAAGCAGTGTCCACACATGGATATGAGGTTTTGAAAGTCTAGAGCAGAATTATATCCACTGATTAAGGTTTATAATTTCAAGTCAAGTAATAAGGCAGTGCCTTCTAGTACTACATCACAAAACTCCAATTAGAGAACCCAGAATAATAATGGGATTATAGCATTTCAAACCATAGGCATGTTATTCTGGGGAATAATAGAGATGAGCAAGACTGAGGTCCCAGGCTAGTCTAGGCAAAGTGTTAACAAGAAGACCTTATCTCAAGAAATACTTCTGTCTAGGTGGTTCATGCCTGCAATCCCAGCTCTGAGGGAAGTGTATGGGCTCAATGCCCAAAAATTACTTTAAATACTGAAAGCAAGAAGGGGGCTGGAGGTGTGGTAGAGTGCATGCCTAGCATGTATAAGGCTTTGAGTCCAATCAAACAACAATACTATATA
Organism: Dipodomys spectabilis; assembly: GCF_019054845.1. Taxonomy (NCBI): domain Eukaryota; kingdom Metazoa; phylum Chordata; class Mammalia; order Rodentia; family Heteromyidae; genus Dipodomys; species Dipodomys spectabilis. The sequence goes on from NW_024870689.1 coordinate 4,344,294, forward strand.
AAAAAGCAAACAAATATAAGATGTGCTCATTAGATGGATTCAAATACCTATGCAAAGAAGCCATAAAAGTATGGCTTCTTTCCTCTCTATAAGAAATATTTAGAATTTGGTGAAGTTATGAGAAATGTGCAGCACAAGTACTATGCAGCTGTACATTATCTATATAGCACTCTTAGTCACCATGCCTGAGCACTTGCTGGATTTCACTTAGACTTAAAATCAGTTATTGGCCTCTGATAAGCAGACATTTATGTCAGACCCATAGAAAGAGCAGATAAGTTAATTGAGTCAATTGAGTTAAATGATAGACATCTGGAAACAACCTGCTTAAGCTGTATACAAAGGAAAACCACCAACACTAGAACTTAATATTTGGTTATGCCCAGTGCAAATTGAGATGTATGCAATTGTAGAGCTTTCCTGGCCTTTGCAAGCTGGCTTTTCAGATACTAGTCAATGTGCATGCATAGAAAGCTCCATTGCTGTGTGCTCTGCCACATCACTAAGACCATCAGTGTTGTAGGATGATAGGGAAACTCCTCACAGAACACAACATAGCCATTGTTATCTTGCACAAATAAGAAAGCTGTCAAGCTGGGCACCAGTGGCCCATGACTGTGAACCTAGCTACTCAGGAGGCAGAGATCTAAGTATGACAGTTAAAATCCAGCCTGGACAGGAAAGCCCTTAAGATACTTATCTCCAATAAACCACCAGAAAACTAGCAGTGGCACTATGGCTCAAGTGATAGAGAGCTAGCCTTGAGCCGAAGAGCTAAGAGACAGTTTCTAGGCCTAGAGTTCAAGACCAATGACCAACAAAACAAAAAAAAAAAGAAACAAACAAAGAATAAAGAAAGAAAGAGAAAGAGAGAGGAAAGAAAGAAAAAGAGAGGAGAGAAAGAAAGAAAGAAAGGAAGAAAGAAAGAAAGAAAGAAAGAAAGAAAGAAAGAAAGAAAGAAAGAAAGAAAGAAAGAAAGAAAGAAAAGAAGGAAGGAAGGAAGGAAGGAAGGAAGGAAGGAAGGAAGGAAGGAAGGAAGGAAGGAAGGAAGGAAGGAAGGAAGGAAGGAAGGAAGGAAGGAAGGAAGGAAACAAGCAAGGAAGGAAGGAAGCAAGGAAGGACGGAAGAGAAAATTGAAAAACAGAAAGACACCTGTCAAGATGAGAGCTATGGCAAAGCTTCAGCCTCTGCAGATAAAGACATCCTGACCTGGAAGATGGCCCAAGGACAGAGGAATTGCTCTTAGAAAGAGCAAAATTTCCCACTGGGCACATACCACTAGAATGCAGCAGATGCCCAGGACATGCCCAGCCCAAGTCAGTGTGGCCAGAGTGATTAGCAGCCTAGCTGCCAAGTCCCCTCTGCTTCCCACCTCCTGGGAACATTGTGGACCAGCTCAGAAGAAGGTTTCAGAAGAGCATAAAGAGCCACGCAGCAAAGCAGTGGTGCAAAAGCACAAAGCACATGACTCTCACCTCTGGGTTTACAGTTATTCTCAGATGATTTTGTGATAACAAGACTTGGAGGAAGCTTCCTGAAATTACTCTGTATCCATAGGCACTCTTTGTCTGCCTCACACTGAAAGGCAACAACTTGTCTAAAGGCTGGTCTCCTCTGTCGCCAATAAATTCCTTTTCACAGTCATCACTCCTGTAACAGACATATGTATGTTGGCTGATAGCACATCCATGAATGGGGATGTACCTGCCAAGGTTTTGAAATCACAGCGGTCCATGAAGTCCTATCACCAGTTGTCTTCCACTATCATCTCAGAATTAGATCTAAAGCAGGTCGCAATTCCAGGACTTATCAACAAAACACTGTCCATATGAGAACCTTGTCAAAGTCTACTTCAAAGATACCTTTTAGTTTCATTCTATGTCTGACAGAATAACCACCCCCTACTTTCTTGGTCTAGGATATGTACAGCTCTAAACTGGGAGACTTTTTGAGAATGAGATTAGAGAGAATGGGTCTCCTGGACAGGATCTGCTATAGGTATGACAAGGTGGAAGGAAAAAGGAAACAGCGTAAGGAAATATGATTAACAAGGCCAAAGTGGTCAAAAGAAATCTCTCCAGTGCAAGAAGGTCCTTCTGACAAACCTGTTCTTGTTGGGCCGTGGCCTGGTATGGTGGTGCCACTTTAGACTCTGGTCCCATTAGAGCAACATACATGTCAGGGCTTCTTCCTTCCATGGCCTAGGATGACTACGAGAGGTTCATTCCCTGTTCCTACCTCTGCTTTCTAAAAGGGTACATTCATCAAGGGGCTCTCTTCTTTCCCCCTACAAACATTCTACCAGTATTCCCTCATGACACAACTCTTCAGTGCCAATCTGTGTGTTTTTCCATGAGTTCTAATATTTTGTCTTCTGAGCCTAACATTTGTTTTTTGTTGTTGTTGTTGATTTTTTATTTTTTTACAATTTATTTTTATTTTATGTTTTTTCTTGCTGCAAAAATTAATTTTATTTAATGTGAAAATATTATACAGAGTGGTTACAATTACATGGGCAAGATAGTGAGTACATTTCTTATCAAGAATTGTAGCCTCCTCCTTTGTTTACCCTTCTCATCCTTTCCCATCCTCCCTGCCCCCCCCCACCCAATCCCCCCCACCCCACGCAAGTTGTAAAGTTCGTTTTCGACATGACAACTTGTACTTCCCATTGTTACAACAGGTCCACCTGTATGCTTATTGAACTACTTGTTTATCCCCTTCCCCTCCACAAATTATACCGACATCAAATATAGTGAAAGCAGGGGTTATACTGTGGGGGAGGGACATACAAAGCAACAAAGAAATAATCTTATAATTGCGTTAGAAACAAATGCATGAAAGAAAAAAAACATATAAAATACATATCTTAGGGTTCATTTTCCTAACATCACCTTATCTGACCTTTTCTGCTTGACTCATACATATACTAGATATTGCAAATAAGGGAAATCATGGGACCTATGTTTCTTTGGGCTTGGCTTACTTCACTTAATATAATTTTTCTGAGTCTTTCCATTTCCTAACAGATGGGGCAATGTCATTCTTTCTGATGGAGTCATAGAATTCCATTGTGTATATACCACATTTTCTTGATCCATTCATCTACTGAGGGGCATCTGGGTTGGTTAAAGATCTTAGCTATGGTAAATAATGCTGCAATAAACATAGTTGTGCTGGTAGCATTAGTGTGGTCGTGTTTGTAAACATTTGGGTAAATGCCCAAAAGTGGGATTGCTGGGTCATAGGGGAGCTCTATATGGAGTCTTTTGAGGAACCTCCATAGTGCTTTCCAAAGTGGTTGAACAAGTTTACATTCCCACCAACAAAGAAGTAAGGTTCCCTTCTGTCCACATCCCCTCCAGCAACTGTTGTTATTAGAGTTCTTGATCTTTGCCATTCTAACTGGTGTGAGGTGGTATCTCAATGTTGTTTTGATTTGCATTTCTTTTATGGCTAGGGAGGTTGAGCATTTCTTCATGTGTCTATTGGCCATCCTTCTTTCTTCTTCAAAGAAGTTTGTCTTTAAGTCTTTAGTCCACTTATTTATTGGGCAGTGTTTCTTTGAGGATTTGTTGTTGGGGGATTTAATTTTTTGAGTTCCAAGTATATTTTAGATATGAGACCCTTGTCCATTGTATGACTACTGAAGATCTTCTCCCAATCCGTGGGCTTTCTAGTGATCTTGCTAGCTATGTCCTTTGCCATGCAGAAGCTCTGCAACGTAATGCAATCCCATTTGTCCAACATTTCTTTGATTTCTTGTGTTTCTGGGTCTCTATTAAGAAAATTTCGGGCAGCGCCAAGGAGACCTAGGGTTTCTCCTATTCCATCCTGTAATGTTTTCAGAGTGTCTGCTTTGACTCCGAGGTCTTTGATCAATTTGGAGTGGATTCTGGTGCAGGGTTATAGATAACGTTCTAGCTTTAGTTTTCTACAAGTAGTTAACCAGTTTTGCCAGCACCATTTACTGAAGAGGCTGTCTTTCTTCTATTCTATTTTTTTAGATCCCTTATCCAAGATTAGATGGCTATAGGTCTGTAGGTTCATTTCTGGGTTTTCAATTCAATTCCGTTGGTCCTGAGGTCTGTTCTTGTGCCAATACCAAGCTGTTTTGATTACTATGGCTTTATAGTAGAGTTTGAAATATTGTATTGATATTCCTCCAGCAGTGTTCTTTCCGTTGAGGAGCGTTTTTGCTATTCGGGGTCTTTTATTGTTTCATATGAATTTTTGGATTGCCTCTTCTATTTCCTTGAAGAATGAGGTTGGAATGTTGATAAGTATCACATTGAATTTGTAGATAGCCTTGGGAAGTATTGCCCTTTTCACAATGTTAATCTTTCCAATCCAGGAGCATGGGAGTTTTTCCCATTTTCTAAGTTGTTTTCATTTCATTTTTCGTTTTTAAAGTTTTCATCATAGAGGTCCTTCACTTCTTTGGTTAAGTTAATTCCTAGGTATTTTATTTTTTTGTGGGGCTATTACAAATGGAGTTGCTTTCCTAATTTCAACCCCACTTTTCTAACATTTGTTACCTTTCCTCCTTTTGGTGCTGGGGACTGAACAGAGAGTCTTGTGCATGCCAGGGATGTACTCTACCATTGAGTTTCATCTTCACCCAGAGCTTTGGTTATCATACTAGTCAAGGACTCTATTAAGTATTTGATACAGTTACCAAGGCACATGAGAATAAGTGAGATGCTGCACTTAGCATTTGGACAAAATAATCACCCTGTCTATAGGAGTCACCTCAATGTTGGCTTGTGTGGCAATTAGTGCAGAGCTCTGGCTAGGAGGAAACAAAAGCCATGCCTGAGAAATATATGGTGATCTACTGATAAAATTATCAACAAGAGTTTTCTGAGGGGTGAGGCAAGAGTCATTAATTGTGAAACAAGAACTACTTTGTTAAGAGTGTAAAGTAATAATCCAAAGCCACCAGAAAAGGCTCATAAATAAGTACTTAAGAGAAAACAAAAATATTCTTAGTCAAATACTGGTAGATATGCTAGGCGGGGCCTCCATCACAGCTTGGCCTCAGTCCTTAACCCACTGAGGAGTGAGAGTGCCTTGGCCAGACCTGCCTTCAGTTCTGACCCAGCAGCCTTATTGGATTTGGAGATCATCCAACCTGATCAGTTCCAGGACTAGAGATCCAGGAATGTCAATTTGCTGGCCAACACCTACTCCCTAGGACTCCCACATTGGAAGCTATTTGCACTTTGATATGCCTTGGGGCAAGGACAGAAAACATCCTGCTTCTAGTCACAGATCACCCCCTGGGGAAGTTTACTTTCTAATGAGTGAGATCAGCTTGGCTTAAAGATCTATACCCCACTCATCTCCACCCTACTCCAACCTCAGGCCTGGTAGAGGAAAGCTTAGGGAACTTACTATTTCCCAACTTTACTAGCAGCAAGGAACTTGCACCTCACCCAGTGGTATCTTTTTCTTAGAGCTTTCTAAAAGTTGCTGGATTCCCATAGGTCCTGTTTCTGAATAAAAAGTGGATTACAGGTTATTGGTGGCCATGGAGGAATGCCTGGCACAGACAATCTACCTGAAGCCTCACTGCAAGAGGAGTGAAAGATTCTTGCAAAAAGAACCCTTGACTGATTTGGCCTCCAGTGAAAACAGAAGTGTTCGACCTCTTCCTGGCCATTGTAGGTTCTAAGCAATTGAGATTTCTATCTTACTCATGTAAAGTAACCATACCCGACAGGCTAGCTCCATGCATCCCTTTTGTCCTTACAACTCCCCGTGGGCCTCAGATAGCTTTGAATGCTGGAAAAGTGAGTATGAGAATGGGTCATTGGGCCATGTCTCCCCTTCTCTCCTTCACTTGGAAGGAGAGAATCAAGCAGTTCTTGATACACTATGGGGCTGGTCAGCTTTTCACTCCCTCAAACAGCTAGACTCACTTCTGTCCTTAATGTTGCCAGATGCCTTGAGAAACTACCCTGGCAACCAAGATCTTGCACTCATCCTGTGAGTTCTGCTTCACTGTAAACTGAACTGTAAGCACAGGGATCGGGGTTCCTGCTACTGTTTCTGGGGAATGTGACTGCAATCCCTCTGATGGGGCATGAGACAAGAACCTACCATTGTGTGAAGGAGAAGTAGATCTGTAATGGCCAGTATTCATAACTGCCTTTTGTGGTTCCATTCCCAAAGAGGAATGTGTAATGGGTGGCAGGTATAGCCAGTCCTGTGTCAGAATAAAGGAGGAAGAGGCCCTGCTACCTCAGTGCCCAGACAAGCCTTGGACGTCAATCATTTCAGTACTACAAACATCAAATTGGTACTAGGAAAATTGTAACATCTAGATTTGGTTTTCTTTCTCTTCAACCTGCTTTTTTGCTACTGGCATGCTATTGAGAGATTGCTAACTTTAAAACTGGGCCAGGGAAAATAAAATATATTGGCGTTTGTCATCCTCCTCTTCAAAATAGCAGGAACACCATGAATTTGAAACTCCTCTTGAGCACCAGTCCTATATTGCTAAGATTAAATCCTGCTGGCCAACTTTATATTTCAAATACATTGAAAGAATAAAAGGGATTCTTAAGAAGAATAAGGACTAAGAGTATAAAATGTATACTTCTTTATTTATATAAATAAGGCTTTCATACAATCATATTTAAAAGTAATCTGTATTTTTACATTCACCACCCGTGAGTTCCTGACAGGAAAGACTGTGCATAATGATACACAGCAAGAATCCCACTGCAGGACAACAGGAGCTCAGGAAAGCACCATTAATTTGAGAAGTAGGCAGGCTCTGACACTCCTGTTGCACTGCTAGCAATGGGAAGTCTTAAACTAGTTCCTCCACCAAGTCTTCTTCAAATTCCCCCTGTTCATCAGCAGTAGCATCTTGGCACTGCTGGTACTCGGACACCAGGTCATTGATATTGCTCTCAGCTTCAGTGAACTCCATTTCATCTATGCCCTTACCTATGTACCAGTGCAAGAATGCATTGCACTGGAACATGGCACTGAACTGCTCTGAGATGCACTTGAAGGGATCCTAGATGGCCATGTTGTTGCCGATGAAGGTGGCCGACATCGTGAGTCCATGTGGAGGGGGGGGAGGGAAGGGGCGATGTCATACACAGCCGTCTTCACATTGTTGGGGATCCAGTCTCCAACGTAGCTGCTGTTCTTGTTCTGCACGTTGAGCATCTGCTCATCCACCTCTTCATGGACATGCAGCCTCGGAGATGGCAGCTGCTGTCAGGTAGCAGCCATGGCGGAGATCACAGGTGACCATCAAGTTCTTAGCGTCAAATATCTGCTGGGTGAAGCTCGGGCACTGAGAGAGCATGGTACTGCTGGCTGGCACGGCTGGTCAGGGGCACAAAGCCAGGCATGAAGAAGTGCAGGCGGGAAAGAGCATCGGATTCAAGGCCAGCTTGTGCAGGTCTGCATTCAGCTGGCCAGGGAAGCATAGGCAGGTGGTAACCCCGCTGTTGGTGGCTGACACCAGGTGGTTCAGGTCGCCATAGTTGGGCATGGGCAGCTTCAAGTTACAGAAGCAGATGTTGTACAGATGCAGAAAGTTTCATCTGCATTTTCCACCAGCTGGTGGACAGAGAAGATCGTGTTGTAGGGCTCCAGCACTGTGTTTGACACCTTCAGGGAGGGCATGACACTGAAGGTGTTCATGATGCGGTTTGGGTACCCTTCTTGAATATTGTTGAGAATCAGGGTGCCCATACTTGACCTGGTGCCACCTCCCAAGGAGTGGGCCAGCTAGAAACCCTGTAGACAGTCACACCTTTCTGACTTCCGCCTCACCACATCCAGTCCCGGCTCCACCAGCTCGGCTTCCTCTGTGTTGTAGCCCTTGGCCCAGTTATTGGCTGCCCCACTCTGGCATATCAGACATGATGAGACACACACTCCAAGAATATTTACTGTGACATTTGTATTGTGAAGACAATAGGACTCTTCTCAGCCAACTTTGCTTTTACTTTAGATAACTTTGGTGAAATAAAGGAAATGTTTTCAATGTATCTGGGACCCTACAAATCACCCAGGTTCTAAAGAAATAAAGACAATGTGGAGGAAGATACATTTTAACCCAAATCAACTACTTGTAGAAATGAAGAACAGAGCCTGCCTCAATACTGGAAATGTAGTTATTTTCACAGGAGGGACAGGAGCACAGTGTGATCATAGGAAAGCTAAGCTGCAAGCACTTGTCTGCACCTTGCTCACACATAGCTGTGCTTTGTTTTCTGGTGTCCTGAAGTAGTTCTCTGTTATTGCCGGGACTTTGAAATGACCAGCAGCGCTGAAACCTTGTTGGAGGCTTTCCCTGATTGCTGATCTTTCCCTTTAGAGGCTACTTTGTCATAGAGTGCTTGAAGAGTGGCACTGATCTGAGCTGTCTGAGTGGCCAGGGGCATGACTCCAGTGGACTGGAATAGGTGGGTTAGCTGAGGACAATATCTAGGTGTATAAAGGCTCAGCCCAGCACTGGAGTGCCTGGATGTTAGGACCCATAGACCATGATGACATACCAAATATGAAGTTGTCTGGCCTGAAGCTCTGGCCAAATGGTCCTGATCTCACTGAGTCTAAGGTTCCAGGCTCTAGGTCCACCATGGTGGCCCGAGGAACATATTTTTTGCCTGTGGGGACAAGAGTTGACGTAGGCCTATAATTGACAAGAAACTTAGGGGCAGAGCTTATGATTTTAAGTGACTCTCAGCATTCATTACAGAAATTACAGCATTTGAGACATAGAAACAGAAAAGATTGGTTCAGCCATTGAGGGATTTTTTGAAGAGGGATTAGCAGTGGTTCTCTCACTTCAGCCCTCCCTTCTTTTCAGGCCTCCTGGTCACTTCCGCCTTTTGCACACCATCCCATCCCTGCCAATCCTCCGGGGCTAGTCGGTCTTTACTGATGCTGGCAATATCAGCTAGCTTATGTGGATTCAGAACAGGCAGAAGAAAGTAGAAATGCATTTGGAGTGTGGATGGAAAATGCCACTCAACTGTGACTACCCTTTTTGCCCCTTGGTCAATGAGACAGTCATGAGACAATCAAATTGCTTCAGCTTTCTTGTCATCAAGAGGTGATTCAAACTTATCCATTCTCTTTCTCGACACTGTCTCTTAAATTACAGAGGAACAATATGGTAATCTTGCTTCACAAAAAATGGAAAAGACAACATTGAAGGAAGAGCTCCTTGCTTCATGATGAGTGTTGGGCTGTTAAGAGCCAGTTGTCATTGTTGGAGTTTTTAAAGTTACTCACCCATAAGCCCTTACAGGTGTCTTCCTTGTCAAGGTAATTCAAGTCATTGATTGATATTACCCTTTAAAACTTCCATGGAGATGTTGAATATTTTTGTGATTACCATCTTGTTGTGAGATGAAATCCATTTCTGACTTAGTAAAGAATGGACTTGAGAATTCTGATAATTCTCTTAGAACTTCAATTCTGAAGGAAGCTAAATAAATCTTGACAGGATAAGAACAAATATATGTGAATTAATCCTTCCTCTTCATCCCTTTTCCTTCCCCAGTACTGTTAATTGGGCCACTGGCTCCTCTTCTCCAGTCCGCAAGTTCCAAATGCCTCAAGCCTTAACCCATTCCTTCTCCACCTCCTCGCATGTTTCTCGTCTCCATTCCTGCCAGTTTTCATCTTCAGGTTCACCTTTAATTCACCTGCTATTGTCTCTGCACATGCCAACACTGTACATTCCGCCAAATGTGGCTTGTCAAGGGAAATAATTATACACTATTTTCTTCTCATATACTTGTACTGTACTCTATAGTAAAACCACTGGCTACATAGCATGTACCTGTTAATAAGTATGATGTCATGTAGAGACACTTGAATGTGTGTGGCAGATTATTTGTAGGTTCTATACAAATACTATTTTTTATAAAGATCTTGAGTGTGTGAAGATGTTGTTATTGGTGGGGGTCCTCGAGCCCATTCCATGAGGATACTGAGGGGTGATTGAATTTTAAGTAATGGTGCTGTTTTCATACTTCCTTTAAATGAATTTATTAAAAGGCTACTTTTTCAGCCCTTTGTTTATGGATCACGTCTGTAATCCTAGCTAATCATGAGGCTGAGATCTGAGGATCATGGTTCAGTGTTAGCCCAGAAGGGAAGGAAAGTTCTTGGAACTCCTATTTCCAATTAACCACACACACACACACACACACACACACACACACACACACACACACACACACACACACAACACACAACACAAAGCTCAAAGAGAAGCTCTATCAATTGAGCCACTAGTAGACTTCCATGTGAACAGTGACCTGATTGAGCCTCACAGGTGTCTGCTGGACCAGACATCCATTAAAAGGGCTAAAGGATGCAGATATCTCATACAGGCTGTGTGACATCTCTGATTGGGTCTGGGATGGATATGGCCACAGACTGACCTATGACCTTGAGAGTCACATAGCTCTCTCCTACAGACAATAAAACCCTGTACAAAGCATCCCAGTAAGTACCTTCCCTTAGGACCCCTCCTGTCTAGCAAGACATTTGATATTCTCTTCTTCAATATATCATTGCTGTTTTATTCTTCCCTCTGTATCCATGAACTCATTCTTTGAGATCATAGAGACAAAAGATATGATTCAGTTATTAGGTTTTCAGTATCAACATGATGGCCTGCTTCAAAACAGACCTTTTTTTCTACTTCCTGGGCACCAAAGCTGGTGGATCCTGAATGCTTTTATCTTGAGCCCTTTTTGTGTTGCCACCAAACCTGTGCTAGAGTATCATCAGTGCCCAAGGGACACACTGGGAATGCGTTTGTTTCAATCACACATGGTATACCTAGGTGTTGAGTCTGCAAACATGATGGGTACTCACAGATGTGTGACTTAGTGATGTCAGCCACTCAGCACAAGGTTTCCCTGGACCAGAGTCTCATCCCCATGCATTGAGTAGATGATAGGTGAAACCTTTGTTTCTCATACACAGATTATATCCTGATTGTTCCTAGTAAATGAATTCCATAGACCACAGGGGAAACAAGCTGAATCCTTCTTTTAGTCATTTCTTCCCTAACACTGACACATCTGCTCCTTGAAGACACCATGGACACATACCTCCCAGTAGAGGCTTTCCAAGACCCTACTCCACCATGTCACCCACCCACTTCAGATCTGTTAGCAACCACTTTCCTCTAATAAACACATCCCTCATGTCCAGCCTCCCCTATGAAAATCTTCACTGTTGGGTTTTTATCCTAATGTAGGGGTCACATGCTTAACTATCAAGGTCATGGTTATTTGATATCTTTTGGGTCTACACACAGGACTGCTCAGGGCCATATTGATCCAATGTCTATGGCTCTGTTCACAAGACTGCTCAGTGCCATGGTGATGGGATGTATAGTGTCTGCATATGGGACTGCTCAGTACTATAGTGAATGATGCAGAATATCCATAGCAGGGCACCATTTTCCCATTGAGATTTTCAGCTTTCATTACTTGTGCATAGCTGGTGTTCCACACAGCACTCTAAAATCTATGGGAATTTAGGAAAGAGCCTCTTTATCATGAGTTAGCAGAGAATGGAAGAAAATACAATACTCAGCTGTTGTGGTGGTGGCTCTAGCTGGTATTTCTTGATACTCAGCAGACTAAGATCTGAGGATCTAAGTTCAAGGCCAGTCCAGGCAAGAAAATTCAGTGAGATTCTTATCCCTAATTAACCACCAAAAATCCCGAAGTAGAGCTATGACTGAAGTGGTAGAGCACTAATCTTCAGCAAAAAAAAAAAAAAAAAAAAATCCAAGTCAACGTTTAGGCATTAATTTAAGCCTTAGGACCAACACACACACACACACACACACACACACACACACACACACACACACACACACACACATACACACACACACACACACACACACACAACCATTTGTCCAGCACTGGTGGCTCACACACCTGTAATCCTAGCTATTTAGGACGCTGAGGTCTGAACTTCAGAGTTTCAATCCAGCCCAGGTAGAAAAGTTTGAGACTTATCTCCAATTAACCACCAGAAAACCAGAAGTGGTCCTGTGGCTCAAAGTGGAAAAGCACTAGCCACGAGGGACAGTGTCTAGGTCCTGAGTTCAAGCCTTTCGACTGACAAGAAAAATAAAATGTAACACCTGGATCAGGTCCTTTGTCTCCTTTGTTTGAGGAAAGAGTCTACAGACAAAAAGGAAGAGGTAAGACAGCATAACTTTATTGAAGGAAAAGACCATCAGACCTTGCTAGACAGGACAGGCCCATGGGAGGGAAGGCACTAGTTGATGTGGGTTATGTAAGTATTAATGAGGTGTCTTTAGGAATGAACTATATGTCTCTCAAGACCATTGGACAGTCTGCAGGTCATATCACTCCCCAGGCCTAGTCCGAAGCTCCACAAAGCCAACCCAAGATCTTTATGCATTCTTTAGTCTTTCTGAGTAGGTTATAATTTTGGTACCTAACTCTGGGGTATAGTCACCTCATCACAGTGTTTATTGTTCCAGGGGCGATGGGCCATGATATGATGTCAAGGAGCCTGCACACAGGACGGCTCAAGGCCAAAGTAAAAGACAACTTCTCTGGGAGAGAGACTTTGCCTCCATTGCACAGACATGCTCTTTTTATGCTCTGATAACTCTGGGCGGTTTTTCCATGTTTTCTCATTTTTTTCTCCAGTGCTTTAGATGGAACCCAGGACATCATGCATGTAAGGCAAGCACTCTCCCATTGCAATTATATTTCTTTCCTTGGATTTGTTTTTAAATGAGCAGTAGATATCATCTTTGTGTATAGGAAAATAGTTATCAAATACCTCCATTTTAAAGGTTTCAGCTCATGAAGTATCACAGTATTTTTTATAATCTAAAATAGAGATATTCTGCCTTGGAGATGTCCAGAGGCCTCAGCCATAAACACGCCTGGGATAACTGCTGTGCAATTGGCAATGCCAAGCTGGAGCCTTTCCCTTTTGCCCCAGCTTGCTGTTGCACCAGTGCTCCTTTCACCAGAAATGCTCATTTTCTCCATTTCTGCTCTTTGACACTTACATAGAGGAGTCAGCTCCAGCCCTCTGAGAACTCTCTATGGGGGTGCGGAGTGCGGATTCTAGTATGGAAGAGGGCTTCTCTTCCTCCTCCAACTTTTGTGCTGGTCTTGGGCTTGATCTCAGGGACTGGCTCAGTCAGTTTTTCTGTTTATTTTTTCTTGTTTGTTTGATTTTTAGTCAAGAGCAGAACTTAGGCCACAGTTTCACTTCCAGATATTTGGGCTCCTAATTAGTGATGAGTCTCATGAACTTCCCTACACAGGCTGGCTTTGAACCTCATTCCTCAGATGTTTGCCTCATGAATAACGTGGATTATAAGCATGAGCCACAAGCACCTGGCAGAGACAGGGGTCTTCTTTCAGACATACTGGCTAAACAGTGCAAAAATCAAGAGGGGTAGCCTCTTTGTTTCAGCTGACCCCATCTTTTTCCATCACATCCAGCGTCAGCCCTGTACCACTCATGGAGAAGAGCTTGGTGCTTCTTCATGCCTGATCTGAATTAATTCATTGATCATACTAATAATAAATAAAAATATTTCATGAGTATGTTTGTCTTCTCACCAACAGCAACGGATCTAGAAATCAAGAATCATTTATACCTTAACTTTCCAACTCCAGAATGTAGAAAATTACTCACGTTGCATATGCCTTTCTTTACTAAGTGAATTAGATCAGAGTAGCCTTCACATGTGCTTCTCACCCAGTGGAGATGATAACAAGGTAGCAAGGTGTTGGGCAGTCCTGTATAGAAATTGGGCAAGGACCATAAAAACAAACACATTTTGACTTTGAAAGGCTGGAACAAAATCTACAAAGCAAACGATCCCCATAAACAGGCAGGAGTTGCGATACTAATATCAGATAAAATAGACTGCAAATTAAAATTAGTTAGAAGAGATAAAGAAGGTCGCTACACACTAATGAAGGGATCTCTCCTTCAGGAGGATAGTACAATTGTAAATAGTTATTCGCCAAACAACGGAACACCCAAATTTATCCGAGAAACACTCCTTTCTCTCAAATCTCATATAGATCTAAAGACATTAATTGTTGGGGACTGTAACACTCCACTATCGCCACTAGATAGATCAACTCAGCAAAAACTCAACATAGAAACCGCAGACCTAAACAACTGCATAGATCAACTAGATTTAACAGACATCTACCGAATATTTCACCTAGCAGCATCAGAATACACGTTTTTCTCAGCAGCACATGGAACATTTTCCAAAATAGACAACATTTTAGATCACAAAGAAAATTTGTCCAAATTCAGAAACATTGAAATTATACCTTGCATTCTCTGAGACCACAAGGGAATAAAATTAGAACTCAGCACCAAAATCCACCAAAGAAAGTCTTGTAACATATGGAGGCTGAACAACACACTGTTGAACCACCAGTGGGTCATGGAAGGGATTAGAAACAAAATTCAATTGTTCATGATATTCAACAAAAATGAGCACACAAACTACCAGCTTCTCTGGGACACAGCAAAGACAGTACTCAGAGGCAAGTTTATAGCTCTGAATTCCTACATCAACAAATTGGAGAGAGCTGAAACCAACAATTTAATGAGACAGCTGAGCCTCCTTGAAAAAGAGCAGCAAGATAAACCCAATCCAGTAGACGGAAAGAAATAAAGAAAGTTAAATCAGAAATAAATGAATTAGAATCCAAAAAAATCATAGAAAGAATCAACAAAACAAAGAGTTGGTTCTTCAAAAACATTAACAAAATTGACAGACCCTTAGCAAATCTTATCAGAAAAAGAAGAGAACACACCTAAATAAATAAACTCAGAGATGAGAATGGTAACATCACCACTGAAACAACCAAGATTCAGAATATTGTAAGGGAATATTTCTCAAAACTTTATGCTTATAAGTTTGAGAACTTGCCCAAAATGGACCTTTTCCTAGCAAATATCGACATGCAGAGACTAAACCAAGATGAGTTAAACCATCTTAACAGGCCCATATCAAGAATTGAAATAGTAACAGCAATCAGAGAACTCCCTTCTGCTGTTTTACGGTGGAATTCTACAAGGCCTTCAAAGCAGAACTCACACGAATACTCATTCAACACTTCAATGAAATTAAAGAGAAGGTTCACTATCGAATTCATTCTATGAAGCTATAATAACCCTCATTCCAAATCCAGGCAGGAACTAATCAAACAAAGAACTATAGACCCATATCTTTGATGAACATTGATGCCAAACTTCTCAACAAAATTTTGGCAAATCAGCTTCAACAATTCATCCAAAAACATCATACAGCACAATCAAACAGGATTCATTTCAGGGATGCAGTGCTGGTTCAATATACACAAATCAATAAACATAATTCATCACATCAACAAAGGTAAGGATAAGAACCACATGTTTATCTCAACAGATGCAGAAAAAACATTTGACAAGATCCACCACCCCTTTATGATGAAGGTTCTGGAAAAATTAGGAATCCATGGAACATTCCTCAATACAATAAAGGCTGTATAAGACAAACCTACAGCCAGTATTATACTCAATTGTGAAAAACTGAAGCCATTTACTCTAAACTCAGGAAAGAGACAAGGATACTCACTCTCTCCTCTACTCTTCAATCTAGTATTAGAATGCTTAGTTACAGCAATAAGACAAGACGCAAACATAAAGTGGATCCAAATAGGGAAAAATGAAGTAAAACTCTGCCTCTTTGCAGATGAGGTGATCTTGTATTTTAAGAATCCCATGGACTCCACTCCCAAATTACTCATTGTGATTCAAAACTTTGGCAAAGTAGCAGGGTATAAAATTAATCCCCCAAAATCAATGGCTTTTCTATATGCCAACAATGAGAAAAGTGTGGCTAAAATCAAGAAAAAAAACTCCATTTAGAATAGCCCCACAAAAAATAAAATACCTAGGAATTAACTTAACCAAAGAAGTGAAGGACCTCTATGATGAAAACTTTAAAAACCTGAAAATGGAAATCAAAACAGAACTTAGAAAGTGACAAATAACTCCTGGATTGGAAAGATCAACATCGTGAAAATGGCAATACTTCCCAAGGCTATCTACAAATTCAATGCGATACCTATCAAAATTCCAAACTCATTCTTCAAAGAAATAGAAGACACAATCTAAAAATTCATATGGAACAATAAAAGACCCCAAATAGCAAAAACGATCCTTAACAGAAAGAACACTGCTGGAGGAATAGCAATACCAATTTTCAAACTCTACTATAAAGCCACAGTAATCAAAACAGGTTGGTATTGGCACAAGAACAGACCTCAGGACCAATGGAATAGAATTGAAAACCCAGAAATGAACCTACAGACCTATAGCCATTTAATCTTTGATAAAGGAGCTAAAAAAAAATAGAATGGAAGAAAGACAGCCTCTTCAGTAAATGGTGTTGGCAAAATTGATTAACTACCTGTAGGAAACTAAAGCTAGAACCTTATATATCACCTTGCACCAGAATCAACTCCAAATGGATCAAAGATCTCAGAGTCAAAGCAGACACTGTGAAAACTTTACAGGATGGAGTAGGAGAAACCCTAGTTCTCCTTGGCACAGGCCAAAATTTTCTTAATAGAGACCCAGAAACACAAGAAATCAAAGAAAAGTTGGACAAATGGGATTACATGAAAGTGCATAGCTTCTGTATGGCAAAGGACATAACTCACAAGATTAATAGAAAGCCCACAGATTGGGAGAAGATGTTCACTATCCTTACAACAGACAAGGGTCTTATATCTAAAATATACCTGGAACTCAAAAAATTAAATCTCCCAACAACAAATCTTCAAAGAAACAACTGCCCAATAAATAAGTGGGCTAAAGAAGTAAAGAGAAACTTCTCTGAATAGGAAAGAAGAATGACCAATAGACACATGCTCGACCTCTCTAGCCATAAAAGTAATGCAAATCAAAACAATATTGATATACCACCTCACACCAGTTAGAATGTCTATAATCAAGAAGTCCAATTACAACAGATGCTGGAGGGGATGTGGACAGAAGGGAACCTTACTGCATTGTTGGTGGGAGTGTAAACTTGTTCAACCACTTTGGAAAGCAGTATGGAGGTTGCTCAAAATACTCCACATAGAGCTCCCCTATGACCCGGCAATCCCACTTTGGGCATTTACCCAAATGTTCACAATCAACAACACACTAAAGCTCCCAGCACAACTATGTTTACTGCAGCATTATTTACCATTGCTAAGATATGGAACCAACCCAGATGCCCCTTGGTAGATGAATGGTTCAAGAAAATGTGGTATATATACGCAATAGAATACTATGTCTCCATCAGAAAGAATGGCATTGCCCCATTTGTTAGGAATTGGAAAGACTTGGAAAAAATTATATTAAGTGAAGTAAGCCAGGCCCAAAGAATCATAGGTCCCATGGTTTCCCTTATTTGCAATAACTAGTATATGTCTGAGTCAACCAGAAAAGGTGAGATAAGTTGATGTTAGGGGAATGAACCCAAAGGTACGTATTCAGAGGTTTTGTTTTGGTTTTTTTTCCTTTCATGCAATTGTTTCTATCATATTTATAAGATTATTTCTATGTTGCTTTGTATGTCCCTCCCCCACAGTATAACCCATACTTTCACTGTTTTTGATGTTGAGATAATTTGTGGAGGAGAAGGGAAAAAACAAATCGTTTAACTAGGGATACAGGTGGACCCATTGCACCAATAAGATGTACAAGTTGTTATGTCGAAAAACGAACTTAACAACTTGGGGGAGGATCGGTTGGGGAGAGGGGAGTAGTATGGGAAGGGATGGGAAGGGGAAACAACGAGGAGTCAACAATGCTTGATAAGAAATGTACTCGTTATCTTGCCCATGTAATTGTAACTCCTCTGTATGGAATTCTCATAATAAAAAAAAAGTAAAAAAATAAAATAAAATAAAATAAAAAGATATTGGCAAGGCTGGCTCGTCTGAAATCTGAGCTACTCAGGAGGACAAGATCTGAGGTTTGTGGTTTGAAGCCAGCCATAGCCAAAAACTCTTTGACACTTTTGTCTCCAGTTAACTAACAAAAACCCTTTTGTTGGTCATGGGGCT
The DNA here is from genome assembly GCF_019054845.1 of Dipodomys spectabilis. Lineage (NCBI taxonomy): Eukaryota > Metazoa > Chordata > Mammalia > Rodentia > Heteromyidae > Dipodomys > Dipodomys spectabilis. Next base: position 4,362,443 of record NW_024870689.1, read on the forward strand.
TGAAGTCTGACCCTAGGCACTGTCCCTCAGGTCTTCAGCTCAAGGCAAATGCTCTACCACTTGAGTCATAGCGCCACTTCTGGTTTTCTGGTGGTTTATTGGAGATAAGAGTCTCACGGATCGGGCACCGGTGGCTCATGCCTGTAATCCCATGGTTTCCCTTATTTGCAATATCTAGTATATGTATGAGTCAAGCAGAAAAGGTCAGATAATTTGATGTTAGGAAAATGAACCCTTAGATGTGTATTTTAATGTTTTTTTTTCTTTCATGCATGTGTTTCTAACGCATTTATAAGATTATTTTTTGTTGCTTTGTATGTCCCTCCTCCACAGTATAACACCGATTTCACTATATTTGATGTCAGTATATCTTGTGGAGGAGATTGGGAAAAACAAGTCATTTAAGGATTCAGGTGGACCTGTTGCAACAATGAGAAATACAAGTTGTCATGTCAAAAACGAGCTTTACAATGTCGGTGGGGGGGGAAGGATTGAGTGGGGGGGAGGGGGAAGGCTGGGAAGGGATGTGAAGGGTAAACAAAGGATGAGGCTGCAATGCTTGGTAAGAAATGTATGCATTATCCTGCCCATGTAATTGTAACCCCTCTGTATAGTATGTTCACAAATAAAATAAAATTAAATTAAATTAAAAAAAAAAAAAGAGTCTCACGGACCGGGCACCGGTGGCTCATGCCTGTAATCCTAGCTACTCAGGATGCTGAGATCTGTAGAACGTGGTTCAAAGCCAGCCCAGGCAGGAAAGTCCGTGAGACTCTTATCTCCAATAAACCACTAGAAAACCAGAAGTGGTGCTGTGGCTTAAGCGGTAGAGTGCTCACCTTGAGCTGAAGAGCTGAGGGATAGCGCACAGGCCCAGAGTTCAAGCCCCACGACAGAACAACAACAACAAAAAAGAGTCTCATGGACTTTTCTGCCTAGGCTGGTTTTGAACCGTGATCCTCAGATTCAGCCTCTTGTGTAGCTAAGATTGCAGCCATGAGCCACTGGCACCCAGCTATGCCAGTGTTTTTAATGATCTCCTTCCCTCATGAGTTCTGCTTGAGAATGTGGCTTCTGCCTTTTGACAGTGGCTACCGGTGGTGCTAGCTCTGGTCAAATCCAGGCAGGAATTTCTGAAGCTTCTCTGATCCTGTGTACCCAGGCACCCTCACCACCAGCCCTCGCTGCCAACAAGAATGAGTAATGAACAATCACATGAAAATTCCATGCTTAGTGACCTTTTTCTCTAAATAGCATTTTTAAAAGAAACGTTTGGTAACACAATGAAGAGACAAAGGTCAAGGGGGGAACCAATACAACAACAATATAAACAAAACAATATGTTGGAAATGATCTGTACAACTTGGGGCTGGGTGATGGGGGTAGAGAAAGCAGGAGAAAATTGAGGGATGGGGTAACAAGTTTGTCAAGAAATGTACTTATTATCTTATGTAACATTAAACTGTCTGTACATCATCTTGACAATAAAAATAAATAAATAAAAATGTATAAATAAAAGGAAAATTTCTGCATAGCAGACTGGGAGTGAAAAGTCACGTTTACGAAAGCACTGTCAAACAAGAATAGTTTCTTAGGTTAGTGAAGGAAAAGATGATGTCATATTCATTTTTATATTACTCAGCCTCAGAAGAAAATGAGCACATAATTAAACATATATTTTATGCGAGGCACTATTGTCTCATGGATACAATTCTAGCTACTCAGGAAGCTGACATCTGAGGACCAACGTTCAAAGTCAGCCTAGGCTGACAAGTTTTCAAGACTGTTATCTCCAATTAACTAGCAAAAATAATGATACTAGAGGCATAACTATATGGCATAGCACCAGCCACAAGCCAAAACAAAATAAAACAAAGAACCCCAGTAAGAATGAGAGATCCATTTTTCAAGACCTAATAGTGGGACACACACACACACACACACACACACACACACACACACACACACACAGGTAAGCCAGAGACTAACTTGTAGGTATGCTAGGAACTACTTCCCGGGAGATCTCTCCCAACCCTGAGCAAAGGACAGGCTCGCTGAGAAGATCCTCTCTTCCCCTGGCAAGTCCCACATATGCACAGCCCTCTGTCCTCCAATTAAATCACTTTATTTTGTGTTTGCTGTTATGTGGTCTTGAACTCAGGACCTTTTACTGTGATGTAGCTTATTCACCTTTTCAGTGCTTACTTGGAAATAAGAGTCTCATAAACTTTCTTCCTAAGACTGGCTTTCAATCTCTTATCTTTAGATCTCAGACTTAGTACCTAGGGTTACAGGTGTGAGAATGAGTGCATGACCTCTAAACTATTTTTAAGCCTTAAATTTCTATTTTTTGTGCATTCATGGTTCCCCCTCTTCTTTTCAATGGCAGTCTCTGTGGTCTTCTGACTGATTTCCTTTGGCATTCAGTGATATCAGTAACCAGATCTCTGATGGTGGGACAAATCTCATCGTTTGATAGACATACATGGAAAAAGTTGGGGCTTGAAATTTTTTCCCCAGGTAACAGGAGATTAAAAACTTGGTGAGGATAGGAGTAGAGAGGCGGTCGTTAGGATTCTAAGGTGTATTAGTTAATATTGTTTAAATAGAAATTAGGATATACTTACATAATTTTTCCAATTTTTAATGCTACTCATTAAAATCATATTCATTATGGTTCGGACCTGGAATGTCTCCAAAAAGGATAGTCATCCATTGTAGCGATTAATGTTCAGAGATGCAGCTTCAGTGAAGTAATTGCATTTGAGTGCTCTGTCCTCATCAGTAAGACAACCCATTGTTAAGTTCCTAATTTGGTAGACTTTTAAAGCGATGGAATCTTTGAAGGTTAAAAGACCTAGTTGAAAGACCTGGGGTTTTAAAAGTGATACCCTTTCCTGGTCTGTTCCTCTCATTTATCCTCGTGCTCTGTTTGCTTCCTATTTGGTCCATGAGCTGAGTAGTTTTTTCTTAACACATGCTTCCACCACAATGTGGCAGACTCTCTGGAATCTTTCCAGATTCATCAAAGGACAAAGCTGCCCTTGACTGTGTTTACCACAACGATAAAAATAGGTAAATCTGTCATTTTTGGAAGTTAATTGCTTTTAATTAGAACAGTGATTCTCAGAGTATGGCTCAAACCTACATCATCAGCACTGAAGAATTGTCAGAACTGTCCGGTTTTTTGTCTTTTATTATTTTTTGGTAGTTCTGAGGTTTGAATGAAGGGTTTTACACCTTGTAGTTAGTCACTCTAGCAATTTGAGCCATGCCTTTTAAACTTTAGTTATTTTTCCTATAAGGTTCCATGTTTACAACCCTAAGGCAAGCCTCAAACCATTATCGTATTATCTATCTTTCTGAATTGTTGGATTTACAGGTGGGTTTGATCCTGAGATAGGATCTTGATAATATTTTTTCTGAGTTTGCCTTGCTTCCTAAGTAGCTGAGATTATTGGCTAATGCAAACCCAAATTGTTGGCTGTCCTTTTCCATTGCCCCAGATAAGCTAATTAGAGAAGAAGGGTAAGGGTGAGCCTCTTCAAGTGATTTTGGGGAAATGTAGATTAAACGTAGATTGGATTTGCAGGAAATGTGTAGAGGAATGCTTTAGTAGAAATTTTAAAAAAATATTCTAAGGATGATAAAGGCTGATTTTTGAAGAGATGTGAGTGACGGAAAAACATGTTTATCACACTTTAATTTGTTATCTGTCCCTTCACAAAATGTGACATCCAAAGCTGGCAAAACTATGTCCATATTGCCAAACATAGCTAACATCCTGTCCACACACAGCCAGCAGGCAGCAGATATCCATTATTAAGTTAACATGCATAATTGAATAATAGTAGAATAATAAACTATTATTTCAGTCTTTATTAGAAAGACAGTCAGCAATGTAGGCCCATATATTTCAAGCATTTATGTGTCTTAAATCATTTAAATAAGGATACAATTGGACTCATTGCAACAATGAGATGTACAAGTCGTTATGTCGAAAACTTTACAACTGTGATGGGGGAGGAGGATTAGGTGGCGGGGTGTGGAGAGGATGGGAATGGGAAACAAAGGGGGAGGCTACAATGCTTTATAAGAAATGTACTCATTATCTTGCCCATCTAATTGTAACCCCTCTGTATAGTATTTTCACAATAAAAAAGTCTACAAAATATCTGGGTTCAAGTTTAATTAATTAACTTTAATTTTTGTGCCTTTCCTGGGCTTGAATTCAGGGCCTAGACAATGTCCTCATACATTTTTGCTCAAGATTTGTGCCCTACTGCTTCAGACATGGCTCCACCTCTGGTTTGTTGATGGTTCATTTGAGTTAAGAGTATTACAGACTTTCCTACCCAGACTGGCTATGCATATGATCCTCAGATCTTAGTCTCCTGAGTAGCTGGGATTTATGAATATATCATCAGTATCCTGAAAGCTTTTATTATAGAGATCTTAACACGTTCATTTATATGCAGAAATAGAACAAATCATTATTCTCCTTAAAAGTTTTGGTTGCATATTCTAATTATAGTATGTGCATTAATTTTGTTGCTGTCATTAAAAACCCCTACAACTTCGGGGATTTAATTGATTAAATTTTGTATATCAAAGTGACATATAAGCTTGGTACTGGTGGTTCGCACCTGTAATCCTTGATACTCAGAAAAGTGAAATCTGAGGATCATAGATAAAACCAGCCCTATCAGGACAGTCTATGAGACTTTTATCTGCAATTAACAGCCCAAAAATGGCAGAAGTGGGGCTGTGGCTCAAATTATAGGGCATTAGGCTTTTATCAAACAGTTTAGGGACTCAGAATTCAAGCCTCAGGATTAGCAGACATAAAAGGAGACAATGGAGATGCACAGAGGCAAAAGGCCTGAGAAACACTGAAGGTTTGTGTTTTTAAGTTTTAATACAAAGTTGTATAAAGTTGTAGAGATTTGATTACTCACAATAGTGGTACTTAAATGAATTAGCAGGCAACAAGTGAGTGTTTGTGGGTCTCCTTAGATGACTCAGTTTATTAGTGTCAATAGAAAAGTTCATCTGACAAAATGTAAACGGCAAAGATGAATTCTGGCTATTACAACACGAGTTATTCAACTCAGCTGAAACAAAAATTGGGAGAGAGTTTGCTGTGTGTGCTAATTCTGTGGCTTAGACAGGGCCTGGGTGCTGTCCCTGAGCTTTTTATTGCACAAGGCTAGTACTCTGCTCCTTGAACCACTGTTCCACTTCAACTTGTCTGTGCTTAATTGGACATAAGAATATCACAGACTTCTCTGCCTGATCAGTCCATGTTGCACATGTAGTGACAATACTAAATGGAACCTCATTATCAAAAAATAACCATGGTTAAGTTCATACTTATGATAAAATATTTGAACTATAATTTTTAGATATTAACAAACATATTTTTGTATGCTAGGCATTGGTGGCTCATGCCTGTAATTCTAGCTACTAAGGAGGCTGATATCTGAGGATCAAAGCCAGGCCAGGCCAGTCCATGAGACTCTTTTTTTTTTAATCTTTTTTTTTCATTTTATTTTTTTCATTTTTTTGGTGAACATACTGTACAGAGGGGTAACAATTACATTGCAGGATAATGCGTACATTTCTTATCAAGCATTGCAGCCTCCTCCTTTGTTTATCCTTCACATCTCTTCCCAGCCCTCCCCCCACCTCCCTACCCAATCCTCCCCCTCTCCCCCCCCCTCTGCACCAACGATGTAAAGCTCGTTTTCTACATGACAACTTGTACTTCTCATGGTTGCAACAGGTCCACCTGTTTGCTTAAACGACTTGTTTTTCCCCATCTCCTCCACAAGTTATACCGACATCAAATATAGTGGAAGCAGGGGTTATACTCTGGGGGAAGGACATACAAAGCAACAAACAAATAATCTTATAAATGCATTAGAAACAAATACATGAAAGAAAAAATCATTAAAATATATATCTAAGGGTTCATTTTCCTAACATCACATTATCTGAACTTTTCCGGTTGACTCATACATATACTAGATATTGCAAATAAGGGAAACCATGGGACCTATGTTTCTTTGGGCCTGGCTTACTTCACTTAATAAAATTTTTTCCAAGTCTTTCCATTTCATAACTAAAGGGGCAATGTCATTCTCTCTGATGGAGGCAGAGAATTCCATTGTGTACATATACCATATTTTCTTGATCCATTCATCTACTGAGGGGCATCTGGGTGGGTGCCATATCTTAGCTATGGTAAATAATGCTGCAATAAACATAGTTGTGCTGGTAGCTTTAGTATGGTCTTGTTTGTAAACATTTGGGTAAATACTCAAAAGTGGGATTGCTAGGTCATCAGGGAGCTCAATGTGAAGTCTTTTGAGGAACCTCCATACTACTTTCCAAAGTGGTTGAACAAGTTTACATTCCCACCAACAATGAAGTAAGGTTCCCTTCTGTCCACAGCCCCTCCAGCATCTGTTGTTGTTAGAGTTCTTGATTTTTACCATTCTAACTGGAGTGAGGAGGTATCACAATGTTGTATTGATTTGCATTTCTTTTATGGCTAGGGATGTTGAGCATTTCCTCATGTGTCTATTGGCCATCCTTCTTTCTTCTTCAGAGAAGTTTCTCTTCAAGTCTTTAGCCCAGTTATTTATTGGGCAATTGTTTCTTTGAGGATTTGTTGTTGGGGGATTTAATTTTTAGAGTTCCCAGTATATTTTAGATATGAGTCCCTTGTCTGTTGTATGGCTAGTGAAGATCTTCACCCAACCCGTGGGCTTTCTATTGATCTTGCTAGCTATGTCCTTTTCCATGCGGAAGCTCTGCAACTTCATGCAATCCCATTTGTCCAACATTTCTTTGATTTGTTGTGTTTCCGGGTCTCTATTAAGAGAATCTCGGCCTGAGCCAAGAAGACCTAGGGTTTCTCCTATTCGATCCTGTAATGTTTTCAGAGTGTCTACTTTGACTTCGAGGTCTTTGATCAATTTGGAGTGGATTCCGGTGCAGGGTGATAGACAATGATCTAGCTTTAGTTTTCTACATGTAGTTAAACAATTTTTCCAGCACCATTTACTGAAGAGGCTGTCTTTGTTCCATTCTATTGTTTTAGCTCCCTTATCGAAGATTAGATGGCTATAGGTCTGTAGGTTCATTTCTGGGATTTCAATTCTATTCCATTGTTCCTGAGGTCTGTTCTTATGCCAATACCAACCTGTTTTGATTACTATGGCTTTATAGTAGAGTTTGAAACTTGGTATTGATATTCCTCCAGCGGTGTTCTTTCCGTTGAGGAGCGTTTTTCTATTTGGGGTCTTTTATTGTTCCATGTGAATTTTTAGATTGCGTCTTCTATTTCCTTGAAGAATGAGGTTGAAATTTTGATAGGTATCGCATTGAATTTGTAGATAGCCTTGGGAAGTATTGCCATTTTCACGATGTTAATCTTTCCAATCCAGGAGCATGGGAGGTTTTGCCATTTTCGCAGTTCTGTTTTGATTTCCTTTTTCAAGTTTTTAAAGTTTTCATCATAGAGGTCCTTCACTTCTTTGGTTAAGTTAATTCCTAGGAATTTTGTTTTTTGTAGGGCTATTACATATGGAGTTGCTTTCCTAATTTCAGCCACACTTTTCTCATTGTTGGCATTTATTTTGGGGGGTTAATTTTATACCCTGCTACCTTGCCAAAGTTTTGAATCAGTTTGAGTAATTGGGAGTGGAGTCTATGGGATCTTTAAATACAAGATCATGTCATCTGCAAAGAGGGAGAATTTTATTTCTCATTTCCCTATTTAGATCCCCTTTATGTCTGCCTCTTGTCTTATTGCTGTAGCTAGGCATTCTAATACTAGATTCAAGAGAAGTGGAGAGAGTGGACGTCCTTGTCTTGTTCCTGAGTTAAGAGGAAATGGCTTTAGTTTTTCACCATTAAATATAATGCTGGCTGTAAGTTTGTCATATTCAGCCTTTATTGTATTGAGGAATGGTCCATGGATTCCTAATTTTTCCAAAATCTTCATCATATGGGGGTGATGGATCTTGTTGAATGCTTTTTCTACATATATTGAGATAACCATGTGGTTCTTATTCTTGCTCCTGTTGATGAGATGAATAATATTAATTGATTTGCATATATTGAGCCAGCTTTGCATCCCTGAAATGAATCCTGTTTGATCGTGGTGTATGATTTTTGGATGAATTGTTGAGGTCGATTGTCCAAAATTTTGTTGAATAGTTTTTTTTTTTTTTTTTTTTGTCAGTTGTGGGGCTTGAAATCTGGGCCTGGGTGCTTTCCCTCAGCTCTTCAGCTCAAGGCGAGCGCTCTACCACTTGAGCTACAGCGCCACTGCCAGTTTTCTGGTGGTTTATTGGAGATAGGATTCTCACAATCTCTCTTGCCCGGGCTGGCTTTGAACTGTGATCCTCAGATCTCAGCCTCCTGAATAGCTAGGATTACCGGCGTTAACCACCAGCGCCCGGCTGTTGAACAGTTTTGCATCAATATTCATCAAAGTAATAGGTCTATAGTTCTCTTTCTTTGATAAGTCCCTGCCTGGTTTTGGGATGAGGGTTATGATGGCTTCATAGAATGTGTTCGGTAGTGAACTTTCCCTTTCAAATTCATTGAAGAGTTGGAGGAGTATTGGTGTGAGGTGTGTTTTGAAGGCCTTGTAAAATTCCGCTGTAAAACCATCTGGTCCTGGACTTTTCTTAGCAGGAAGTCTCTTATTGCTGTTTCTATTTCAATGCTTTATATGAGACTGTTAAGATAGTTTAACTCATCTTGGTTTAGTTTTGGTATGTCAATATTTGCTAGGAAAAGGTCCATTTCTGTCAAGTTCTCAAACTTATTAGCATAAAGTTTGAGAAGTCTTCCCTTATAATGTTCTGTATCTTGGTTGTTTCCGTGGTGATGCCTCCATTCTCATCTCTGAGTTTATTAATTTGGGTGTGTTCTCTTCTTTTTCTGATAAGATTTGCTAAGGGTCTGTTAATTTTGTGAATTTTTTTGAAGAACCAACTCTTTGTTTTGTTGATTCTTTCTATAGTTCTTTTCGACTCTAATTCATTTAATTCTGATTTAATTTTAATTATTTCTTTCCCTCTACTGGATTGGGGTTTATCTTGCTGCTCTTTTTCAAGGAGATTTAGATGTGTCATTAAATTGTTGGTTTCAGATCTCTCCAATTTGTTGATGTAGGAGCTCAGAGCTATAAACTTGCCTCTGAGTACTGCCTTTGCTGTATCCCAGAGGAGCTGTAAATTTTTGTGTTCATTTTTGTTGAATAGAATGAACATTTGAATTTCCTTTGTAATGTCTTCCATGACCCACTCGTGATTCTTCAGTGTGTTGTTCAGCCTTATGTGTTACCAGATTTTCTTTGGTGGCTTTTGGTGTTGAGTTTTAATTTTATTCCCTTGTGGTCAGAGACAATGCATGGTATAACTTCAATGTTTCTGAGTTTGTCTGTGGCCTAAAATGTGGTCTATTTTAGAAAATGTTCCATGGGCTGCTGCGAAAAACGTGTATTCTGATTCTGCTGGGTGAAATGTTAGGTAGATGTTTGTTAAATCTAGTTGTTCTATGCAGCTGTTTAGATCGGCGGTTTATCTGTTGAGTTTTTGCCGAGTTGGTCTATCTAGTGGGGAGAGTGGTGTGTTAAAATCCCCAACAATTAATGCCTTTGGATATATGTGGGTTTTGAGGGAGAGTAGTGTTTCTTAGATACATTTGGGTGCTCAATTTTTTGTTGAATAGATATTTAGAATTGTAATATCCTCCTGAAGGAGAGATCCCTTAATTAGTATGTAGCGACTTTCTTTAACTTTTCTTATGAATTTTAATTTGAAGTCTATTTTATCTCATATTAGGAGTGCAACTCCCGCCTGTTTATGGGGTCTGTTTTCTTGGTAGATTTTGTACCAGCCTTTAACATTGAAATTGTGTTCGTTTTTATGGGCAAGATGTGACTCCTGAAGGCAGCAGATAGAAGGATCTTGTTTTTTAATCCAACTAGACAGTCTATGTCGCTTAATTGGAGAGTTCAGTCCGTTAATGTTAAGAGATAGGACTGAGAGGTATTTGGGAGTTCCTGCCATGTTATCCACCTTCTTGGGGGCTGCGAAAACTGGGTTCTTCCTATGGTTCTTGGATTCTCAGTTTGGGTGCAGTTTCTTGGCCTTTATTGTGGTCTTGTTGGTTTTCTATGTGTAGGACATCTTTAAGAATCTTTTGTAGGGCTGGTTTGGTGGAGATATATTGTTTCAATTTTTCTTTGTGATGGAAGTTTTTTATTTGGCCTTCAGTTATGAAGGAGAGTTTAGCTGGGTACAGTATTCTTGGTTGATAGTTGTTTGTTTTTAGGGCATGGCATACATCATTCCAGGATCTTCTTGCTTTGATTGTCTCTGCTGAGAAATCTGAGGTTATTCCAATTGGTTTCCCTTTATAAGTGATTAATCTTTTCTCCTTGACAGCTTTAAGGATCTTTTCCTTGATCTGAGTTGATCCTGTGTGGATTATAATGTGACGGTGGGATGTCCTATTCTGGTCTGGTCTATATGGGGTTCTAAAGGCTTCTTGTATTTGAATAGGCCTATCTTTTTGCATGTTTGGGAAGTTGTCTGTTAGGATCCTGTTAAACAAATTTCCTAGACCATTAACTTCTGTTTCTAGGTGCTCCTCTACACCCATTATCCTTAGATTAGGTCTTCTGATGGTGTCTTCCAAGTGTTGGATAGATCTATCATATGTCTTGGACTTGTCTTTGATGGTTGTATGTTCTTTCTCTGTAATATCTAGGCTGTCTTCAATCCCTGAGATTGTCTAACCTGCTGTCAAGACTTTCTACTTTGTTTTTTATCTCTTTTCCTTCTAATTGGTCAGCTTTGATGGGTTCAAATCCTTTGTTGAAGCTTTCTTTTAGATCTTGTATGAACTTCTTTACTTCCTTAATTTGGTGTTCAGTGTTTATTCTCAAATCACTTAGTTGATTTGTTATGTTTTCCTTGGACTCCCATTCCTTCTGTTGGGTTCCATTCAGCATTGCCTTTGCGGTCTCCCTGACTTCCTTCAGCTCTTTGTTAATGGATTCCATGAATTCCTTTAGTGATCTTTGTGTATTCTCATCCTGCTCTCTCATTTCCTGTATTACTCTTTGTTAGCTTCCTCCCTTTCGTGGTATTCCTGCAGTTCTCTTTGAGTAATCTGAGCCTGCTCATGCCATTCCTGCCTTTCTCTTGGAGTATTCTCAAGCTGCTCACACAAATTCTGTATCAATTTTTGAGTAGCTTCCTCATGCTTATGATATTCCTGTTTAAACTTTTGGATTGCCTCCTCTCTCTCCCTATCACGCTCATACTGATTCCTTTTAAGTTTTCAATCTTTTCGTTTATCATGTTTGCCAGCAGTGTTTATAGAGCTATTTGGGCACTCTCCTCTGGATTATTCATTATCTGTTCTGTCCCCTGATTATCAAGAGTGGGAATTGAGATACCCAGACTTGCCATTTTTCTTGTGTTTTTCCGACTTATTCTGCCTATTTGAGATGAAAAGTGCACCAGTGTTGTGCTAGTACACTATTTTACGGCAAGCATCAACCAAAGTCTGAATTTGCACAGACAATAGTCTACAGATACAATCTAGTTCAACAGATACATCTATTCAACATCAAACAACTATATGTTAATGGGCTACGAACCGTGAAGAAGAATTTGGACAACCAGAAATTATTAGGGTTAGGCAGAGATGTGATTAAAAAAAGTAATAGATTGATGTGGAAGGCACAGGGAGAGTTAACTAAGTCCTAATCTCAAAGCAGGAAATAGGTTGTGTAGGATGAAAGTAGAGAGAGAGAAATGGAAAGGGAAAAGAAAAGAGACCAGAAAAAATATAAAAGTAAAAATTAGTAATATTATGCAGAACGAAGACAATCTATTTAGAGAAGAACGTGAATATATTGAGAGAAGGGGAGGGATGTAAAGGAGATGTGAAAAACTTAAAAATAAAAATGCTTAAAATATTATGTAGGTATAAAGAGGTAGTACTGCTATTAAGGAATTTTAGTCTCAGAGGTTTTGAATTGAGTAATAAATTTGTGGATTAAGTGTGTACACAAAGGGGGATAGGGTCTAATAGTCAACTATGGGTTTATCTGAGGATGTGCAGGACAACAATTAAGTCACATAAAGAAGAACGAAAGAGAGGAAAAGGTGAAAAGGATAAGAAAGGAAGAAAAAAAGATCAGAAGTCCAGTAGAGCTAAACAAAAAACAAAAAGGTAATCAAAAAGAAAAAAAGAGAAAGAAAACCAAAAAAGTCAGAAAAACGCACATTCACGTATCCCTAAAATAAAAATTATAAGAGGAAAAAAAAGTTAGTGGAAAACAATTTTTTTTCAAAAAAGGCAAAAATTAAAGATTAAAAAAAGTTTTAGAAAAGAAAATTTTTTTATATAAGGTACCAAAAAAAAAAAAGAAGAAGGTGAAGAAGAAGAAAAAACAAAAAGTTCTTTGATTTTTTTGGGAGGGGTGGGAAAAATCCTGTATCTCCCTGTGTCTGTAACCAGCCTCTTGTTGGAGTCTCTGGTCTGCTTGTGATCCTGTGGCTTGGATGGTTTCTTAAGTCAGTTTGTTCAAACAGGCAGAAACATGCTCTGCTTTACCCAGGATTTGGCGATCCCCCTCCCAGGCTAGTTCAATGGGAGGCAGATCTGCTTTGAGTATCACAAAAGAGGGAGTTGCAGTGATGAGGCTAGGTTCTGGGTAGAGTTGAGGCCTTTCAACAAACAGTAGCTTTTCAGAGGGCTACTTTGTGAGGAACTCACAGAGCCCAGCCTGGAGCCACTCTCAGGGTTTCTGTTTACTGATGTCGAGACTGCTAAAGGGAGGGGCAGCCTCTGGCTCTGATTACTCAGTGAAGAAAGCCACTCCTAGGGCTGGCACCTGAGTTGCGTGACTTTTCCCTGGGTGGAGCTGAGTCTGGCAGGTGACGCTGCTGTTAAGTTCTTTTGACCTGATAAATGACTCGTTTTATTCCAAGGCTTGAGTTGGAGCTAGCAGCTCCGCCAAGCTTTGTTGGTATCCAAGATGGAGATCTCCAGTACATGGGGGGGGGGGGGGGTGGGAGGGGTGACCTTCCCTCCTCTGCTCCCTGGGAAGGAGTGAGGATGTCAGGCTTCTACTCCCGCCGAGTCTTGGTTCTTGGGTCGTCTCTGGTTCTCCGAACTGCAGGATGAAGATGTCCGCTCCTTGTCGGTTCTTGCTGGTGTTGAGTAGAATCCATTTGCCCGCTGCATCTGGCTCCTTCATCCCAGACTCTCTGTGGTTCAGGTATGGCCACTGCAGTCGTCGCCGCCACTGCTGCCGCCGCCGCCGCAGCTGCTAGTAAGAGCTCAGATCTGTCTCCTAGCCTGGATTTTCTCTCTCTGATCTGACTCTCTTTTCTGTGATGGCACACTTGGTGTGATTCTCTGGCTTAGGACTGTTCACTGGAACTCTAAAACTGCTTTCTATGCGAGAGCTTGTTTAGACTCCAGCTTCTCCTCTGCCATCTTCCCGGAACTCCATGTCCATGAGACTCTTATCTCCAATAAACCACAAGTTAATCCAGAACTGGCACTGTGATTCAAGTACAGTGCTAGCCTTGAGCTGAAGAGCTAAGGGACAGCGCCTAGGCCCAGTTCTTCAAGCCCCATAACCAAAAATGTGTACACAAACACACACACACACATATATAGGGATTGTGTTATTCTTTTACCCATTCATCATTGGTGGACCTACAGCTTTCTTAATGATTGCAATAAATATGGATAAGATCACATAGTAGATCTACTATTAACAACTTAGATATTTTAAAATGTGCATTTCCATGCAATTTAGTACAGTAATGATGTTGTCCTGTGATCTACTTTGAAACCTTTTCCATCTTCTATAATTGAAACATTGGAGAAATGCACCTTCTACAGATCTGCTTTGTTAATTACATCACCATCAATTATTTAATGCATACGGCATTCCATCAAGGTAACTGTATTTTGAACTAGTGCAGCTGCAAACACTTAATCATTCATATGTTTACTCATTTTTTTTTTATTTTCAAGGTGATGTACAGAGGTGTTACATTTACCTAAGTAAGGTAGAATGTGCATTTCTTGTCAAACATGTTACCACTTCCCTCATTTTTCTCATACTTTCCCTCCCCACTTACACCTTCCCCCCAAGTTGTACAATCATTTCCGACATATTATTCTGTGTATATTGCTGCTCTGTCATCTTTTCTCACCTTTCTGTTGTTCCCCTTCCTTTTCCTTATTCAGATAAATGTATATAAAATACCAGAGTACCAAAATCAAATACAGTGACAACAGGGGATATATCATAGTGGGAAGAAAATACAAAAAAATTTACTTGTTTTTATTTTTTTTTGGCAGGGGGCGGGTGGTCATGAGGCCTGAACTCTGGGCTGGGGCCTGTCCCTCAGCTCTTCAGCTCAAGGCTAATGTTCTTCTTCTTGAATCATAACATCACATCTGGCTTTTTCTGTTTAGATGTTGCTGAAGAATTGAACCCAAGGCCTCATGGTTGCAATAAATAGAGGCAAGTACTCTACTACTGATCCACCTTCCCATCCTGTTGTTGCAGTTTTAATGTACTATGTGATTTTTTCATTTTTTTGGTACATTCTCTTTTTTTTAATGAGTTTCAAATAATTGTGGAAAATTCTTTCACATACAAATAGATCCTGTGGAGATTTTAGCTAGAAAAATTTTCTATGTGTTTCATTATTTTTTATTTTTGTCGGTCATGGGGCAAAAAAAAACTTTGCCACTTTAGTGGGGGGGGGGAAGGGAGGAGGAAATGGGAAGGTATGGGAAGGGGAAACAAAGGAAGAGCAACAATGCTTGATAAGAAATGTACTCATTTCCTTGCCCATGTAATTATAACCCCTCTGTGTGGTATTTTCACAATAAAAAACAATAATAAAAAATTGCTATGTGTTCTGGTATATACCTATAATAGTGTCTTCTTTAGAGGCCAAAGTAGGAAGATTTCTTGTTCAAGTACAGCCCTAGTAGATTAGCAAAACTATATAACCCCCAAATATAAACAAAAGGGGTTGTGGACATAACTCAAATACTATAGCACCTACGTAGCATACACAGACTTTGGTTCAATCTTCAGGGGAAACAAAAGGGAAAAGGAAGAGAAAAATTCCTGAATTATCAAAGTTGATACTGGGCAGATATTTCTAGATAACCATTTAGCCATCAAATCTATACAGGAATTTTTAGAAAGAGATAAGAATTTCAACAAATTGCAATAGCAGCAAACATGGCTTATTTATCTTATTTATATTCTGGTGGGAATAATAGGCAATTAGAATGAATAGGAGAGCTTCAGAGACAATGGCAATTTATCGAGGAAGAATGTCAAGTATGGCTTTGAGACACTAAAAATGGAAGCCGCAGGCCAGATTTCAGACATATCTGCAGCTGAACTGGGATGTAGACCATCCCTGCCCTTACTACAGTCCCCTGAAAATTTTTTTGCCAACCTCTGCTATCCTGGGCGTTAAAGCCCTTCTCCTAACCTGCTCAGAGACAGGGCTTCACCCTAACCAATGTCTTACAAAACAGCTCACCTTTTGCCAGCCCCAAGCAAAAGTCTTGACAAATAAGCAATGGAATTCCCATCTCTCCTTCATGTTTTTGAGCTAAAATTCTGCAGCCATATTTTAAGAATGTATTTTCAAGATTGATTGAATTCGTGTTTCCTGGATGGGAAACTGGAATAGCCCCAAATGCATCTATTTTTATTTGTTTCCCACTCTGCTGATTTTGTACTCACTTGACACCATGGAAATCATTGTGGGTAACCCTTGAAGTTGAGCTAATTTTTCAAGGCCCCTGGGCAGTGGGATAGATCACCCTCTCAGATTAGCTATTACAACCAGTGATTAAAGCGTAACCTGGTCTTTCAGAAATAACAGAAATTCTGCCACATTTTTCAGTTCTGTTAAATGTGGTGGACAGAGCTAACCCTGAATGCTGGCTGCAGGTTGGGTTGCATTAGAAGCAAGCGGCATCCTTGGCCACTCGTTCCACAGAGAAGCTCTTCCCTGTGCCAGCTTAATAAAGCAGAAAGTACCTTTCTTTGTTGCTGGCATAGGTATCTCTGCCCTCCCCAAGATAGCTGAACAATTGAAGGGGTATCTCACTAATATGTGACATGGAAAATACAGGCAACAAAGTGATGGTGTTAGCTGTGTCCATCGCTGGCCTTAATGACCCTAGGGGATAGGTGAGATTTTACATTAGACAAGATCATCAGTAATGCCAGTGAGAGATTCTTGTCTAAGCATTGGGAATAGCTGGTTTGTGGGATTTCAGAACTTCTTCTCAGTGTTTCTTTTGCCTACATTAAAGTCTGCTTAATGCACTAGAGCTTGTCTTGGAAAAGACACTGAAAGGAAAAACAGAGGGGATCGAAAGTGCGACAGAGACACAGAGATGTCCTAGCTCCTTGTTAGGGATCTTAGAAGAGGAGGTGCACACATGTGGAAGCCCTCAATTTAAGCCTCACTTGATTTGTGAAATAAAATCATTCACTGATTTGATGTGCCTCCTGGATTCTGCCTACCTGCATGTTTCCCTTTACAGTTCACCCAAATGCCAAGGATGATACAGTACACTGTACTCAACACTCTATAAATAAACTGAGGCTCAGAGATATGAGCCTGAGTTCCTTGGTAAGCAGCAATGCTGGCACTTGGATCTATGACTCCAGCTGTGAACCTACACTTCATTTGTCTTTTCTGACCTTGAAATAAGAAAATTCTCTTTTCCTGCCTGCCAGCTAACTAGCTACATGCTCAGTGCCCACTTCCCTATACTCCAGTTCTATCTAGAGAATAAAAATACTCGAAGTCATCTGTCTTCCACACTGATGTGTCTCTGCTTACCAGGAGTCAAGTCCTGGGATGCTGGTAGGGCAGCAGAGGACAGCCTCCTTCTGCCTTCCTTATTTCACACAAGTTTCTTTGTATATACTATCTCTCTTGTAACGCAAGGCTCTGGTGGAGCAGTGTTGCTAATGTGGCAAGATAGAAATCCTATGAGGTTGAGTTCTCTTTTAATTTTAAATTCCTTAATTCTCAGTTGTCTCACTTTCTGAGGTATAAGCAAGGGGACAAAGAAATATGCTTTTAGCAAATATCAGAAGAGTTCTCTGTGTCTATTAGAATTGTTGTTGTTGTTGATCATAGAGTTTGAACTTAGGGTCCAGGTACTGTCCCTGGGCTTTTTTGCTCAAGACTAGAGCTCTACCACATTGAGCCAAATTTCCACTTCCAGTTTTCTGGTGGTTAATTGGAGATAAGAGTCTCACAGACTTTCCTGCCTGGGCTGGATTTGAACCACAATTCTCAGATTTCAGCCTCTTGAGTAACAAGTATTACAGTCGTGGGCCACCAGCACCTGGCAGAAATTTTTTCTTTTTTGTTTTTTTTTAATACTGTGAGATTTGCAGAGAAAGCAAGAAATTAGAATCTATTGTTGGGAGAGCAAATTAATTAAGTGTTTTGTGGACAGCTTGACAAAATACATTAAGTAATGAAATATGCCTCATCTTTGACCCATCTGAATATTCCTCAAAGAAAGTCACAGAGAGAGGAATATATTCTGGGCAAGCATGCCTCAGCACCATATATCCTTCCTAGGCAAGGTCTGGAAAAATAACCTAGGTGATAAAATTATTACTGAATGTATTCAACTAACTGGAAAGCAATTCTTAAAATACTGCATGCATATTGAAAGGAAAAGGTATTCTTGACACAGGAAGCAAAACAAAAACAAAGTGTTAAAAATAATAGAGTTATCTTGGGGTTCATTTCCCCTAGCATCAACTTATCTGACCATTTCTGCTTGTCTCATATGTCTATAGTTCTAGCTATTCTGGAACCTAAAGCCAGAAGTTCAAGTGAGCTTGAGTTAGAGTTCAAGTTCAGGACTCACCTAAGCAACATATTGAAATACTTTCTAAACACAAATAGCTGTCTTCATCCAACCAGAACCATGCTCAAGAAATTATGTAGTCCCAAATGTTTGTATAAAGTGCACTTAGGAAGAAGAGGTTCAGTTGTACCTTCACATACAAGGGTGACAGATAGGTAATGACAAATATTTAAGGCTTGAAGACAGAATTTTTATTGTGTTCACTATAAATGATGTATTTGAACAGATCAGACAGACAGATAGAATTGTGTCCATTCATTGAGCCTAAATCAGAATAAAACATACTTAATGGAATCCATTACATGTTACCACAAATTATAAGACAGCTATCCAACCTGGGTCCTTGCATCCAGCATAAGGAGAATTAGGTAAGAAGAAAACATATGTAAAGATGATCGAAGGGTTTAGTAGATGAGAAAAATGACAAAGAGAACATATTATAGACACACCACAGAGAAAAGGGCAATTCGGCCCAGGTCACCCATCTTGGCCATCTTCCTCATTACAGAGATTGGTCTTGGGTTAAATAGGGAGAATTGTAGTCCTTGAAGATGGCTTTCTGATTGGTGGCTATCCTTTCTGTTTCTTGTAATGTTATGACTTCAAAGATTTATTGCCCCATCCTTATGTACTCAACATTTTGAGCATACTCTTTATTCTTCTGTAGCCCTCTTCCCCCATATCCATGTCAGCTAACTTTTTGCAGCTGATCATGCCATCTGCCAGTTCTATAGACTACATGTTCTGATTGACTACTTTGCAATAACTCACACTAGAATTACTCTGATTTTAAAAATATGCCATGTTATACATGCATCTGAACATCATGTGGTAGCACATAGTACACTATGTATCAGGTAAAAATAGGGAATAACAACATTTTCAGAACATTATATTCAGAACATATATTCCCTAAAGTATTAAGTACTACAATTGTTTTATTGAAATGTATAATCATACATAACTGGTATTTTTGTCAATAAACCTGCTTTTATTTAGGAGGTAGTATGTACAGAAATAGCTCTTAGACAGAATATTAAGTTATCGTAAAAACAACTCCACTTCCATTTCTATTCAAGATGGGTAATTTAGGTATCAATTCCCTCACTTTCTAGAACAATGAGTTCTCTTCTTCGTAGGCAGAACACAGATTCTGATAGCCTTCTTGCTTTAGAGCTGGTCCTGACATCACCCTGACACACTGGCATGGCTTTGTCTTCCCACCAGGTTTCTATCAGATAGGGAAGCTTTATGGTTGCACACTGAAGACTAACCACCCCAATCTCCAGTCCATGTCTCCCAACTTGAGATAGGATATTCCTTACAGTACCTGAAGTCCATTAGTCCATTATCTATCTATCTATCTATCTATCTATCTACCTACCTACCTACCTACCTACCTACCTATCTATCTATCTATCTATCTATCTATCTATCTATCTATCTATCTATCTATCTATCTATCTATCTATCTATCTATCTATCTATCTATCTATCTATCTATCTATCTATCTATCTATCTATCTATCTATCTATCTATCTATCTATCCATCTATCCATCTATCCATCCATCCATCCATCCATCCATCCATCCATCCATCCATCCATCCATCCATCCATCCATCTATCTATCCAACTATCTATCTATCTATCTATCTATCTATCTATCTATCTATCTATCTATCTAATCTATCTAATCTATCTATCTATCTATCTAATCTCTCTGTCTGTCTATCTATGCTCTATTTTGTGTACCAGTACTGGAGTTTGAACTGAAAGCCTCATGCTCTTCCTTAGCTGTTTTTGTTCAAGATTGTCAGCCTCCCATTTTAGCCACACTTCTGCTTCCAATTTTTTGCTGGTTAATTAAATATAAGAGGCAATGAACTTTCCTGCCCAGGGTGGCTTTGAAACACAATCCTCAGATCTCATCCTTCCAAGTAGCTAGGATTACAAGTGTGAGCCACCCCTGGGTGACTTCTTATCTTCATACATCTCCTATGGTTTGTGTCATCACCCAAAGGGTTTCTAGCCATAGAAAGCTTACCCATTCTGTCCATGGTTTCAAGATGGAGGCAGCCAAAACTGACAGTCTCAAAGCCTGTGATTTCATCCCACTAGACCCTACCGAAGCCTTCACCACATGAGGCATCTCCCTGCCATGATCTAGCTCCAATCTTTTTACATCCTTTCTCCCTTTTCTCACCTTCTACCCAGACATGCATAATCTCATCATTACCTTGGAACTAGTCATCTATCAATCCCATTCCTGGCAGTTAAAGAACCTCTGGATTCCAATAGCTCAAGCCTGTATTCCTAGCAACTAAGGAGTCTGAGATCTGAGGATCGTGGGTCAAAGTCAGCTTAGTAAGAGTGAAGCCCACGAGAACCTTACCTTCAATTAACTACTAGGAGTTGAGCAGTGGTTCAAGTGACAGAACACGCTAGCATTAAGTAATAAAGTTCAGGGACCATGTACAGGCCCAGGTCTGTTGTGCATGTACACAAATACGCATGACAACACATAAATTTTAAAAGAAAAGAAATAAAAAAAGAGAACTACCTGCACCTGCTTCCTGACTTAATGTAATCTGGTTTTATTGTTTGGTGTTTGAATAAGGCTACTTGTTTACAACCTTAGGAAAGAGCACATTTCAGTTGCTTTTTCTACAGTGAACTTGGATGTAAGTCCTGTGTTGTCCTCAAACCCCTGAGTTTCAACAACTGAATATTACAAGTACTGGGATGTTATGCCTGAATGAAATCAACTGATGGTTGAGTCTGCCTTTGCCAGCTGACACTGTCCACGGGTACTTCTAGTCTTTAGACACTTCCTATGGAAGTGACTGTCCCTTGTAACGTAAAGACTTTTCAGCGGAGAGGGGGGGGTTGGGCTGGTAGGGATGGTAAGGGGAAAAAAAGGAGGCACCAATGCTTAATAAGAAATGTACTCATTACCTTGCTCATGTAATTGTAACCCCTCTGTACAATATTTTAACAATAAAACTTATTAATAATAAAACAAACAAACAAAAAAGACTTTTCTGCCCCCTGGCTCCTGAAACCTCCTCTGAAGTTTTCTTCCTCCTGTTGTCAGGATTCAGCTCATGTGTGCTCCTCTCCAAGAGGCTGAGCAAGCTTTCTTGGAAGATGCATTCTGTCTCCAGGGAGAATGAGACATAATACCTCTTTGGGCAATAACTCAGGTTTCTGCCCAATCCCATCTGCCAGGATTTTGACTGGGCACTCAGAGCTGCAGCTAATATGGAATGAATGAAAAAGACAACAGTGAAATGGAAGACCTCCCTAAAGAGCTTAGAGAAAGAGTCATAGATTGGAAATTGCTTGGAATATGGTCTTCCCTCCATGAGGCCTCTCAATTCACTAGCTAGCATTCCTGGGCTGGAGTGCCCTCTTTGTGGCTCCACCCTTGGTCATGTAGACAATTCCTATATTGCCAATGTGACATCAAAAGCTGATGTTTCCAGGGACATTAGAGGGGACAGTAAGAGGTAGCTACCTATTACTTACACACAAACTTCTTAGGCTGTCTAAAGAAACGAAGTCTGGTCATTTGTAGCATTGTGTTGGCAAATTCACCATCTATGGATGGGAGTGCACCTTAATCCTAGTGGAGCTAGAAGTGTCATACAAACGGATTACCCTGAAGCTTTGAGCAGAGCTAGCTGTTGCTGCTGGCTTCTCGACTATTATGTCTTTGAAGTACCAAGAAAATGATGAAAACATCAGCACATCAAAGCAATTCTCAGTGTTCTTTTGCCCCAAGAGTTCTAAAATAAGTTTCCAGCAATAGTTTCGCAAATCTTTGGCTGCTTTGTCCCCAGGAGAGAGGTCACCTGCCCAAAGTGCCTATTGGACCTGGACATCATCTTAGAAACCAGCTCATCTGGGCTTGTTTGAGGGCTCTCGAGGTAGGGGGGTGGTGGAAAATTGATATCCCCAGACCTTATGTCTTTTATCGAGGCATTATCTCTTATTATAATAGCCTCTTTTCTTTTCAGTGAATATCAAGTGTTGTCCTGAATACTGGGTACAAAGCTGTGAACAGAATGAGGTACTTTCATCATGGGGCTTATTTATTGCTGCAAAGCCGAATGCATCATAAATAAGTGGAGATTATGCAAAACTGTTTGATTTCACAATTGAGGAATGTGTAGCTTATACACAAAGCCCAAAAAACAAACAGCTTTAATGTTGTTTCTCTCTTTTTTTGGTGGTAGTAAGGCTTGAACTTTGGGATTGGCGCTGTCTCTGTGCTCTTCAGCTGAGGGCGAGAACTCTATTTGGTTTTCTGGTGATTATTTGGAGATAAGAATCGAAGGGAGGGCTGGGAAGGTGGCTCAGTGGTAGAGAGCTGTCCTTGCATGCTTGAGGCCCTGGGTTTGATTCTTCAGCACCACATAAGCAGAAAAAAATCCAGAAGTGGCGCTGTGGCTCAAGTGGTAGAGTGCTAGCCTTGAGCTGAAGATCTGAGGGACAGCACCCAGGCCCAGAATTCAGGCCCCACGACACGACCCCCACCCCAAAATAAAAAAGAATTCCAGGGAGTTTCCTGCCCATGCTGGTTTTGAATTGTGATCCTCAGATCAGCCTCCTCAGTAGCTAGGTTTACAGGTGTGAACCACTGGTGCCTGGCTAATGTTGCCTCTTACATGCTCACCTTTGTTGCCAACTACCTCCATGAGTCAAATCTCGAAGTGTCAAATTGAGAACTATCTTGAACTTTGAGAAGTTATAGGGAAATAAAAAATTCAGAGATATATGCCACAGGTTAGGGAGTCATAGTTGGATTTGAATGTTTTGTCTCACTTTGGGTGAATGCTTCTTCTTCAAAGATTTAACACTTTTCTCAAAAACAAAACCAAAAAAATGGGATGGATATACTTAAGCCATATCTTGTCTTGAAAGCCTTCTTGTTTTGAAATTATTTTAAACTCAAAGAAGAGTTGCAAAGAGTAGTGAGAGTTCCCACATACTTCTTCACTGCTTTTTTACTATGAACATACTATTAACATCTTATATAACCACTCTCATTTACTGATTCTAAGACATTCACATTTGCACAATATTATCAAGCTCCAGATGTTATTTGAATTGTATCATATCCCTCTCTAATGTCTTTGTGTATGTGTTCTTGTATTAAAGTACTGATAGCCACAAAAAGGGGTTGGAAATAATTTTTTCCTTACCTGAAAAGGAAGAGGCATGGGACATAGTGCTAACATTGTATAAGCGTGGAGACTGCACATTTTGGAAATGGTTACAAGCCTTATTAAAAGAACTATCTAATTAATAAAAGTTGTCACCCTGGTCAATTGTCCTGGGCCACTGCCTCAAATGTTGCCTTAAAAACCAGCTGGGCACACGCCTATCAACCTATGCCACATATCTTTAACCAGTCTTAGTAGAAATTTGCAGCCCAGAAAAATGTGTGATAATCCTTTTGAGCCGGTGAGGGACCCTGCTGCTGCTTCTACCCACCCTTCTGGATAAAGTTCAAGGACGGCCTGATAGTCATATGGATGGAAATCTATGTTGTCATCCTGACCATGTTGACCATAGTGACAGTGGACTGGACTCCTGCCTGACTCCATCACCTCTGACTGCTTCCCAGTGGAAAGCTGCTTTGGATCTGCTGAAACTGAGTCTGTGGCATATTATTTCAGTGATATCCACTAACTCTTCTCTATTCCCACAATAGATATTGAGGGCAAGGATGATATCACTGGCTTGCCTCAGGCACTTCAAGGATTAGGAAACTAGAAATCCACTCTACAATCAAAGCCTTGCTTGGTTCGGGTGTGGTAAAAGGCCGCTTCCAACAATGGCTATAAAGGAGAGATCTTTATCAATGGAGGTAGTAAGAGGAATGAAACTCACCCCAGCTATTGGAAATAAAAATCTAACAAAATTCTCCACCCAAGGGATGCCTTGAGGCAGTTCTGGTAATCTGGTTCCTCAAGCCAGAGAAACAAAATGGGCCCAAAAGCCACAAAGAAACTCAGGGAAAGAAAGAGTGTAGTAAATAAAGCCTTAGAAAGGAATTGAAAAAAAAATCTCCTCTGGATTAAAAAAAAAAAAAGGATATAAAAATAAGGATTGTCTTAAAATGTTTGTCACAGTGAAAAGGGGAAGAAGACAAACCCCAGAAAGTTTAAGTATGTAATAAATGTAGGAGTATGTCTTAAAAATGAAGCTTATGAGTAAGTTGGTATGAAATTAAGCTAGCTTTCATATACATAGAGTCAGGATGGGTGAACTGATGTGGAACTATTTTTTATGTTTATCTGTATGGTAGGGAGGAAGGATATGCTCACTTCAATCTAGATGCTGGTTTAGCTAATTAGAGCAGCCAGGTAGACTCATTGTGAGAGGGGATTCTCTTAAATTTACCAGGACTGAATGACTCCTTCCCTTTGCCCTTTTGCACTCCCATTGCATTCTCTATTCCAAAGGGTTTATGCCCTGTGAAATGATGTTTGGCAGACCATCATCCTTCTTGTGTCCTCGCTTAAAAACTGCAATGTTGACATAGATGACTACTCCAGTCTTTACAGGCACTGCAGACTGTTCAACAGGAACTCCATTCCCAATTTCAGGCACTCCTGCAGGCAGCCCCTGTAGTTGGCCATAATTACTGACCATGAGACACTGTGTGGGTCATATGACATCAAAAACAAACTATCTCTCCTCAGTGGAAAGGACCTTATACTGCTATCCTAACAGCTCCAACCACTGTCAAGGTGAATGAAATCTGGTCCTGGATCCACGCTTCACCACTTAAGGTGGCCCGGCTACCAGAAGAGACAAATGGATGGTGTATAAGGACACTGAGAAGCCTCTCAAGCTAAGACTTATCTCATCATAATTTTTGATTTATGCTTCTGTGCTCTAAATGCTGTTAACTACCACTGGTAGTTTAGAATCAAAGAGACAAGGGGACAGTTTTCTTACTTCTGCTATTGTAATGTCCCTGATTGTAGCAATTTAATTTTACCAACCAACTCAACTTGCGGAATATGACAAAATGCTTCAGGCATCTTGATGTCACACCCCTTCTCCTACTATGTTCTGGTGCAATGGAAGCCTATGGTCATACATTAATCCAACCTTGGACTCTTGGATTTTGATAACAGCAGTTCCCCAATTAAATCTTTGTACCAAAAGTGAAAATTTTCAGAGATTGTTATCCCACCTCTTAACCAACAGGACAGATTTTATTCCTATACTGTTAGGGGTGAGTCTGGTTACCTCTGTTGGAGGAGCAGCTTTTTCTGGAGGTGCTGTAAGACATAGTTTAAAACTAGCTCAGGAATTTGAGGAGAGGGTCGATGAGGATACTCATGCCTCTTCAGTGTCTCTGGCATGCATACAAAGACAACTGAACTCTCTAGCGGGGGTGGCCTTGCAGAATTATAGGGCACTAGACCTTCTCACAGCTTCCAAAGAGGCAACCTATGTTTTTCTAAGGGAAGAGTGCTGATACTGTGTAAATGAATCACGGCTGGAGAAGAAAACATAAAGGTTCTAGATAAACTGTGTGAAGGACTCCACCAGCACCCATCTGCTAAACTAGATCTAGTATGAGTTCAAAGCCTTTTGGCCTGGTGGCTAGTATCCCTAGCCACCAGCAATTATACTATTTCTTCTACTTGTTATTACTGGTTCCTGTGTGGTTAACTCTTTGATATCACTTATAGAAAAAATAATTGGGACTGTCAAGCTGATGGCCCTTCAGGCCCAGTAAAGCCTCCTGAGTCAGGAAGAAGAGTCAAGAATTTGACTCAGTTACAAAAAGAAGGGGGAATGTAAGGATCCCTTAGGATAAAAGACCCCAAGACCAAGCAAGGACACTGAGTCAGGATATTAACCTCTTATGGGGAACTGAGGAATGCAATAATCTCTTGCTTGAAACTGAGGAATGAAATAACAGGAAACTGCTATTGTAAAAGTCCCTTGTTTGAAAAAAAAAGTTGATGTTATCATATTAATAGAACTTTGCAGCTTGTACCAGCTTGTGTTTTTTGCCTTCATTAGCCTAGGCTGTGTCCATGTTTAGGGTCATAGTGTTAGCTCCCAAGTCTACCCTGTGTCCCTGGCAGGACAACTTCTGTAGCACCTAACAAAATTCTTTAATCTCTAAGCCCGCTTTGATGGACTCATTCTCAGACCCTGTAAGAATTGAAATAACAGTGATTAAGTTGTCTTAGACACTAATGAGGGGAATTTGTTTTAAAGATATCTCAGGTAACCTCAAAGTAAGAATAGAGTAGGAGCAGACCTAAAATCTAGAAGTAGCCATGAACATCCATTGGCAACCTGGGAATGATTGTCTCCTGAACCCACATACCTATTTCAGCATTCTCACTGTTAGGAAAATGGAGGAAAACAGAAAAGGAATAGGCCAGATTCGATGATCAACAGGTGAGGACTGTTTATTGCCAGCAAGGTGCACAGACCTTTCAGGTTTGGAGGTTGTTCGAGGGACTATATTTTGGCTGGACTTATATAGGGCTTGTTTTCACAAGGAAGCAGAAAATGAAAAGTGGCTTATGCTCTCTTAGGCCACAAGGAGACGTCCTTGACCAGGCCCACAAGTTGAATGTTCTACTCTGGATGAAGGGCTATTGTCCCCTGGGGACCAAGTGTTATATCCTTGGCCAGGCACTGATTGGAACCTGCCTGCTGACAGGCATGTGGCCACGCCTGTTTTCTTATACCTGGTGTCTTACTTGAGCTGGGGGAATTAGGCAGGAGTCAATCTTTCACTCACCCTCAATTCAGGCTTTCACTGAGCTGGATGCAGAGCAAAACAAGCACAAAGCCACTGGTAACAACCAAAAACCAGCCCTGCTTCTATTCCCTGGAAACATTCTCCAGGAAATATTGCCACACCATGCAGAACAATTCCTACCAGATCTGCTGAGTTTCTGCTAGGCCCAAAAGTCGGGTTCCCTTTCCATTTTACTTTTCATTTTCAGTCTTTTTCTCTTGTTTGTTTTTCTATGAGATCTCTTTTATTTGTATTCATACACACACACACACACACACACACACACACACACACACACACACATTTGTGAAAATACCTTACAGAGAAGTTACAATTACATGAGTACATGAGCAAGGTCATGAGTACATTTCTTATTAGGGATGGTAAGAGGAAACAAAGTGGGAGGCAACAATGCTTGATAAGAAATGTACCCATTACCTTTTATTTGTATTCTGTGACAAGTGATCTGATTTTTCCCTGTTACTGCTTCCAATACATGCTGCCCTAGGTCCAATTGAACACTCTACCACAATGCCTGGACCTCTGCTAAAACAGCTTCACCTAGTCCTATAATTGAATCCCAGGAGGCTGGGAATATGTCTCAGTGATAGAATGCTTCCCTAGCATGCATGAATTCATGGGTTCGATTCCTCAGCAACACATAAGCAGAAAACACCAGAAGTGGTGCTGTGGCTCAAGTGGTACAGTACTACCCTTGAGTAAAATAAGTTCAAGGGCAGTGCAAAGGCCCTGAGTTCAAGCCCCAGGACTGGCACAAAAAAGGAAAAAGACTTGAACCCCAGGGCCTCCGATGTCACATTTAGAAGGCATGTTTTCTTCCTACATTGTCTGTCATGTGTATCTACAGCTTTCTCTAACAAAGGTTTTTCATTGAAACTACAGTTGCTTACATCTCAGGCTTAGGATCTGATATAGGGATTGATCTCTGGGCAACAGGGCTGGTTGAAATGCAAGACATTTCCTTAGCACAATTCAAGGGCCTACTCTACTTGTTTTAGTGTTCTGGGAAAGTTTTCTAAAGCAGTTTTGAAAGCTTGAAGAAAGAAAGCACAAAGCTCATTGCTGGTCTCATTAACTATTGGGTGAAAACTCCTGAAGAGTGGTGGGAGGTGGCCTGCTTCCTGCTTGGCCCATAGTAGCACGGCATGCAGCTCTTCTGCAATCAAGCATATTTCTACTGATCATATGTGGACATGCCAGCTCATCCTGGTACTCTCCAGGTAACATTCCTTAGGCACCAGGAACTCCATGTAATGAAATTCAGGGAGTTTACACAGTGCAGAGAAGAGGCAGTTGAGGGTGCAGGCTGACAGCAGGTTAGCAAGGAACTTGAGCTCCTAGAGATAGTGGCAGGAACACAGGCCCAGGATCATCATGACCACATAGCTATGGGTAATAGCACACTCCACTGGGGTCCACACCCGCACTATCTGGACAACCTGTTATCGCAACTTGAGGAAAGTAGAGGGATATAAATGAAGCAGATTGTGTCTACTGAGGTGCAACACATCCAGCTGGGCAGCATGGATACAGTCTGCCAAGAAGTTCATGTCCACATGGTTCAGAGCACAATTGGCCAGGTCCAGCATTCTCAATCATGTTCTGAAGGGGCTGTAGAACATGGAGTAATCAGCACAAATCAGAGGAGTTCCATGTGAGCAACAATGGATGTGAGCAATCCATCTGCTTGTCTGTCACAGAGAACAAAGACTTGCAGGGCAAGTCTTGTTCTTACCTGACTGCATGGAGTCTGTGAAAATAGTTTTGACACATGGTGCTACATGAAATGCAAATGTCTGTGTCCATAAATATGGTTCACTGGGATGCAGCCTGGCTCCCTTGCTTTCACACAGTCTACAGCTGCTGGGCTTGCTGTGTGGTTCAGAATTAACCTGAACCAATGAAACCTTTGTCTTCATCTCACCTAAATGGCAGATTTTATCAACAACCATTTTCATATGAAAGGAGTTATGTACATGATCTTGGAGAAAACATCCACTCTGAGAGCTTGCTACAGGGGAAATGAGGCATTAGTAAGAAAAAAGAGCCATTATTCTAACAATAGAAGAATCCATTACTGTAGAGCCAGGAAGGGAAAGCCAGACATCCCCAACTGAGGCACCATATCCACAATCCAATAATTCTGATTTAGATAGTGTTGGCAGCAAGCACCAGCAAAGGGGCAGCTGGACCCTGTCTCTGACTGAGTCCCTCACTGTCTGTTTGTGCATGCCCCTCTTGATATCATAGCTGCAAATGGGTGAAACTATTAGCTAAGGCCTTATGAGAATCCTGCTTGTGTTGGAGGCCAGGCATTCCCCCAATTCCCATGAATGATCTTGGGTTAATATCTGCTCAGGAAGGCCAGGGTGATACTGCAGTCCCACAGTCAGCTGACAACAACCTCATGTCACCCAGCTGAGCCAGATTTCTATACCTGACCTGAGATAATGCCAGTCACACAGTGTTGGGAACTTTTTTTGCACCACAATAGACAACTACAGGAGTCACTATAGTTAGCTATGCCTTATAAAGCAACATTCTAGACCCATTAGTTAGCATGTTCTTTTCACAGAGACCTCTCCCTCTCCCTTCCCCCTCCCGCTTTCCCTCTCTGTCCTGTTCTTCTTGCTTTCCCCCACTCTTCCTCCTATCTATGCTAGGAATTACAGCCAGGGTTTTTCATGTGCTAGTCAAACACGTAGCATCAAGGCACATTTTAGCCCTTTTCTTTTTCTTTCTTTCTTTCTTTCTTTCTTTCTTTCTTTCTTTCTTTCTTTCTTTCTTTCTTTCTTTCTTTCTTTCTTTCTTTCTTTCTTTCTTTCTTTCTTTCTTTCTTTCTTTCTTTCTTTCTTTCTTTCTTCCTCTGTCTCTCTGTCTCTCTCTCTCTCTTTGTCTGTCTCTTTCTCTCTTTCTTTACTTATTTTGAAGACCAAGACACCATTCAAACTCAGTATCTGATGCTTTTGCTCACTGGCTGGTACTCTAATATTTGAGCTACACCTTCAACCCCCAGACCTTGTTTTTTGAGGCAGTCTCCCTATGTTATCCAGGCTGGACTTGAACTCACTTTCCTTCTTCCTCAGGCTTCTGAGTGTTGGGATTGCAAGCCTGGTTTTGATGTCTACCTTACACATTGTCTCTTTCTAACTAGAAGCATTCCCCTGAGGTCCCTCACTATTCTGGATCACTCCTGGTCCTCTAACTTCTTTATTTCTCTTTTGTGCTCTCTGATGTGCAGCTCCAGAGAGCATTGAGCTTGGGGCTTTGTGAATAAGCTGTTCTTCTACCTATCACTCAGTGCCCCTACAGCCTGTGAAGCCAAGGACCAGAGTGCTTGACCCATCCCTCTTCCTTTCAGTCTCTGAGACTCTGAGAATCTGGATCTTCCCTGTCAGCATGGAGAGGGCCACACTCAGCTCTATCAGGTAAGTCATGTGACTGAGCTCTCAGGAGATGGAGCTAAGGAGGCAGTCTTCATGCTTAGAAGTTGGGACAGAAGTGAAGGGTGTGTCAAAGGCCTTGATGGGGAGGATGAGTGAAGTCAGATGAGGGAATGCCACCTGGGCTAACAACTGCTGCACATGCCAGCATGTAGCCGCACATTGTGGGCCACTTCCAGCTTGCACAGCTAACCTGTCCTGGCTAGGCTTAACACCTGCAGGAGCTACCCAGGGCTCAAGCTGTCTTCCCTGAATGAGGGGCAGTGCATCTGCAGAGCAGCCATACCTGCTGATTTCAGGGCCTGCACCACTATCTCAAAGTTGCCTTCAATGACAAATAAATAAATGAGGACTTCAATAGGTCACCTGACTGCACAGGGCTCTGCCTGTAGTTGGCAGCATATTCTAGCCAGGAGCTCAGTGTGGCCCCACTTTCCCAGAGCCCTTCCACAAGGGCATTGCTGTACCTGCACATCCCGGATACCCATAAGGTTAGATCTCTGCAGCTGATGAATCCTTTTAAAGAATTATTTAAGAAGGATTTTTTCCTTTGTTTTATTTAGAAAAGAATATTTTAAAGGTTCATTCCCTGGAAAACACTTGCCCAGTTTTAAATGCCAAGACAAATAGTTGGGTTCCACATGAGAGTGCCATTAAGATACTAGAACTCTATGTACTTTTCAGGGATACAATGAATTTTGGGATGACTCAATGTTTTAGGTATCCATGATTCTAATACTAGATACATTTCTACTTTCTCAAAACTTACAGAGAAGAGATTTTGATTCCAAGAGACTTTGAATAATAGTATGAAGTCTTTCATAACTCCGCATCAACTCTTCATTTTATGAACTTATTTTCCTAATATAATTTATGAAGCTTTATAGTTAATTATTTTCTCCAAAGTCACAAAACCATTTTTTGAAGATTTTCTAATAGGGATAAAGCTTTGCGACTGAAAGGTCAATATAATCCTTTTTGTCAACTATAATCAAGAATCTCTTGAAATTATTTTTGAATGTTAAATTCCTCCAAAGCCTATACTTGAATGGAATCGCTTCTATCCTGAGTGTATGAATTGTGTGTGCTTGGGAAAAGTTCCATTTATCCCATTAATATGTGGAGGATATTTCACAGGGAGGAGATCCAGATAGTACTTACCCACTTTGGTCTCATCTCTGTACTCTGTGCGTTTGGACAAATTTCAACTTTGTTCACGACTCATTTAACTTCTGTAGATCCTATGATGAAGATACTCCTTTTTTTGGGGGGGGGGTCTGGTTGTGGGGCCTGAACTCGGCCTGGGCACTGTACCTCAGCTCTTCAGCTCAAGGCTAGCATTCTACCACTTGAGCCACAGAGCCAATTCCGGCTTTTTTCTTTTTGCTTATGTGATGCTGAGGAATTGAACACAGGGCCTCAGGCATGCCAGGCAAGCACTCTACCCCTGAGCCAACTTCCCAGCCTGATGAAGATACTCTTAAATTTAATTTTTTTTCTAAAATATATCAGAAGCCTGTAAGTATTCCTCAATACATCTTGTATTCCCACAACTTATGCAATCCCTTCCTTTGATACAAAAGTCCTTCCTCTAATTAATATTAGCTAACTCCAATAGTATAGTATAAATAATTACTCAGGTTGAGGAGAGAAAGTTGTTCTATAAGTGAAATAAATACTTAGTTTTCTCAAATTTTATCATTTTTTAACCTCTGAAGAACTCTAGAGATCCTAACTAAAAGCAGCTTTCATTTACACACACGAGAAAAGAGGTTAATTAATCTATTATACACTAAGAACAATGATCCTCTGAGAGAAAAAACCATGGCATTTTTAATTATGGCTGTTATTATTATTTTAAGAACTTTTGTATCCCTTTTTATCCAAAGAAAAAAATTAGATACTATTCTTAAACAGACCAAGTTTCATTACCAAGAAAGCTAAAAGAAAACCTAAATAATGTGAGAAAATAACTATATATTATAGATTTTAACCTCAGAGAATATATGAAGAACTCCTTAATCAAGTAACACAAAAGGAAATTCACTTTAAAATAGTTGTGGAACTTGAACAAACATTTCTTCAAAGCAGAGAGATAAATCACCACTAAGCAACCCCAATGTTGCTAGGAAAATGCCATCAAAATCACAGGAAGATACTGCTTCATGCCTTCTACAATGATTGTGACTTTTAAAAAAATACAGAAAATGGGCTAGGAATGTGGCTTAGTTGTAGAGTGCTTGCCTAGCATGCATGAAGCCC
Source organism: Dipodomys spectabilis (assembly GCF_019054845.1). Lineage (NCBI taxonomy): Eukaryota > Metazoa > Chordata > Mammalia > Rodentia > Heteromyidae > Dipodomys > Dipodomys spectabilis. Next base: position 4,394,969 of record NW_024870689.1, read on the forward strand.
TGAGTTCAATTCCTCAGTACCACATAAACTGAAAGAGCTGGAATTGATGCTGTTGCTAAAGTGGTAGAGCAAAAGAAGCTCAGGAAGAGTGTCCAGACCCTGAGTTCAAGCCCCAGGACTAGGAGAAAAGAGGAGGAGTTGAACTCTTTTGGCACAGCTAAGCTAATGAGAATGTAGAATGTTACAACCACATAGAAAACAGGTTGGTGAATCTTCCAAGAGTTTAACATAGAATTACAATATGACTCAACAATTCTATTTGTAAAGATACAAACAAACAATGGACAATAGAACTTACATGGATGCCAGTTTTCATTATAGCCTTATTTATAAATACTGGATAGAAACCTTCCTAATGTTCATTTATAGATGAATGAATAAACAAAATATGGCATCTCATAGTGTGGAAATTAATGTGCCACAAGAAATAAATGACACTCTGTACATGCTGTAACATGGACTGCACCAAACTTGAAAAACATTATAAAACTAAGTATTTCAAACCAGACACAAAAGCATAGCTCATGTAGGATTGTACATATAAGAAATATCTAGAATATACAACAGAAACTGATAGCAGATTAGAGATTGTCCATAGTTAGAGGGAGGAAGAGATGAGTGACAATTTATTGATTAATGATGATACAGTTTCTGTTGGGTCTTCGTCCGTCCCACGAAAGACGGACGGGGTCTGAGGAAAGGTAAGTGCGGCGCTCACCCGTTCCCCAGCCTCCCTCAACCCTGGAGACAATCAGACACAGGGCGGAGCCAAATCCAGCAGGTAGAAAACTCATTTATTAACAGAGAGCAGCCCTTTTTAAAGACAAAAAGGGCGGGTGGCATGGCAAGGGAGGAAGAAGAACCAATCACTGTCAAGGTCATACCCTATCATGCACCTCGGCCTTCACGGACTGGTTAGGCACTGATCGGAAGGTCAATTGGGCTCTGCCCACTCTACTCTCTCCCAGCGCCATCTTTGCTGCCCACGTGCTCTACAGTTTCTGTTTGAAGCAATAAAAAATTTAAATACTGGTTATGGTTGCACAACACTATGAATATGAGCAACGTAACTTAAACACTTATATATTGGAAATTTGGTTATTTATAATTCACCACAATTTAAAATGTCAAAACATGAAAATTAGTATTAAAGATGTGTTTCATGGGCTGATAAAAACCAAAATGACAGCTCAACATGAGTGGCTCATGCTTGTAATCCTTGCTACTCAGGAGCCTGTGACCTGAGGATTACAATTTGCAGCTAATCCAGTCAGGACTTTTATCTCCAATTATATACAAAAAAACAACAACTAGAATTGTAGCTGTGACTCACATGGTAGAGAGCCAGCCTTGTGTGAAAAGGGCTAAGGGACTTGAGCTCAAGCCCCAGTACTAGCACAAAAGAACAAAAAAAAAACCCAAATGATAATGATTGTTCTCAGTACTCAAGAAACCTACTAATTTTTTGTTCTTTATCAATGTTTCCCTAATGTTAGGATATGAAAACCACATCCAGGAACATTTAAAAATTCATCTTTCCTCAGCGTTTCCATAAATGCATGGCAAATCCCAGAATTGCTATACTGATTTCTATTACAGGCTTGTGACATCATGATTTCAAAACCGCACACGAGGGGCTAGGAATGCAGCTCAGTTGTAGTGTTCTTGTGAAGTGTGCACAAGACCCTGTGCTCCATCCCCACTACTTCTATGAAAAAACTCCAAATCACAACACACATACTCATAAACAAAAGTATTGTTTTAACTGATCATTTCCTATAAGAATGGCTTCTATTATTTCTTTGACTAATGTTTAGCAAATCTGTGGCTCCTAAGAGAGACACAATTTACATTAATAGAGTTAACTGAAGTGATAATTTATGTGGAAGTTAGAAATTTCTCATAAACTCTAACGGAGAGCATTACATTTCAAGTGGTAATAAGGAATTTCTTTTATCTTGCAGAAACCAGTAACATTTAGAGGCACATCAAAGACCTTTTAAAAGAGAGTATGGGAAAGAATAACATGACCATTTAGGAATGCTTCGATTTCTTTTTGAGACCATAAAATAATAATAATAATCAGATCCAATATTTTCTGGATTTTGAAGATTCTGTGCATTAGCACAATGAAAATATGAAGTTTTTATAAAATTTAAAACTCTTCATTCTAACAGATCACATACAGTTGGATTTAAAAGTTTCTCTTTCTTATTTGGTAAAAGAAAACGTTACATTTTGTCTGGCTTGGCCCACAGGATAAAAAAGAGCAAGATAATCCAAGTATTCTAGCTGGTTGCTGGTGGCTCACACATGTTATCTTAGCTGAGGATGAGATCTGAGGATTGCAGTTGAAAGGCCAGGAAGAAAACTTCCTGAGAAATTTATCTCCAATTAACCACCAAAGAAAGCCAGAAATAGGGCTGTGGCTTACGTGGTAAAGTACTAGCCTTGAGCAGAAATGTTCAAGTACAGGACCCTAGCCCTGAGTTCATTCCCCAGGATTAGCAAAAACCCAACGAAACCAAACAAAAAATACCACCCAAGAGAAAACCCCCAAATATCCCCTTTATTCCAATCTTGCTTTCTCAGATATTAGTCAGCACTTGCCTGATAAATCCTGCCCCCTATTGGTGAGCATTTTCCCCCTAGGAAAACTTGATCATTCTCCATCATGTAAAGTCTGAAGTGGATGAGAAAGAGAGGTGTTTGAGGCTTAAGCACTAATATTTCTTTTAGTATCTTTTTTCCAGTAGAAGGACAAATTGATGAAAGTCTGTTATTACAATATCTCAAAGCTGGGATTCAGCTGAGCTGCATTCCTGAGTTCATAGAAGAAGTTACGTTATGCTGCTCAGTTCTACAAGAAGAGGTCCATGTTTTTATTTTCCATGCTACTTCAACACTTCAACCCTTGACATTCAGATAGACCACACACACACACATGCCTTAAAGGGCTTCTCTTCCACATTTTGCAAAAGATAACGTTGAGCATGTTAGGTTTAGGTATCCATTTCTGTTGTTGCCAGGGGTCAGCCTCGGATCACAATCCTCTACATACTCATCCTTCATAGATCAAATTATAATGTGTACCATTATCCCTGCTTGTTGGTTGATCTGGAAAATCACATTTTACCCAAGCTGGCTTCAAAATGCAATATTCTATACTACTTTCCAAAGTGGTTGAACAAGTTTATACTCCCACCAACAATGCAGTAAGGTTCCCTTCTGTCCACATCCCATTCAGCATCTGTTGTTAATAGAGTTCTTAATTATAGCCAATCTAACTGGGGTGAGGTGGAATCTCAATGTTGTTTTGATTTGCATTTCTTTTATGGCTAGGGAGGTTGAGCATTTATTTCTTCATTGGCCATCCTTCTTTCCTCTTCCGAGAAATTTCTCTTTAATTCTTTAGCCCACTTATTTATTGGGCAGTTGTTTCTTTGAGGATTTGTTGTTGGGGGATTTAATTGAGTTCCAGGTATATTGTAGATATGAGACACTTGTCCGTTGTATGGCTAGTGAAGATGTTCTCCCAATCAGTGGACTTCCTATTGATCTTGCCAGCTATTACCTTTGTCTTGCAGAAACTCTGCAATTTCATGCACTCCCATTTGTCCAACCTTTCTTTGATTTGTTGTGTTTCTGGATCTCTTTTACAAAAATTTCTGCCTGTGCCAAGGAGGCCTAGGCTTTCTCCTTTTTTATCTTGTAATGTTTTCAGGGTGTCTGCTTTGACACCCAGGTCTTTGATCCATTTGGAGTTGATTCTGGTACAGGGTGATATATAAGGATCTAGCTTTAGTTTTCTATAAGTGATTAACGAATTTTGCCAGCACCATTTACTGAAGAGGCTGTCTTTCCTCCATTCTATTTTTTTAGCTCCCTTATCGAAGATTAGATGGCTATAGGTCATTTCTGGGTTCTCAATTCTATCCCATTAGTCCTGAAGTCTGTTCTTGTGCCAGTACCAAGCTGGTATCATTACTATGGCTTGGTAGTAAAGTTTGAAATTTGGTATTGATATTCCTCCAGCACTATTCTTTCTGTTAAGGATCGTGTTTGCTATTCGGGGTATTTTATTATTCCATATCAGCTACTTTGGAAAGTAGTATGGAGGTTCCTCAGAAGACTCCATATAGAGCTCCCCTATGACCCAGCAATACCACTTTTGGGCATTTACCTAAATGATCACAAACAAGGCCACACTAAAGCTACCATCACGACTACGTTTATTGCAGCATTATTTACCCTAGCTAAGATATGGAACCAACTCAGCTGCCCCTTCATAGATGAATGGATCAAAAAATGTGCTATATATACACAATAAAATTCTCTGCTTCCATCAGAAAGAATGGCCTTGCCCCATTTGTTAAGAAATGGAAAGGTTGGTACAAATTATATTAAGTGAAGTAAGTCAGGCCCAAAGAAACATAGGTCCCATGGTTTCCCTTATTTGCAATAACCAGTATATGTCTGAGACAAGCAAAAACGGTCAGATAAATTGATGTTAGGCAAAATGAACCCTAAGATAAGGACTCAAATGTTTTTTTTTCTTTCTTGTGATTCTTTCTTTTTTTTTTGGGGGGGGGGGTCCGGTTGTGGGGCCTGAACTCTGGGCCTGGGCACTGTCCCTCAGCTCTTCAGCTCAGGGTTAGTGCTCTATCACTTGAGCTACAGCACCGTTTCTGGCTTTTTTCTTTTTGCTTATGTGGTGCTGGGGAATAGAACCCAGGGCCTCATGCATGCAAGCAAGTGATCTACCACTGAGCCACTTTCCCAGCCCCTTTCTTGTGATTTTTTCTAACATATTTATAAGATGATTTCTTTCTTGCTTTGTATGTCCCTCCCCCACAGTATAACCACTGTTTTCACTGTATTTGATGTTGGTATAATTTGTGGAGGGGAAGGGAATAAACAAATTGTTTAAATAGGTATACATGTGGATCCATTACAACAATGAGATGTACAAGACGTTATGTCGAAAAACGAACTTTACAACTTTAGTGTGGGACGGAGGGCGCATGTGGGGGAAGGAATGGGAACAAAGAAGAGGCAACAATGCTTGATAAGAAATGTACTCATTACCTTGCTCATGTAATTGTAACCTCTCTATACGGTACTTTCACAATTAAAAAATGCAATCTTCCCTATCTCCACCTCCAGAATAGCTAGGATTATAAATATGCCACCGTGTTCAATGTAAAATTAACTCATTTTTTTGTTTGACTGAGGTTTGAACTCAGGGTGGCATTCTACCACTTCAGCCATACACCAGCTCTTATCAAGTTTTTTATCTTTAGTTTATGAATCACTTAATTCACTCCAAGTATCAATTTCATTTTAATTTTAGGAATTATAGTTTATTTTTGTTTTCCTTAAAATATTTGTGAAAAGGAAGGAATGTTCTGTTTGAAAAATAAAGATAGTTACCCTTTAAAATATTTACTCTATATTGAAGCTCTTGGAAGCCAAGATATGGCTCAAGTGGCAGAGCACCATCCTTGAGTAAAAACCAAGCAGCATGTGATCAAGCCCCATTTTACAGCACACACACACACACACACACACACACACACACACACACACACACACACACACACACACTAAAACACTTGGCATGAAATTTTAAGCTTTACAGGTATTAATAATTTTACTTCTCACAAAAATGATTGTGTTAACTAATACCTATAGTAACACACGAAAAGTCACTAGAATTATATATACTATTTTATTTTCCAGATGAGGAAACTGAGTCATGGGAAAGGTCAGATGATATTTTAGAAGAGGAAGTCAGGAATTCTGTTTTAGAACCCACAGGACTTAACACACCATTTACACTATAATACTGCTTGATTTAGTGTATTAAAAATCCCCTTCTGTACATTGTTTTTACCACACCTCTGATGGACTTCCCGCTCATTGTATTGATTAAAATTTGACCACTTTCATTAACTCACTAAACATTTTTCCAGAGCTGCCCAGGCTTCTGAAAACACTAGGCTAAGAGATAATTTTGAGGGTCAAGTGACTTAAATCTGCAGAGATAGGTTTGTACGAATCTAATGAAGGTTAAGCTTATCCTCTTGGGAGCCCTTCAAGATCCTGGAAGAGGAAAAAGCTGTGGTCACCCAGTCAAAAATTTTGATACATTTTGAGACATATAAATTCAAATGGATAGAACTAGTATATTTTTTTACCCCAATATCTCCTGTGTCATTTGGCATGCTTTCTTCCCTTTTTAATTATTTTTAGATAGTTGTACAAAGGAGTTTCAACTAAATGTGTCCCTTTACATGTACAGTGCATTTTGATCAGTTACTGCTTCCATCGTTCTCTCCTCCACCTATCCATTTCCTTGCCTATTTTCTAATATGTCTGAGTTCCATTTCCACATCTGCACATTGACTATTATGACTATATTTGCCCACCATTCATCCCTCTATTTGTCTACTCACTTCTCCTTATTTCCCATCCCTCTCACTCATGTTTCCGCTCCTTAGTATTCTTTTTGTTAAACTATTGTTCAAAGTTGTACTAATTTATATTCCCACCAACAATTAAGGTTCCTTCTCCCCTCCTACTCCATTCTTGCCAGCATTTGCTGCTGTTTGTATTCTTGATGATGGCCATTATATCTAGAATGAGATGGAATCTTGATTCTGTTTTGATTTGCATTTCTTTTTTGGCTAGAGGCCTTCTACAGGTTGTATTTTTAGGTTAGTAACCATGTCCTTTGCTGTGCAGAAGCTTTTTAGCTTGATACAATCCTATTTGCCAAGTCTCTTTTCTATTTTCTAAGTTCCTGGAGTTATATTTAGGGAGTTTCTGCCTATGTCAATACATTCTAATGTTTACTCTTTCCTGTAGTAAAGTTTCAATTCTTATATTGAGGTTTTTGATCCACTCTGAATTGATATTAATTTTAGGTGTGAGAGAGGTCATATATATGGACATTTGGTTTTCCCAGCACCATTTGTTGAAGAGGCTGTGTTTTTCCACCATACATTTTATCAGATAGCTGTGGGTTCTTGTATTCATTTCTTCGCCTTCTAGTCTGTTCCACTTCAGGTCTGTCATACTTTCTAGAGTGGCTAGGACTATTTTGAGATTAACTAAGGAGAATGTGAGTTGGAATTCATTTAGTTTGATTTTACAGAAGTCTCTTATAATCACATATTGAATAATTTATTTACTGATAGTCATTGTACTGTAGCAATAATTTTCATGGCACATTTTTAGTAGAAACATTGAGTAAAGCTGTTTAATTGTTTAATCATTTGTTAATGAAGAGGAATTCATCACATAGATTGCCAGAATATTTTGGTTCTCTTGCTGATTTATATATATACACTTAAAATTGATGAAAGCAACATAATTGTTAGACACACAGGTTAATGAGTGTCTAAGTAAGTTGAAAATGATTTAAGGTTAGTCTCTGGACAGGAAAAAAATAAAAGGATCTGAGAATATAGAACTCACCTAGAAAAAACTTCTGAGAGAGGATTTCACAAACAAGACAATTCAAAACTGAAAATATGGAAGAATGAAAATATAGTCAATTATATTGTATGAAAGTACGAATTATTTTTTATAAAATATATTAATAAAAATTATCATTTTATAAAGGATTTATAGTATAACCTAAAATAGTAAAATACCTTTTCATTTCAAAGAATGAAAAAAAGACACCAAAGGAATATGGGATAACTGCAAAAGACGCTACATATGGATGATGGGAATATCATAAGGAGTAAAGGAAAAGAAATAGAAAAAGTATTTGAAATAATAATGACAGAATTTCCCCAAATTAATGTCAGGTATGAGCTACACTTTCAGGAGAAACTCTGGAAACAGCAAGTTACCAGAATGAATTCTACAAACAACAATAAAGGCCCCCAAAAGAAGAAAAAATCCTCACACAAACAGTTATATGTGGTATGCTGTAATAGTTCATGGTTATAAATTAAAAATAGCCAAAAGGTCTAAGCATCTTGCAGAACTGTAGTACAATGACAGGTGATGACAAGTCCCTGGACACTTTCCTGATGTCTATGACAATCAGAGGGAACCCTTCCTTGACCCCATGAGAGCAGAACTTTCTAGAGGATTACGAGGTTCCTGTGACAATGAGTCTGAAATACCTTATTTTCCCTGATGACAAAGTCATTACACTACTTATAAGCTATATGAATCTTAAAAATGAAGCTTAATCTTGCAAAATCTGCTTAAAGTGCATTTATGAAAGAAAGAACTGATAACTCAATATAAGAATAAGAAAATGGGAAGCATTCCTAAACTCTGAAAATGGAATTCTCAAAGTTAGTCAGCTGACTACTGACCATATACATGCCCTGGACCTGCTTCTATTTTCTACATTGTAACACTGCTAGTGGTTCATACCTGTAATTATAGCTACTCAAGAGGCTGAGATCCTAGGATGGCAGGTCAAAGAAGTCAGACTGGGCAGAAAAATACCAGAAAATCTTATCTCCAATTAACCAGCAAATAGCCAGAGGTATGTCTCAAGTGTTAGCATACTAGCCTCAAATCTCAAATAAATAGAGAGAGAATCCAAGGCCCCGAGTTCAAGTCTCAATTCCGGCACACAGAAAAACAAACTGAAAGAATACTGCTATGGGGGAAGGGGAGCATAAAAATATAAAAAATTAAAAAGAATACTGCTAAAGGAAAGTTTTTGATTATTAGAAGGGGCTCAAGATTTATACTTTTATATTATATACGTATATAATATGTGCAGCTATAATTTAAAATATATAATCAATTTATACATGTAAGAGAGTCCAATCATGATATAGATTATCTAATATGTTTTTCCTTTTTTTTACTTTATTTATTGTGAAAATACTGCACAGAGGGGTTATAATATATTTTTCTATGGACGAACAAAGACAAGAATTTCTTTTTTAGAAGCCAAACAAGTAAGAATATGAAGTGAAATACTTAAACTCTACTAAAAACAAAAATCACTAACCTGGAATTCTGAACCCATGAAATTATTCTTCATCAATCAGATAAATATAATTGACATCTACATTAGAAGGGATTGTATTCAAGTTCACACATGAAAAAAAAAAGGTCACACATGAGCTTTCATTGAGACAGAGAAAATTCCAGGCCAGAAGATAAATGAAAACAATAGAAATAATATAATACCTGTTCTTGGACCAAATAGAATTAAACTTGAAATCCATAATATAAATTAATAATAGAAAGATACTTAAAGATTAAACACAGCTAGGTGTCCAGGGTACATATCTGTTGTCTTAGCTATGTGAAAGGCTGAGACTAGGCAGATTGATGTTCCAGGCCAGCCGGGGTGGAAAACAAAAGTCTTCAAAACTTCATTTAATGGAATGAAGATGGTATACACCAGTCATCTCAGCTATGATGAAAATCCATATGGGAAGGGGGTGAGACACATCTCAGAAGTATATAACCAATGCTAAAAAGACTGGAGATATGGATCAGCAGTATGACACCTGACTAGCAAGTGTGAGGGCCTGAGTCAAACTCCAGTGTCACCTAAACAAAGAAACGAACAAATATATCTCAAACTGTGAAATGCATCAGAAGTAGTGCTTTGAAAGAAACTTCTAGCACTGAATGCATACAGTAGGAGGTAGATCTCAAGTTATTAAACCAAGTTTCTATTTTAGTTAACTAGAAAAATTCCTGAGTTCAATCTCTAATACCACTACCACCACCCAGAAAAAATAAATGAAACTTGTAGAAAATCCATACACCGAAACTTGCAACGATAAATTCAAAAGTAATTCTTTGAAAAGATCAAGAAAATCAGTAAGATACTACTTAAGACGAGGATAAGATATATTAACAATATGAGAAATAAAAGAGATCTCTGATGATTTCAATGATGTTAAAGGATAATAAAGATAACAAAGGAATATAGGAATATTGTGAACAATCCTATGCCACAAATTTGATAATCTAAATGTAATAGACCAATTTCTTCCAAAATATCTGTCAAAACTTACACAAGAACAAAATCAAGCAGGATAAGTCTGAATCAATTGAAAAAAAGTGAATAGCTAGGATTACAGGTGTGAGAACCAGAACCTGTCCATCTTAATGTATTTTTAATGACTTCAAGTCTATCAAGTTATCACAAAGACTGTGAAATCTTATTACTTATTTATCCCTTTTTATACTAGGTGCTATTCTAGTTATTTTTCCATGTATTATTATCCTGTGTGATAGTTACATTAGGCTTTGGGGTCGGTATAACTACAAATTTTCCAGAAAGAAATGGATGCAAAGTAAATTGTTCAATTCTATGAGGCTGGTTAAATGGCAGACCGGGGGTTCAAACCAGAATTTGGTGCTTGTGCCTTAATGCAGTGTACTCCTCTCTGTGCCACTTCTGTGAGATAGGATGCATTTATAATTCCCTACCTGGATTTCTATTTCACTTTGAATTCTATAGCATTTGCTATGGGTTCCATAACTTTGTTTTTATTTCCTCTGCTGTAATTTTAGTTCTTAGAAAGGGCAGTGATTATTTTTTTACTCTGTCCTATTGTTTCAGACTTTTAGACTATATATGGACCCAGCATTATGAAGCAATTTTCCACTGGTCTAGATAATTTAGCACACACTGCAAACTCTGAAAGCTTCAATTGGGAGATATGTCCAATTAGTTTCCAATCTATTTTTATGTAATAATCAATTTTGAAAGCATAACCCATATTCTGTTTGTAGGATTTGCATTTTGCTTAAAATAAAGTCCAATTTCTGAGATTCTCTAATAACCATTGTTGATTATCCAAAACCTTAGCAAGTCAAATACTTGTCTCACTTCTTCGTCTACCAAAAAGAAACCTGGAGTTCCCAATCTTAATATTTTGTGCCATTTTGAGCATAATAATGTAACAGGTCCGAAGGCCCTTTGTCTGAGGGGCACTATCATTTGGGCTCAGAGATTAACCAAAAGCAGTATAAAAGCTTGGCATCTCAGATTCCACTTTATATCCACCTACCAGACCAATGACTTACTGTATCCAGGTTCCAGCTGAGAAAACCTGAGATGATGAACTGCCTGGCTCTCTATGAGTACTGCCTTCCACCTCTCACCACATGAACACGTGTGTGACTGGGACTTTAAAATTATACATTTGTTATTGGATGCTGGTGTCTCACACCTGTAATCCTAGCTACTCAGCAGGCTGAGATCTGAAGATCCTGATTCAAAGCCAGCCAAGGCAGGAAAGTCAGTGATATTTATCTCCAATTAGGTACCTCTGAAAAGCCCAAAGTGGAGCTGTGGGACAAGTGGTAGAGTGCTAGCTTGACTAAAAAAGCTAAAGGAGAGCATCCAGTCCCTGAGTTCAAGCCCTAAGAGTAGAACAAAAAACAAAACAACAAAAACAAAAAATATGCATTTCTCTCCTGCCACTGCCTTTTCCTCCTCTATAAAGCTAAAGAAAATGTGTACTCAACTTGGGAGGGGGAAGGAAGGAGCTGGGGAGGTGGGGAGGGAAGGTATGGTAGAGGAAAAACAAAGGAGGAGGAAACAATGTTCGAAAGGAAATGTATTCATTACCTTACTCATGTAACTGTCCCGCTGTATTCTATTTTTACAATAAAAAACATAAAAAAGAAGAAAATATATGCTCAGACTGGACCTATGGAACCAGGAGTATATTCCTGGACCCTGTAACAATGGGTTTCATCTATCAAAGTTAATGGACGTATCTTTGATGCTTATATTCATAAGCCATCTATTTTGGCATTTTGAAATTATGACAACTTTTTTTTACTAGCTTTGAGACTTGAACTCAGAGCCTTGCACTCTTGCTTGGATTCTTCTCTCAAGGCTGGTGATCTCCCACTTGAACCACAGCTCCACTTCTGACTTCTTGTGGGTTAATTGGAGATAAGAGTCTCTTGGATTTGCCTACCTAGGCTCATTTTGAACTGTGATCCTCAGATCGCAGCTTCCTGAGCAGCTTAGAATACAGGCCTGAGCCGCTGGCACCCTCCTATAACAAATATTTTTAACTTTTCAAAACCTCTGTGATCACCTGCCCTTGGAACAGGTAGCAGTACTCTGTTATATACCAATTTTCCTCCACAGCACCTAAGCAATCGTCCCAGAGAAATCTTCCCTTACCTCCTACTACCTTGTCCCTAGACCCTTCTATAACCCCAATTTCTGTCTCTCTGCTCACACTGTCTTCATTTTTTCCACACTACTTACTGTCTTCTAAAATAACAAGCTTAACTATAGGAAATTGTGATTCCCTTAGGGTAGAAGCTCTTGTTTGGTTTCTATGTTTACTTCCACATGGTCCAACATTAGAACAAGACATTTTATCTGCTTCATCAGACACCTATCCCTACTTCCCTAAATCCAGTACCTGGCAGATATAATAAAATATAAACCATCTTTTCTATTTCAATCATTTCCTTCAATACTGAGTTAAGATAAAAAATCAGGATGATAATTTACAGCACTTCCACAGAGAAGGCCTTTGGGTGTGATTTCTCTACATGTCTAATGATACACCTTTCTATACACACACACATCAACCCTGATCCCAGCACACATTGTGAGCATGCCACAGCCATTGCTCTGTCATGGGATTGTAATATAAAGTCCATTTAATAGTGTCATTACATAATTGATATTTTTGTGTTTCCCTGTGAGCATGGTACTTGTTAACTTTGTAGCAAATTTAACAAGCATCTCAGTGACAACCAAACCTCTACAATTTTTTCCTGTGAAAGGTGCAATGGGGAATGATACGAGGCAGGCCTGTATCCTTATATTGATTGACTTAATCAATTTTATGATGGAATCATTATTTTGAACTTATTCTGCTAAACTGTAGTTGGTTTGCCAGAAATGTGGCTATGTATTTTTTGAAAATGGAAGAGCTTTGTGGTGCTAGGTCCTCTCAGGAACAAACCCACACAAAGGGATAGATTTTTCTTTTTCTTTTTTTTAATTTAATTTAATTTTATTTGTGAACATACTGTACAGAGGGGTTAAAATTACATGGGCAGAATAATGCGTACATTTCTTACTAAGCATTGCAGCCTCCTCCTTTGTTTACCCTTCACAACCCTTCCCAGCCTACCTCCTCCCCCCCCCCCCCCCCCCGCAATCCCAATCCTTCTCCTTTCCCCACCCCTTCCCCTCTCCCCCCGCACCGACGTTGTAAAGCTCATTTTGGACATGACAACTTGTACTTCTCATTGTTACAACAGGTCCACCTGTATCCTTAAACAACTGGTTTTTCCCCACCTCCTCCACAAGTTATACTGACATCCAATATAGTGAAAGCAAGGGTTATACTGTGGGGGAGGGACATACAAAGCAACAAAGAGATAATCTTATAAATGCATTAGTAACACGTGCATGAAAGAAAAAAGCATTAAAATACATATCTAAGGGTTCATTTTCCTGACATCACATTATCTGGCCTTTTCCGCTTGACTCATATATATACTAGATATTGCAAATAAGGGAAACCATGGGACCTATGTTTCTTTGGGCCTGGATTACTTCACTTAACATATTTTTTTCCAGACTTTACATTTCCTAACAAATGGGGCAATGTCATTCTTTGTGATGGAGGCATAGAATTCCATTGTGTATATATACCACATTTTCTTGATCCATTCCTCTACTGAGGGGCATCTGGGTTGGTTCCATATCTTAGCTATGGTAAATAATGCTGCAATAAACATAGTCGTGCTGGTAGCTTTAGTGTGGTGTTGTTCGTAAACATTTGGGTAAATGCCCAAAAGTGGGATTGCTGGGTCATAGGGGAGTTCTATGTGAAGTCTTTTGAGGAACTTCCATACTGCTTTCCAAAGTGGTTGAACAAGTTTACATTCCCACCAACAATGAAGTAAGGTTCCTTTCTATCCACATCCCCTCCAGCATCTGTTGTTAGAGTTCTCAATTTTTGCCGTTCTAACTGGAGTGAGGTGATATCTCAATGTTGTTTTGATTTGCATTTCTTTTATGGCTAGGGATGTTGAACATTTTTTCATGTGCCTTCTTTCTTCTTCTTTCTTCTTCAGAGAAGTTTCTCTTTAAGTCTTTCGCCCACTTATTTATTGAGCAGTAGTTTCTTTGAGGATTTGTTGCTAGGGGGTTTAATTGTTTGAGTTCCAAGTATATTTTAGATATGAGACCCTTGTCCATTGTATGGCTAGTAAAGATCTTCTCCCAATCCGTGGGCTTTCTATTGATCTTGCTAGCTATGTCATTTGCCATGCAGAAGCTCTGCAACTTCAAGCAATCCCACTTGTCCAACCTTTCTTTGATTTGTTGTGTTTCCGGGTCTCTATTCAGAAAATTTCGGCCTGAGCCAAGGAGACCTAGGGTTTCTCAAATTCCATCCTGTAATGTTTTCAGAATGTCTGCTTTGACTTCAAGGTCTTTGATCAATTTGGAGTTGATTCTGGTGCAGGGTGATATATAAGGATATAGTTTTTGTTTTCTAAAAGTAGTTAACCAATTTTGCCAGCACCATTTACTGAAGAGGCTGTCTTTCCTCCATTCTACTGTTTTAGCTCCCTTATCGAAGATTAGATGGCTATAGGTCTGGAGGTTCATTTCTGGGTTTTCAATTCAATTCCATTGGTCCTGAGGTCTGTTCTTATGCCAATACCAAGCTGTTTTGATTACTATGGTTTTATAGTAGAGTTTGAAATTTGGTATTGATATTCCTCCAGCAGTGTTCTTTCCGTTGAGGAGCGTTTTTCTATTCGGGGTCTTTTATTGTTCCATATGAATTTTTGGATTACCTCTTCTATTTCCTTGAAGAATGAGGGTGGAATTTTGATAGGAATTGCGTTGAACTTGTAGATAGCCTTGGGAAGTATTGCCATTTTCACGATGTTAATCTTTCCAATCCAGGAGCATGGGAGGTTTTGTCATTTTTTCAGTTCTGTGTTGATTTCCTTTTTCAAGATTTTAAAGTTTTCATCATAGAGGTCCTTCACTTCTTTGCTTAAGTTAATTCCTACGTATTTTATTTTCTGTGGGGCTATTAAAAATGGAATTGCTTTGCTAATTTCAGCCACACTTTTCTCATTGTTGGCATACAGAAAAGCCATTGATTTTTGGGGGTTAATTTTATAACCTGCTACTTTGCCAAAGTTTTGAATCAGCTTGAGTAATTTGCGAGTGGAGTCTATGGGATTCTTTAAATACAAGATCATGTCATCTGCAAAGAGGGAGAGTTTTATTTCTCATTTCCCTATTTGGATCCCCTTTATGTCTGCATCTTGTCTTATTGCTGTAGCTAGGCATTCTAATACTAGGTGGGAAGGAAGTGGAAATTATAAGAGGAAAAAAAAGTTACTGGAAAACAATTTTTTTTTAAAAAAAGGCGAAAATTAAAAATTGAAAATGTTTTAGAAAAGAAAAAAAAATTATGTATATAAGATACCAAAAAAAAAAAAAATAGAGGAAGAAGAAAAAAAAACTTCTTTGATTTTTTTTTTTTTTTTGGGAGGGGTGGGAAGAATCCTGTATCTCCCTTGTGTCTGTAACCAACCTCTTGTTGGAGTCTCTGGTCTGCTTGTGGTCCTGTGGCTTGATTGGTTTCTTAAGTCAGATTGTTCGAACAGGCAGAAAAATGCTCTGCTTTACCCAAGATTTTGAGATTCCTCCTCCCAGGTTAGTTTAATGGGACGGTGATCTGCTTTGAGAATCACAAAAGAGGGGGATGCAGTGATGAGGCTAGGTTCTGGGTAGAGTTGAGGCCTTTCAACAAACAGTAGCTTTTCCCTGGGGCTATTTTGTGAAAAACTCACAGAGCCCAGCCTGGAGCCATTCTCAGGGTTTCTGTTTTTCAATTGATTGTGGAGGCTGCTAGAGGGAGGAGCAGCCTCTGGCTCTGGTTACCCAGTGAGGAAAGCCTCTCCTATGGCTGGCGCCTGAGCTGGTGACTTCCCTGGATCGAGCTGAGTCTGGCAGGTCACTTCGCTGTTAAGTTCTTGTGATCTGCTAAATGACTCGTTTTATTCCAAGGCCTGAGCTGGAGCTAGCAGCAACTCCGAGCTTTGTCGGTATCCAAGATGGAGATCACCGGTGCTGGGGGGGAGGGGTGGCCTTCCTTCCTCTGCTCCCTGAGAAGGAGTGAGGACGTCAGGCTTCTACTCACGCCAAGTCTTGGTTCCTGGGTCGTCTCTGGTCTGCATACTGCAGGATGAAGATGTCCACTCCTTGTCGGTTCTTGGTGGTGTTGAGTAGAATCTGCTCGCCCGCTGGGTCTGGCTCCTTCGTCCCGGACTCTCTGTGGCTCAGGTATGGGTGCCCTGGGGTCGCCGCTGCAACCCTGCTGCTGGCAAGCGCTCAGATGTGTCTCCTTGCCTTGGCTTCCCCTTTCTTGCCTAATTCTCTGTCCTGTGATGGCACACTTGATGTGATTCTCTGGCTTAGGACTGTTCACTGGAACTCTAAAACTGCTTTCTATGAGAGAGCTTGTTCAAATTTCAGCTTCTCCTCCGCCATCTTCCCTGAACTCTCAGGGATAGATTTTTCTATATTTCTTGCTCAACAATCTATTTTGTAAATATTTCTAATTGTGGATTATTTTTTGCAAGTCCTAACTCTTGAACTCAAGTCCTGTGCAATGTCCCTGAGCTTCTATTGCTCAAGGATAGCACTCTACCACTTGAGCCACAGCAACACTTCTGGCCTTCAATGAGGAATTGAACCAAGAACTTCATGCAAGCACTCTACCACTAAGCCACATTCCCAGACTATGGGTTGTGTGTGTGTGTGTGTTTGTGTGTGTGTGTGTGTGTGTGTGTGTGTGTATTGGTTCTGGGCTTGAACTCAGGGACTGAACTATCCCTGAACTTTTGTGCTCAAGGCTACTGCTATATCACTTGATAGCTCCACTCCAGGGTTTTGGTGACTAATTGGAAATAACAATCACACCAACTTTCTTGTTCAGGCTGGCTTCAAACCATGATCCTCAGATCTCATCCTCCTGAGTAGCTAGAAATACAGGCATTGGAAATCTAATTCTGTTTGTTTTATTTTTGCTTGCAAATAAACCTATGCACATTGAATTTCAAACTTTACACTGGAATATTGTTTATATGTCTGATGAATAGTGATATTTCTATTGCCATGTTCATCAGAAAAGTATGAATAATTTCTGAAATTGGGTCATTATTTCTGTAGTCAATAACAGTGTGATAACAAGTCCAGTCTCCGGCAAATGATTTAAAAATTTATTCTCTGAGATCAATTCATCTTTTTAAGTTTGTACCTATCTTCAGTGATCTTAAGCATCACTTAAGGAATAATAATAGGAAGTACTAGTTTGGGGACTAAAATAAGTGCTCTTGCATTTTACATTAATGAAATGTACCTGAGAAAAATTAAGTTTTTAATTATCTTTTCTCTGAAATTTCCAAACTACCAACAGATTATTTGATAACCTGAAGTTAGTAGTGACTCTGGGGGGGAAGGACCTTGATTTGCAGCATTTGCCAAATTTTGTGCTGTAAGTACTCCCATAATGGGCTATTTTAAGCTATTCAAAAGGTAAACCACTTTAAATTTCTAAGTACTTTGTCACGGATTTTTGTAAAGTCAAAGATGCATTAGCCTTCCAGCTGACTATTATACTATGAAACTCCTCTTCAAAAACATTGGCCAAGATAGAAAAATAACAGTTACTCTGTCATTTTCAGGAAAAGCTATTATCCATTATGTATACCATTCATAATTGACTCATAGCTCTTACCAACATGCTGTTGAAATTCTTTTCACTTACTATTTTGGGGACAAAGAAAAACTCAAGGGATTTTTATGCAAAATTGGTAGTATTTCCCCAATTTCAGAGTCCAGGAAGGCAATGTAAACTTTTATGACTCTCCTGAGTCTCAAATTATTCTGCTTTAAATATTCCCTGTATGAGAAATAAAAAGAAGCAATCTATATGTGTGAACTGTTTTTAATGTCAGTTTAAACAGATATTTATCCAAAGAAGTCATACAAATCATCATCATTAGTCTTTGAGAGTATGTTCGCCATCAATATCAGGGAAAGGCAAGTAAAATTATCTTAAGATATTATTGCTGTTAAGATGGCTATTATAAAAAAGATAAGAAAAGAGATAAGAGGAGTAAAAACAACTATTGTCAATCAGATAGAGAATTCAGAACCTAGATTTCAGAACCTTTGTGCTCTCTGGATGGTAATTCAAAATGGTGCAATAACTATGGAAACCAGTATGAAGATGCCTCATAAAACTAAAAATAAAACTTCTATATGATTAGTAATTCTACATTTAGATATATATCTAATAGATTAAAATCAAGATCCCATCAAAGACCTTGGAGTCAAAGCAGACACTCTGAAAACATTACAGGATGGAGTAGAAATAAACCCTAGGTCTCAGTGGCACAGGCCGAAATTTTTTTAATAGAGACCCAGAAACACAACAAATCAAAGAAAGGTTGGACAAATGGGATTGCATGAAATTGCAGAGCTTCTCCATGGCAAAGGACATAGCTAGCAAGATCAATAGAATACCGACAGATTGGGAGAAATCTTCACTAGCCATACATCGGACAAGGGTCTCATATTTAAAAGATACCTTGAACTCAAAAAAATTATATCCCCCAACAACAAATCTTCAAAGAAACAAGTGGGCTAAAGACATAAAGAGAAACTTCTCTGAAGAGGAAAGAAGGATGGACAATAGACACATGAAGAAATGCTTAACCTCCCTAGCCATAAAGAAATGCAGGAGCTGGGAAGGTTGCTCAGTGGTAGAGCGCTTGCCTTGCATGTATGAAGCCCTGAGTTCGATTCCTCATCACCACATAAGCAAAAAGAAAAAAAAGCCGGAGGTGGTGCTGTGGCTCAAGTGGTAGAACGCAAGCCTTGAGCTGAAGAGCTGAGGGACAGTGCCCAGGCCCAGAGTTCAGGCCCCACGACCAGACCACCACCCCAAAAAAGAAATGCAAATCAAAACAACATTGAGATACCACCACACTAGAGTTAGAATGGCTAAAATCAAGAAGTCTAATAATAACAGATGCTGGAGGGGATGTAGACACAAGGGAACCTTAATTCATTGTTGGTGGGAGTGTAAATTTGTTCAACCACTTTGGAAAGCAGTATGGAGATTCCTCAAAAGACTCCACATAGAACTCCCCTATGACCCAGCAATCCCACTTTTGGGCATTTACCCAAATGTTTATGAACAACACCACACTAAAGCTACCAGCACGACTATGTTTATTGCAGCATTATTTACTATAGCTAAGATATGGAACCAACCCAGATGCCCCTCAGTAGATGAATGGTTCAAGAAAATGTGGTATATATACACAATGGAATTCTCTGCCTCTATCAGAAAGAATGACATTGCCCCATTTGTTAGGAAATGGAAAGATTGGAACAAATTATATTAAGAGAATTAAGGCAGGCCCAAAGAAACATAGTTCCCATTGTTTCCCTTATTTGCAATATCTAGTATATGTCTGAGTCAAGCAGAAAAGTTCAGATAAGGTGATGTTAGGGAAATGAACCCTAAGTTTGTATTCAAATGTTTTTTTTTTCTTTCATGAGATTGTTTCTAACACATTTATAAGATTATTTCTTTGTTGCTATGTATGTCCCTCCGCTACAGTATAACCCCTGCTTTCACTGTACTTGACATCGGTATAATTTGTGTAGGGGAAGGGGAAAACAAATTGTTTAAATAGGGATACAGGTGGACCCATTGCAGCAATGAGATGTACAAATCGTTATGTCTAAAACTTTACAAACTTGGTGCGGGGGGGGGGAGTGAGGGGGAGGATTGGGTGGGAGGGAGGGGATAGGATGGGAAGGGATGAGAAGGGGAAACAAAGGAGTAGGCTACAAGAGGCTACAATGTTTGATAAGAAATGTACTCATGGGCTGGGAAGGTGGCTCAGTGGTAGAGCGCTTACCTTCCAAGCATGAGGCTCTGGGTTCGATTCCTCAACACCACATAAGCAAAAAGAAAAAACCGGAAGTGGCGCTGTGGTTCAAGTGGTAGGGTGCTAGCCTTGAGCTGAAGAGCTGAGGGACAGTGTCCAGGCCCAGAGTTCAGGCTCCATGACCGGACTCCCCCCCAAAAAAAGAAAAGAAAAGAAATGTACTCATTATCTTTCCCATGTAATTGTAACCCTCTGTACAGTATTTTCACAATAAAAAGTAAATAAAACAAAATCAGGATCCCAAATACCCATCAATATTTCATGTTCTTTGCAAAATTATTCACAATAGCCAATATAATGGACCAAACCAAGCATTCCCCAATAGATGAATGCAGAAAATACAGCATGTACATACAAAGGGATATAAGTGAGCCTTAAAAAATTCTGCTACAGAAAAGGTCAAAGCTGTGCACATGTGGCTATAGAAGATGACCCTAAGCGAAATTAACCCCAAGATGGGGACAAAAGAGGTTTTTCCTTTCTTGCTGTTGTTTTTAATTTACTAGGTGAATTTTTTTGTATGTTCTTTCCATCATGGTATAACCCCTGTTGTCACTCTATTTGATTTCAGTGCTCTGCATCTTCTAATGTGAGGAGCGGAAGGGAAATAACAAAGTGCTGAAACAAGGATACAGTTTCACCCATTGTAACAATGAGATGTACAAGACACTTTGTTGAAAATGAACTTTACAACTCTGTACAACTTCGGTGTCGGGGAGAGGGAGGAGTTCGGGAGATGGGGAAGGAAGGAATAGTAGGGGAAAAACAAAGGAATAAGTAACAATGCTCGATAGGGAATGTATTCATTACCTTATTCATGTAACCATAGCCCCTCTGTAGAGTATCTTTACAATAAAAAAAATAAGTTCTGCTACATTCCCCAAAAGGTGTGAACTGGAGGACTTTATGTTAAGTGAAATAGCCCAGTCACAGAAGAATGCCTACCAGATTTGGCTTCTATGAGGTAGCTATAATGATCAAACCTACAGAGACAGGGAACATAGTGGTGGTTTCCAACAACTGAGGGGAAGGGGAAAGTGGAAAGTTGCTTGATGAGAATAATGATTGGGATTTTTTTTTCTTGTGACTATCCTGGGACTTTAACTCAAGGCCTGGATGCTATTTTGCTCAAGACTAATGCTCTACCATTTGAGTCACATCTCCAATTACAAATTTCTTAGTACTTAATTAGAGATGAGTTTTATGGGCTTTCTTGCCAGGGCTCACTTCGTACCAGGATCTGTAGATCTCAGCCTCCTGAGTAGCAAATATTACAGGCATGAGCCACTGGTGCCCAGTAAGAAAAAAACTTTATGTTGGATAGTTTGTTCTGGAGATTGGTTTACAATATGGTGCTTGTAGTTAACAATTCAATATTGCATATGCCAAAATTTAAGATGTTTATATTTCATAGTAAGAGTTTTTGCTACAAAAGAAAAACAAGGGAATATGAAGAAATTTTGGGTTGGATATGTCTATTACCAGGAGGGAAAATGGAGCAAATTATACTGTAATCTGTTTATATTATCTCCAAAGGATCATGCTATTGGTAAGGCAATATGAACTAAAAGCCCAAAAACTTTGTCTGCATTTAGCAGGTGACAGTGGTAATCATTTCTACTAGACATTAAATCAGCAATGTCGAGTAGAAATCTAGAGTGGGAAAGTGAATGTTTATGGCTTTTGAAGTTCTAAGTTCCTGGAAATTTCCATACTGATTACAAACAAGTGAGGAGAAATAAGTGAAATTAATCCACACAAATATATTCTGAAACGTCCAATTGTTGAGCGTACAGTGGTCCTGCAAATCACACACTCTCAAACATATTTCTCATCAATTTCTGAAAACCACTCACAAAATTCTCAAGTAGAGAGAAAACTTTTGAAAGAATTTTATATTTAAAATGCTAATTGGAGTCATATATTGCTTTTTTGATTGGGAATTTAGTTTGTCAGGTAGCATTATATTTCTTCTAGAGTTAATAAGGTTTATAAAAAGATGAGGAAAAGTAAGAATGTTCCTAACCATTGCAAAGATACATTCATTTCCCTGTCCTGAATAAGAATCAATTTTCAATACCCAAGATCCCTTCTTTTATGAAAATATGACCTTTATAGAATTATAAATATCAGAACATGCCCTTTTCAATTGTCCAAATTTCTGACAGGAAAATATCTAAATTATTTACCGTCAGCTTTCTTACTTTCATACTCTTAGCTCTAATCCCAGTGCTTGACATGTAAGTGTCTAATAATTGTTAGATGAGAGGAAAGGTATTCTTAGAAAAATTCAGTCCTTTTGATCAAAGATATAGCCTCTGTCAGTATTGTTACCTTGTCACCATAAGGTATTCATTAACAACTTTTGTCAATGTAGGAGAAAATCTTGTCAAAGTAACAATGTTTTATAACAAAGGCAAGGCTTGCCATGAAAAATTTTAACCTGGGAAATGAAATCAGTATTAATCAGTGAAAAACATTATATTTTCATCTCTGTCACTATAGTAGCAACTGGATTTCTGCTTGTTTTGACCTCTATCCTTTATCTTCTATCCTCTATCTTCTATCCTTTATCTCTGCTCTTTCAGAACTAGGACTGAGAAGGAGTTCATGTCCAAGGAGGGCGATAGAAGAATAAGATAGAGTAGAAAGAAGGAAAAAATTATTGTAGAATATTAATAGATTTCAGTATAATGCTGCCCATTTAGGAAGTATATATGGGTACTTATTTTTATCCAAACATATGAAAATACTAAGATGGTCTCAGTAAAAATAGCACTTAAACCAAAATTACACCAAAGCCTAGTGTTTACACCAGGTGGTCACAACAGTTCAGGAGAATTGAGCATCAGCAATTGCACATCATAACGAAGGATGACAGGTTGTGTTCAGGATGAAAAAGGAGTCAAATGACCCAAGAAGGGATTAATGATGATAACTTAGTTTTTCTCTACCACCTTGGAGACAACTCTAGAAGATCTTAATAATATTAAAAAATAATAATAAACACATAGAAGTGTAACAATATTAACAATACAGGTCGATATCTTAAGATGCACAATGGATTATGGTTAACCTTGTCATAATTTAAAAGTACAACTTACAACATAACAATGCAGATAAAATGATTAGTGTAACTGACTGTAGAATGCATCATTTTAGTTGTAGACCCTGAACCACGAAGATATTTTGAATTGTGGTCACTTTTGTAGTCATGTTTGTAATATTTGTGATGTTATCCTGGATACATAAAAGGCAAATGAATGGTTTAATATTATTAGTAATAAATATTTTCAGAGTCAGAGATGAAAGAAGAGGAGAAAGCTGAGGAGAGAAATTCAAAGATGTTGAAGTAAAAACCTTGTGTCTTTAAACTTAAGTTAGAAATATTAGGCAGAATTCATGATTGCTATTTTCCCCTCTAAGGAAAAATGCAGGTGTTTTTAAGGCATGGGAGTATGACAAATCAGATGCAATGAACATGAAGAATTCCAAATTGTCATATAAAAATGTGCTCCTAAATGGACCCAGAGCTCCTTGGGAAAATGGTTGGTTCTTTGTGTAGGACAGGAAGTATTCTTTCAGTATGAGCATCTGATGTATTTTTGTATCAGAAAGCAAGAAACAAAAACTAATGGGGTTATGTCAAAAATAGGATGCAAAAATCTAGGTGCCAGTGGCTCATGCCTATAATCCTAGCTATTCAGGAGGTTGAGATCTCAGGTTTGAAGTCTGCCAGGGCAGGACTCTGATCTCTGGCCAACCACCAGAAAACCAGAAGGTAATGATATTGTTCAAAACATGTTTAGCTGACTTATGTAACTGTAACATCTCCATATATCACTTTATAATAATAATAAAAGTGCACAAATGGAAAATAAAGTAAAACTAACAAGAATAAAATTGCAATGTAACATAAGTTGCTTCTGTTGGTACTTAAAAGGAGGCAGAGGAACAAAAATGAAAATCACACACCAAACTCATTGAAATATGTATGTCATTGTTAAAACATCAACTCATTATTTTAACTATTAGTAACTTTAAAAAAAGTTAAGCAATTATCCTATATTTACTTAAAAATGTTATTTTGGATAACTATAAAGAAATAAATTATAAAGGAATACAGAAAGATTCCAGTTAGTTAATTGTGAAGGGGAAAAAATGTCATATTTAAACACTAAGTAATGATGATCAATATATGTCAGAACTTTTAGCTAAAATCTTGATGTAGAGCTTTACAATGAAAGGAATCAAGTTGGCAAATCCTTGAATTCACTGATGGTCTCAGCACCAGTAACTTCTGGCATAATATATTACTAAAGCAATAGCACCTCCTATTATTTATCCTTAAGAGCACTTTCTCCTTCAAATAATGAATCTGATTCACTTCAGTATTTAGTGCTCATTTCCAATCAATGGGAAATACTTTAGTACAAGTCAATTGCCATAGGAAGAAATAACCACGTACATTTGCAGATATTCAAGAAAATAATTGACTAATTTCTATAATAAGCTAAAAACATAAAGGGAGAGAGTGAAAGAGCATGAGATTTTAAACAACTTAATAGACCAACAAATAGGAGCAATACAAGATAAACTCAGATATACAAGAAACATAGATAGGAAAATGATGGTCCAAGGCAGGCCCCGAGAGAAAATGGAAATGGGTGACTCTCTCCAAAAAATAACGAAGGCAAAAGAAGGGCTTGGGACATGTCTCAAGTAGGAGATCACCTGCCGAGCAACTATAAAACCCTGGACTCAAATCCCAGTATAAGCAAACAAACAAAAAAGTAAGACCAATAAATATCAGCAGATTGATTTTTATGCTTATTTCCCAAAACAAAATGAAATAAAACAATGGTAATGATAATTTGGAAATGGGCTCCTAATTGAAATATAACAAAGACTCACTAATTTGGGTAGCTGTGATAATACCCCTTTAATTGTCAGAGACATCTTGAAATGTTAAAACATGGAATAACATGATTTTGCTATTGCTTTAAAATATTCAAGGAGAAAGAGAGTAGGAAGAAATAAAATAATTTTGGAAAAATGTTGATGGAGGTTTGAGGTAGTGAATGGGTGTTAGAAATGTTATACTTCGCTATAATTTTGTCTGGAAAATGTTATAATATTTCTTAAAAGTTTCACTTTTTGGTAAGTTGCTCCATCACGTTACATAGAAGAAAAACATTTTAAAATATGGATTGCTAAAGTTTAGAGTTGAATCCAAGTTTAAGGAAGAAATTAAGTCATTTGGTTTAAACAATAAACAATCTGCCACAAACTGGTATCCTTGACTGATGTGGTGAGACTATCACAAACCTTGGAAGATGACAAAATAAGTCCAAACATGATGAAGAGAGTAAGTCTTATAGTAGTAGCTCTGGTCTTAGTCTGGTGTAAAATCATAAAATGTTAACACATGGTGCTGATATTTTTTAATAAATTTAACTGTATACTTAGTAACACATTTTGTAAGTCATTGAATATGTGGGACCTTTGCTGTGCAAAGATTTGATGTATTAAAAGAATCAGTTATGTTAAATTATAATTGCAATGTTGTATAGAAATACTCAAATATGCTGGGCGCCAGTGGCTCACTCCTGTAATCATAGCAAATGAGCTGGCTGAGATCTGAGGATCACGGTTCAAAGCCAGCCCGTGCAGGAAAATCTATGAGACTCATCTCCAATTAACCACTAGAAAACTGGAAGTGGCGCTGTGGCTCAAGTGGTAGAGCACTCTCCTTGAGCTGAAGAGCTGAGGGACAGCATCCCAAGCCCAGAATTCAAGCCCCATGACCGACAAAAATAAAAATTAAAAAATTAAATAAAGAAAGAAAGAAATACTCAAATCTGTAATCAATGGTTAGATGCTCAGAAAAATATTTGTTTCCAAACTTTCAAAAGATTCATAAGATTTTCATAAGATGCACAAAGGGACCTTAGTGAATTTTTGAATTATTTAGCACATACTTGGCATTTAAAAATCCTGTCAAAATTAGTAATCAGAAATTTAAAGCTTCTTGTTATTTTTTTTACTAAAGGAGAAAAAAATCCATCCTATGAAAATTGAAACACACTATGTTTATTTTAAGATGCTTTCTTTGTCCAGGATTTTATGAAATTTTTAGAATTCTAGTATCTTTCATTTGCATATTGAAAAGGAATCATGACACTTCACATTTGTCATGACTGATATAAGTTGATTTGGTTATTTGCTGTTTAAAATAGAGGAGGTTGTGTGTTTGTGTACTGTTCATTCACATAATCATTTTCGTAATGAAATAATTGTATTTGCAATACATACCTCTTGGTGAATAAATCTGATCAGGCCACTACTTAAGACAGACGTCACTGAGATATGCTAATGGGCAATGTATCTCCTGAGACAATAAAGACAATGATTACAGGACTAAATGTGCATATTTTAATTAATTAATTTTAATTTAAAAATTATTTTTTCATAGCTAGTCACTTTTTTTTTGAAAGAATTCTGTTATATAACTGCAGTCTGAAGTTCTGTGCATTTGACATTTCAGGTATTCTAGAAATTGAATTTGAAGATTTCATTTATTTTTCCCAATAATATGTCAACCAAGAGATGTCTGTTCAGAAAGAGATCATTGTCTTCAGTGGTTCCGGGTAGATGGCAGAGGAGAAGCTGGAGGCTAAACAAGCTCTCACATATAAAGCAGGTTTAGTGTTCCAGTGAACAGTCTTATGCCAGGGAATCACACTAAGTGTGCCACTACAGTACAGAGACTTTGGCCAGAGAGGGAAAATCCAAGGAAGGAAACAGATCTGAGCAAATGCCAGAAGCCGCAGCTGCAGTGACGGCAGAGGTGGCAGCGTCCATAGCCACCATACTTGCAACACAGCGAGTGTGGGACACAGGTGCCAGACGCAGTGGGCATGCAGATTTACTCAACACCAGCAAGAACTGACAAGGAGCAGACATCTTCATCCTGCAGATCGCAGAAGAGAGACAACCCTGGAACCAAGACTCTTGCGTGAGAAGAAGCATGATGTCCTCACTCCTTCTCAGGGAGCAGAGGAGGGAAGGCCACGCCTCCCCATCCCCACTACCAGAGATCTCCATCTTTGACACTGACAAAGGGCTGGCTGAGCAGCTAGCTCCAACTCAGGACTTGGAAGAAAACAAAAGATTGATTTAGCAGGTCACAGGAACCTAACCTGACTTGGCAGGCTCAGCAACACCCAGGGAAAAGTCACCCAGCCCAGGCACAAAAAGCTCCACCCATACAGGAGTGGTTTTGTTCACTGGGTAAACAGAACCAGAGGCAACCCCTTCCTATAGCAGCCTTGACAATCAATGGAAATTCAGTAAACATAAAGCATGAGAATGGCTCCAGGCTGGGCTCTGTGAGTGTCTCAGAAGCTGGCCCCTCAGGGAAAAGCTACTGTTTGCTGAAAGGCCTCAACTCTACCCAGAACCTAGCCTCATCAAAGCATCTCCAAAATTGAGGAAACAGCCATCTCCCTCTTTTGTGATACTCAAAGCAGATCTCCTCCCAGAGAACTACCCTAGGAGGAGGATCACAAAATCCTGGATAAAGCAGAGCAATTTTCTGCTTGCCCAAACAAACTGACATAAGAAACCAATCAACCCACAGGAAAATCAAACACCATAATCAGACCAGAGACTCCAACAAGAGACTGTTTATGGACAAAAGGGACATACAGGATCTTCCCATGCCCCTCAAAAATATCAAAGAACTCTTTTTTTGTACCTTTTTTTAAAAAACCTTTTTTTTTAACTTTTATTAATTTTTAACTTAAAAAAATTGTTTTCTATTAAACTTTTTTTTTCTTCATCATAATTTTTATTTTAGGGGTATATGTGTGTGTGTGTTTTTGTTCATAAAGGTTTACTGACGTTTTGATCCTTTATTTTCTTTCTTTCTCATTCTTTTCACATTCTCTTCTCTTTTGTTCTTTTTTGCGTGACTTAATTGCTGTTCTGCTCACCCCCAAATATACCCGTGGTCGATTAGACTTAAATTCCATAATAGCAGTACTACCTCTTTATACCTATATAATATTTTAAGTATTTTTATTTTTTAGGTTTTCAGGTCTTCTTCCTATCCCTCCCCCTTTCTCATCCTATCCCCGTTCTTCTCAGTATATTACATTTCAAATTTTGCATAATTTTAAAGTGTTTCACTTTTTAATTATAATTCTTGTTTTTCTATTTTTTCTTCTCTCTTTTTTCTTTTTCTTCTTTTTTTCTCTCTCTCTACTATTATTCTACCCAATCTATTTCCCTCTTTGAGAGTAGGACTTAGTTAATTCAACACTCTCTTTATCTTTCCACAGCCCACTATTCCTATTTTTACCCACATCTTACCCTAAACCTAATAATTTCTGGTTTGCCAAATTCTTCTTTGCTGTTCGTAGTCCATTAATACACAGTTGTTTGATGTTGAATAAATATATCTGTTGAACTAGATTGTATCTGCAGACTTTTGACTGTTCAACTACAGACTTTGGTTGATGCTTGCATTAAGATAGTATTCTAGCACAAAACTGGTGTTACTTTCATCCCAAATGGGCAGAACAAGCCGGAAAAAAACAAAAGAAAAATGGCAAGTCCGGGTATCTCAATTCCCACTCATGAAAATCAGGGGACAGAACAGACAATGAATAATCCAGAGGAGAGCTCCCATAAAGCTCTACATACACTACTGGTAAACATGGTAAATGAAAAGATTAAAACCTGCAAAAGACTCAGTGTGAGCATGATAAGGAGAGAGGAGGCAAACCAAAGGTAAATACTGGAATATCATGAGCTTGAGGAAGCTACTCAAAGATTGATACAGGAATTGAATGAGCAGCTTGAGAACACTCAAAGAGAAATAAAGGAATGGCGTGAGCAGGCTGAGATCAGTCAAAGAGACAGGAATTGCATCAGCTGGCTGAGGACAGACAAAGAGAAAGTCAGGAATGCTGTGAGCATGCTCAGAACACTGAAAGAGAACTACAGGAATTGCATGAACTGAGGAAGCTAATCAAAGTGTAATAAAGGAATAGAGAGAGCAGGATGAGAATACACAAAGATCACTAAAGGCATTCATGGAATCCACGAATGGATAGCTGAAAGAAGTCAGGGAGTCCACAAAGGGAATGCTGAATGGAAAACAACAGAAGGAATGGGAGTCAAAGAAACCATAACCAATCATCTAAGTGATTTGAGAATAAACACTGATCACCAAATTAAGGAAGTAAAGTTCATATAAGATGTAAAACAAAGCCCCAACAAAGAATTTGAAGCCATCAAAGCCGACCAACAAGAAGGAAAAGAAATATAAAAACAAAGTTGAAAGTCTTGATAGTAGGCTAGACCATGCAGAAGATCGAATCTCGGGGATTGAAAACAGCTTAGATATTATAGAGAAAGAACATACAACCGTACAAGACAAATCTATGAAATATATAGATCTATCCAACACTTGGAAGACACCATCAGAAGGCCTAATCTGAGAATAATGGGTGTAGAGGAGCACTTAGAGACAGAAGTTAATGGTCTAGGAAATTTTTTAACAGGATCTTAGCAGAGAACTTCCCAAAAATGCAAAAAATAGGCCTATTCAGGTACAAGAAGCTTTTAGAACTCCAAATAGACAAGACGAGAATAGGACATCCCACCGTCACAGTATAATCCACACAGGATCAATTCAGACCAAGGAAAAGATCCTTAAAGCTGCCAAGGAGAAAACATTAATCATATATAAAGGGAAATCAGTCAGAATCACCTGAGATTTCTCAGCAGACACAATTAAAGCAAAAAGAGCCTGGAATGATGTATGCCATGGCCTAAAGACAAACAACTATCAACCAAGAATTCTGTATCCAGCTAAACTCTCCTTCATAACCAAAGGTCAAATAAAAACCTTCCATAGCAAAAAAAAAATTGAAACAATATATCTCCACCAAACCAGTCCTACAAAAATTCTTAAAGATGTCCTACACATAGAAAACCAGCAACTCCACAATAAAGGCCAAGAAATTGCCCCTTAACTGAGAATCCAAGAACCATAGGAAGAACCCAGTTGCTGCAGCACACAAGAAGGTGGATAACATGGCAGGAACTCCCAAATACCTCTTATTCCTATCTCTCAACGTTAAAGGACTTAACTCTCCAATTAAGCGACCTACATTGTCTAGTTGGATTAAAAATCAAGATCCTTCTATCAGCTGCTTTCAGGAGTCACACCTTGCCCATAAAAACAAACACATTTTCAAGGTGAAAGGCTGGAACAAAATCTACCAAGGAAACGGCCCCCATAAACAGGCAGGAGTTGTAATCCTAATATCAGATAAAATAGACTTCAAATTAAAATTATTGACAAGGGATAAAATATGTCACTACATACAAATTAAGGGATGACTCCTTCAGGAGGATATTACAATTCTAAATCTCTATTCGCCAAACAACGGAGCACCAATATTTAGCAAGTACTTTGCCTCAAATCTCACATAGATCCAAAGACATTAATTGGGGATTTTAACACACCACTCTCCCCACTAGATAGATTAACTCGGCAAAAACTCAACAGAGAAACCACAAATCTAAACAACTGCATAGATCAACTAGATTTAACAGACATCTACCTTATATTTCATTCAGGCAGCATCCAAATACACGTTTCTCTCAGCAGCACATGGAATATTTTCTAAAATAGACCACTTTTTGGGTCAGAAAGAAAACTTGTCCAAATTCAGAAACATTGAAGTTATACCTTGGATTCTCTCAGACCACAAGGGAATAAAATTAGAACTCAACACCAAAAACCACCAAAGTCCTGTAACACATGGAGGCAGAACAACACACTGCTGAATCACGAGTGGGTCATGGAAGAGATTTGAAAGGAAATTCAAATGTTCAAGATATTCAACAAACATGAACACAAAAATTAACAGCACCTATGGGACACAGCAAAGGCAGTACTCAGAGGCCAGTTTATAGCTCTGAGTTCCTACATCAACAAATTGGAGAGATCTGAAACTAACAGTTTAATGGCACATCTGGACCTCCTTGAAAATTAGCAGCAAGATAAACCCCAATCCAGTAGATGGAAAGAAATAATTAAAATTAAATCAGAATTAAATGAACTAGAATTAGAAAAAAACATATACAGGATCAACATAACAAAGAGGTGGTTCTTCGAAAAAATTAACAAAATTGACAGATCCTTATCAAATATTATCAGAAAAAGAAGAGAACACACCCAGAAACATCACCACAGAAACAACCAAGATTCAGAATATTATAAGGTAATACTTCTCAAAACTTTATGCTAATAAGTGTGACAACTTGGCAGAAATGGACCTTTTTCTAGCGAATATTGACATGCCAAAAGTAAACCAAGATGAGTTAAACCATCTT
Organism: Dipodomys spectabilis; assembly: GCF_019054845.1. Classification (NCBI taxonomy): domain Eukaryota; kingdom Metazoa; phylum Chordata; class Mammalia; order Rodentia; family Heteromyidae; genus Dipodomys; species Dipodomys spectabilis. Next base: position 4,426,382 of record NW_024870689.1, read on the forward strand.
AACAGGCCCATATCAAGCATTGTAATAGAAAGAGCAATAAGAAACTTCCCATCTAAGAAAAGCCCAGGACCAGAATTCTAAAAGGACTTCAAAGCAGAGTTCACACCAATACTCCCCCAACTCTTCAATGAAATTGAAAAAGAAAGTTCACTACCGAACTCATTCTATGATGCCATCATACCCTCATCCCCATACCAGGCAGGGACTCATCAAAAAAAGAAAACTATAGGCACTTTTCTTTGATGAACATTGATGCAAAACTTATCAACAATATTTTGGCCAATCGACTTCAACAATTCATCCAAAAAATCATACGATGAAACAGGATTCATTTCAGGGATGCAAAGCTGGTTCAAAATAGGCAAATCAATTAATATAATTCATCACATAAACAAGAGAAAGCATAACAACCACAACGTTATCTCAACAGATGCAGAAAAACCATTTGACAAGAGCCAACACCCCTTTATGATGAAGGTTCTGGAAAAATTAGGAATCCATGGAACATTCCTCAATACAATAAAGGCTGTATATGACAAACCTACAGCCAGCATTATACTTAATGGTGAGAAACGAAAGCCATTTCGTCTTAACTCTGGAGCAAAACAAGGAATTCCACTCGCTGTACTTCCCTTCAAACTACTATTAGAATGCCTAGATACAGCAATAAGTCAAGATGCAAATATAAATGGGATCTAAATAGGGAAAGAATAAGTTAAACTCTCCCTTTTTGCAGATGACATGATCTTGTATTTAAAGAATCACACAGATTCCACTCCCAAATTACTCAAACTGAATCAAAAGTTTGGCAAAGTAGCAGGGTAAAAAATTAACCGCAAAAATCAATGGCTTTTCTGTATGCCAAAATGAGAAATGTGTGGCTGAAATTAGGAAAGCAACTCCATTAGTAATAGCCCCACAAAAAATAAATTACCTAGGAATTAACTTAACCAAAGAAATGAAGGACCGCTATGATGAGAACTTTAAAAACCTGAAAAAGGAAATCAAAATAGAAGCTAGAAAGTGGTAAAAACTCCCATGCTCCTGGATTGGAAAGATCAACATCGTGAAAATTGCAATACTTCCCAAGGCTATCTACAAATTCAATGCGATACCTATCAAAATTCCAACCTCACTGTTCAAGGAAATAGAAGGGGCAATCCAAAAATACATATGGAACAATAAAAGACCCCGAATAGCAAAAACGCTCCTCAACGGAAAGAACACTGCTGGAGGAATATCAATACCAATTTTCAAACTCTACTACAAAGCCATAGTAGTAAAAACAGCTTGGTATTGGCACAAGAACAAACCTCAGGACCAATGGAATAGAATTGAAAACCCAGAAATGAACGTACAGACCTATAGCCATCTAATCATCGATAAGAGAGCTAAAACAGTAGAATGGAAGAAAGACAGCCTCTTCAGTAAATGGTGCTGGAAAAAAAATGGTTAACTACTTGTAGAAAACTAAAGCTAGATACTTATATATCACCTGGCCCGAGAATCAATTCCAAATGGATCAAAGACGTCAGAGTCAAAGCAGACACTCTGAAAACATTACTGGATGGAATAGAGGACAAACCCTAAGTCTCCTTGGCACAGGCAGAAATTTTCTTAATTGGGATCCAGAAACTCAACAAATAAAAGAAAGATTGGACAAATGGGGTTGCATGAAATTGCAGAGCTTCTGTATGGCAAAGGACATAGCTAGCAAGATCAATAGAAACCCCCGGTTTGGGAGAAGTCCTTCACTAGCCACACAATGGACAAGGGTCTCATATCTAACATATAGTTGGAAATCAAAAAATTAAATCCCCCAACAACAAATCTTCAAAGAAACAACTGCCCAATAAATAAGTGGCCTAAAGACTTAAAGAGAAACTGCTCTGAAGAGGAAAGAAGGATTTCCAATAGACACAGGAAGAAAAGCTCAACCTCTCTAGCCATAAAAGAAATGCAAATCAAAACAACATTGAGATATCACCTCACCCCATTTAGAATGGCTATAACCAAGAACTCTAATAACAACAGATGCTGGAGGGGATGTGGACAGATGGGAACCTTACTGCATTGTTGGTTGGAGTGTAAACTTGTTCAACCACTTTGGAAAGCAGTATGGAGGTTCCTCAAAAGACTCCACATAGAGCTCCCCTATGACCCAGCAGTCCCACTTTTGGGCATTTACTCAAATGATCACCAACAAGACCACACTAAAGCTATCAGCACAAATATGTTTATTTCAGCATTATTTACCATTGCTAAGATATGGAACCAACCCAGATGCCCCTCAGTAGATGAATGGATCAAGAAAATGTCGTATATATACACAATTGAATTCTCTGCCTCCATCAGAAAGAATGACATTGCCTCATTTGTTAGGAAATGGAAGGACTTAGAAAAAATTACATTTAGTGAAGTAATCCAGGCACAAAGAAACATAGTTCCCATAGTTTCCCTTATTTGCAAAAACTAGTATATGTCTGAGTGAAGCATAAAAGGTCAGTTATGTTGATGTTAGGGAAATGAACCCTAAGATATATATTCAATTTTTTCTTTCTTGTGATTGTTTCTAACATATTTATAAGATGATTTCTTTGTTGCTTTGTATGTCCCTCCCCTATGCTATAACCCCTGCTTTCACTGTATTTGATGTTGGTATAATTTGTGGAGGTGAAGGGAACAAACAAATCGTTTAAATAGAGATACAGTTTGACCTATTGCAACAATGAGCTGTACAAGTCATTTTATCGAAAAATTAACTTTACAACTTTGGTGATGGGGGTATAGGGAGCGGTGAATTCGGTGGAGGTGGCGGAGGGGGGGAGGATGTGAAGGGATAGGAAGGGGAAACAAAGGAGCAGGCTACAATGATTAGTAAGAAATGTACTCATTATCTTGCCCATGTAATTGTAACCCCTCTGTACAGTATTTTCACAATAAGAAAACGAGATCATTGTCTTCTTAATCCTTAACATCTATAACATCTGTTAGCATTCTTAATAGTCTATAACATCTGTTTATTCTTCTGAAGGAATGTCACTTTCAACAAAAATGTCATCCTCAGTTTGCCGGGACAGAATTCTTGCAAATGCAACCAGGAATTGATGTTTATGGCTTCCAAAATTAAGTTTGAGCCTGTTGCATATTAGACAGGCCATGAACGAAACGTATTCAGGTTCCTGCTTTTTTTGGTATTTTCTTTTGGCATTCTCTTCCATTACCTGCCTGTGATGCTCACAGTCACAGTGCTCTTCCTCCTTTGGCTTTGAACCCACTTTCTATAGAACATGGCTGTCATTTGGACTGCATTTTAAATAGGCTTCAGATTCTTGGAACTTCTGTTTGTCCTAGACGTCTAGCCCTAGAATAAGAAGACTATGTCTATTAGATTTTTTATGATAGTATATTACATTATGGTCTCTAATAAGAGTAGTAAACTGGGGCTGCAAGTACTTCATGTATTTCTAGATAAATTACTTCATTCTCTGCTGTTTCCAGGTAAACAAGATTTGTCATATTATTTAGCTCTTGTCTGCCAATTTTTTTTTCTTATCTCAAGGATCAGATGGCTTCTAGGATTCAGAGTTCTTCCTCTGCTGCTATTAGAACATTTCAACCATTTGGGGGAAAGGCTTTTTGCAAATTTTCACCTGCAAGATTTTCTTCCATGTAAGTGTTAATTGAAAAGTACACGGCAGTGTTGTCAGCTTTAACAAACTCAGTATAAAAAAAAAGAAAAAAAACAGACAATGTTATTTTTCAAGGCTTTATGACTGTTTGTGGACTTGTTCTGAATCATTTTTATGTGACTCCTACCTCAAAAATGCAACAAAACTAGTTCCACCATCTATCCCAGAATGTTCCAGAGTTTTCCTGTTGTTATCATTGATAAATGCAATGAAGGGAACAAGTGACTCATTGAAAATAAACATAGTGCTAGGTTTCCAGACTTGGAACCATAGTCTAGGAGTTTAGATATGACACCACAGCAGGAACTGGTTCTCACAAATAAAATACAATCCCTACTGATAAAAATATCCTATCATTTATGAACTTGTGAATGCCTTTTTTGTTGCTTTTTATGAAATAATAGCATTTTTTCTGAAGGCTAGGAAATCCAAGCTCAAGGTCTCTTTTGGTTAGGACCCAGGCTCTCTGTTTCCAAGATGATACCTTGTCACTGCACTCTTCAAAGAGGGGCTGCTGTATCTTCACTATAGGAGATCTAAGGGCAAGGAGGGGAGAATTCTCTTCATCAAACACATACCAGGACTTGTAATCTACTTACCTGTCAAGTACCTCCTAAAGGCAATGCCTCTTTCTAATAAGCCTTGGATGATGAAGTTTCAGTGTTAGTTCTGAGAAGACAAAAATATTCTAAACATAGCAAAGCTAGGTGCCAGTGGTTCAAACCTGTAATCCTAGCTACTCAGAAGGCTGATATCTGAGGATCACAGTTCAAAGCCAGTCCGGGCAGAAAAGTCCGGGAGAATCTTATCTCCAATAAACCACTAGAAAACCAGAAGTGGAGTTGTGGCTCAAGCGGTAGAGTACTTGCCTTGAGCTGAAGAGCTGAGGGACAGCGCCCAAGCCCAGAGTTCTAGCCCCACGACCAACCAAAAACAAATGTCCTACACATAGCACAGATATTTATTGAAAATGAAGTAGTAGTTTTTTAATACTATCCTATACAAATAATAGTAGAAAATATTAGGAGTGATGTTTAGAGTTGAAGGTAACTGTCATACAGGAAGTGGACATGGTGGGAGAGGTAGAGTGGAGGAATGCTTTCTTGTTATGATTTGAAGTACCAATGAGAGTTTAACCATGTCACATGAATTATTTTAATGAGAATAAAAATATTTGAAGAAAATCTTGAGTGACAGCCGGACATTGACATTGCAGAAGATCTAAGTCTGATGTTAAAAATCAACCCATTCTAAAATGGAATCTGACAGAGTAGAAATCCTAGAACCCGAGATGAATGCTAAATACTTAAAAGGACTAGATTTTAACAAGAGTATCTGCCTCTTAGTTTTCTATTATGTAGCCAGAGTGACCAATAATAATTACTTGGATTCTAACAATTCTGATTAATTTTGACTGTTTTTGAGATATATGTAAATAGATTTATGTACTATGTGTTTTTCTGTGTTTGGTTTCTTTCATTCAACATTGTATTTGTGAGATCCTTCCATATTCGTGTATTTATTGGTAGATTCTTTATACTCACACTGCATAGCACTGTTTTCAAGACTTCGTATGTTTAGAAAAAATCTGGAGTGTTTAGTAAAGCAGATCTCTTGATCCACTTTCAGAACTTCTGTTTTAGCTACTCTAGGGTAAGTTTTAAGGACTGGTTTTACTAACAATGCCCATATGTGATGCTGGAATGGGGATCGTATCTTGAGAACCATTTCTATAGAGGATGCCATATAGGAATAGACTACCATGCTTTCAATAGGCATTTGGTTTGTGATTACTGTTTTCTTTCTTGAGATAAGGTCTCCCTGTTGCTTAGGTTGGCCTGGAACTCTTTATCAGAATTCCCACTTGTGCCTCTCAAGTGCTGAAATTACAGATATATACCACAATGCCCACCTTTTTCTGATCACTTTAAAAAATATTATTCATGTATTTACTCTTGGCTATACTAGTTTATTCTGATAATCTTCATTAATTCCTTTATTAAAAATAAATAGCTCATGTAGTGAGACTATGTATTATCTTATTTTTAAAAATACATTGTACAGACAAAGGATAATAATGACATCATATTGTTTTCTGAGTGCCAAGAAATAAAGTCATTTTATTACCATCTCCAGTTTGCTTATGAGAAAGTAAAAAGTATAGGATACTGAGGTTGGCAAAGTTCAAGGACATGTCCTTAAGTACCACATCTCTTCCCCTTGACATGCCATAGTAAGTATGCCAAGCCAGAAGTGTAATCTATATAAATATAGATCAGAAGATACAGGAGAAATCACTCTCACTGCAGAAATCCCTGCCTTGCATTCATAGAGCCAATACTTCAGCTGATGGGACAGATACAAAGTGTATGCAATAAAGGATAACAGCAGGTGGGTACAAGTCAGTGAGCTCAATTTCATTTGATAAAAAATACAGAAAGAATTCAAAAAGAAAAGAATTGAGTCCTACAATCCACGGAGAAATTTAGTAAACACTGTGAAAGGGCCTTCTAGGCAGGGGGGATATTCTGAGTAAAAGTATCATATGTTCTGACAACTGAAAATAGTTCTATCTGGTTGAGACATGGGGTGAATATGGATGAATTGCATCGTAGAAAACACCTCATGGGGGCTTTGTTATATGAGAGTTTAGAAAAAGGTAAGCAAGGGAAATGCGGTCAGATTTGCTCTGTGTGTGTGTGCATGTGTGTGTATGCATATGTGCAGAGCATGTGTGCACTGGGTCTGGAGCTTGAATTCAGAGGCTAGGTATTGTCCTCAAGGCATTCTGCTGGTTAATTGAAGATGAGACTTTGGAATTTTTTCCTGCTAGCTGGCTTCTAACCTCAGTCCTCAAATCTCAGCCTTCTGAGCATCTGTGATTATAGATATGAGCCTCTAGTACCTGGTTCAGAAGCAGAAACGGTCAGATAAGTTGATGTTAGGTGAAATGAGCCCCAAGATAGGGACTCAAATGTTTTATTTTCTTACTTGTTATTGTTTCTAACATATTTATGAGATGATTTCTTTGTTGCTTTGGATGTCTCTCCCCCACGGTATAACCCCTGTCACTGTATTTGATTTTGGTATCATTTGGGGAAGGGAAGGGAAAAAACAAATTGTTTAAATAAGGATACAGTTTGACCCATTGCAACAATGAGAAGTACAAGACGTTATGTCGAAAAATGAACTTTACAACTTTGGTGCAGGGGAGGGGGGAGGAAGAAGGGGAGGTGCGGGGAAGAAGGGGAGATGGGAAGGGTAAACAAAGGAGGAGGCAACAATGCTTGATAAGAAATGTACTCATTACCTTGCTCATGTAATTGTAACCCCTCTGTACGGTATTTTCACAATAAAAATAAAATAAAATAAGTTTAAAAATTTGCCTTTTAAAGGATCACTAAGATGTCAGATAAAGGATAGACTATAAAAAAGGAAGAAAACTATACATTGTCATAACTGAGAATTTTAAGGAGTATTCAGTCAATGGTACATTTTCCTCAAAATTTCTAGCCATAATAGAGCAAGTGTTTGATATAATTTTTGTTAAGCACTTTAAGTAATTTCTAATATTAATCTATCTATGCCTACTATAGTTATTATCTACTAAAACAAAGATAATGATAAAAATGTCATTCCATTGTAATACTTCACTTGAAATCACTCTGTCACCAAAGATAACACAATAGATAAGTTACAAAAGTATTCTGGAAAATTACAGACTTGAAAGAAATTGAACTGATTGTAAAAACAAATTATTTCAACTTGATTGATTGGTTCTAAGAATACAGAGTACTTCTAAAGGGTTGGGTATAACAATAGTCATGAAATTAAAAGAAGTGATATTCCTCTGGTATGTGAGAACTCTCTGTTATAGAGCTACAGAACTAGGTATATACATACTCTGTTCCTCTTGGGCAGTACTTTCAAAAATTTTAGATACACTGAAAATGTTAATTATGACGATGGCATTAATTAACTACTGCTCATTAAGTACCTATTGTGAATTGAATGTTTCATTTTTAAATTAATTTTATTTCTAATTAACATTTTTTATTATTGTATAAGTGGTTTCAACTCAATGGTCAAGTGTTTCATTTCTATTATTTCAATTATATAGATTAATTATCCTTTCTTTGAAATGTTAGGCATCAGAAGTGTTTTAGATTTCAGATCTGTGATTGGATTTTGGAATATTTGTATATGTGTGTGTGTTTGCATGTATCTTTTAGGACAAGATTGAAATAAAAATATGAAATTCACTGTTTCATATACAATGTACATATTCTGAGGTAATTATATATATATGCATACTGTGTGTGTGTGTGTGTGTGTGTGTGTGTGTGTGTGTGTGTGTGTGTGTGTGCGTGTGTGTGTGTACCTTCATTTTCGCTGAATCCCATCAGAGGCAATTGGGAATTTTCCACTTGTGAGGTCGTGTCAATACTCTGAAAGCTCTGGATTCAAGTATTTTGGACTTTAGATGTTCAGGTTAGGAATGTTCAGCCGTTTCCAATTCTATGAAGCTGGTATCATTATTCCCATTTAGCGATAACAAAACTAAGGCTTAAATAATTTATCCAAAACACTCACATTGTATGTGTTAATCACTTACAATGTGAGGGTTTTAAGCCTCACATTTATGAGGGTTTTAAGACTCACATGAATGTTACCTAGAAACTCATGTCTTCAATTATGACATAAATCTCTTTGTTCTCTAGATCTGCATGTGATGCTCAATTTTCAATAAATAACTGGCTCCAAAATACATGAAATATGTCAAAAAATGCATTGAACTAAGCTTTTTAGGGCCTAAATAACTTTCTTTAAATCTTCATAAAAGATAAGAATGATATACAATTAACAGAATTATATCCCATAATTATAGCCATAAGGAATAGGACTATAATTATAACCATAAGGAATAGGAAAAATGTATAAAATTTAGAACTGATTTCAAAACATTTTGTAAATTAATTCTAAAAAAAAAGAAAGATAAACATAATGAAAGTAGAGATCTTTATAGAAAGGACAAGAGAAGGGGTATAAGAGGAAGATTTATATGCAATGGGAACTAGAACAATAGATAAAATATATGTAAGCGCTCGTGCCTGCTATCACAGCTACTAAGGAGACTAAATCTGAGGATCCTGATTTGGAGCTTAGCCAGACAGGAAAGCCTGTGAAATTATTTCTGATTAACAAGAAGTAGATGAGTTGTTTAAGTGGTAGAGAGCAGAGAGCCAGCCTTGAATGAAAAAAAGCAAGGGAAAGCACTCAGCAAGCCCCAGTACTGGGAAAAAAGGGAACACACACACACACACACACACACACACACACACACACAGAGAGAGAGAGAGAGAGAGAGAGAGAGAGAGAGACACACACACACTCTGCACATAGATAAGGAAACTGAGAGTGTGATAGGGTTTAAGGGTTTGGTGGAAAGGGATACAGATATCCAAGACAATACTACACAAGTATCCCTTCTGATTACTTTGGTAATTAAACTTTATGTCATAACATTATAGAGAGGAATGACCCCCATGAAAATATCAAGTAAATATACGGACATAAAACTAGGAATATTTCATCCCCCAACTCTAAAGCAGAGGGAAGACATTGGGATTTTGCAGAGGGATTAGGCAGCCAAGAGTTGGAGTGTTAAGTGCTGGTTAGCTTGGAACTTGTGTGCCTCAAAGTTATTGACTATTAAAGGTGTATGTTCTGTTGGACACTAGTGGCTCACCCCTGTAAATCTTAGCTTAAAAATTGCTTTTACATATAAAATTAATGATTATAAATACTAAGAATGAAGCTGACATAACTAATTTAAATATTTCATTAGTTATTTCTGGACTTTGACTTTAGTCAGTTTCATATTTCTAAACTAATTTCAAAGTATTTTTATGCTTCCAGCACTTATGTAAGTCCTTGAAAAGCTAGCAGGTGCAAGGCTTAGGGTCTACATTGTATAACAGAACCAATGGTCATGCACCACATGTTACATTGAGTATGCACTGGTGTGGCATGAAGACAGGCACACTTTCTCCTGCATCAACCTATGAGGGAAAACTCCAGTCATTCTCATAGAGTGTTTTGAAACAGAAGTTCAAATTCTACAAATACACACATACACACACACACACACACACACACACACACACACACACACACACACACTCACACACATACACACACAGAGGCATTTTACCAGGGGCAAGATCACAGAAGATCCATCCTCTTTCCAGTAGTCCCTTTTCTCCAAAGGCTTTTCACTTAGCAACCAGTAATTTTGTCTGACTCATCTCTTAACATTTATTATAAATATAAAATGGTAAATTTCTAACTACATTGTTCTCTCTGATGTATTCAGTGTCACACTTCTACTGTAAAAATAAGCCTTTTCTTCACATCTATTTACTATCTAATTTATATAATTATCCATACATCTACCCACATAGCTATCTATCTAGCTAGCTAGCTATCTGTCTGTCTATCTGTCTATCATCACTGGTGTCTTGTACTTTTGGAAGAACCAATGTGTAGCCTTGGATTCTTATTCTATTCAGTGGATTATTGTCTACTTACATTTTCATAGATATGGCCAAATGAGACTTTTTTAGAACTGATCAATTGCCATATTCCTTTGTGATGTCCCCAGATATTTATATATATTATTTTCCTAGGAATTCTAGATCTTATTAGTGTGGAAAGGTACTAAGGAAAAAAGATTTGAGTGCTTGATAATGGGTTTAATTAATTTTCTTTAGTAAAGAAAGCTAGAAAACACAAAATATATCCATGCATTCAAACTTCTACTAAGCTTTACATTCTAATCCAGACTTCATAGAATTTTTCCTTTACTATCAATATTCCATTGTAATGCCCATCTATAATGAGAAATTTTGTTCCCACCATAAATACATTTCCTTACTTGTTCAATTTATTTAGTTCTACAATATACACAAAGTTTCAGAATAACTAAATTCTTACACTCCTAAAAAGGACAGCAAAAAAGGGTTTATAATTTTTCCACGTTTTTATTTAGTAAGAGCTTGCTGAATAACCTAAGGTAGCCTCAAAAGCATGATCCTTCTGCCTCAATCTCCCAAGTAATAAGTATACAAGTCTGTTTGACCACCACCTCTAACATTGCCTTTGCTAGGCAAGCTTTTTGCCACTAGCTATATGTTAACTCTTTATCTTCTTTAGATTAAAGATATAACGCAAAGCTATTTTATGCCAAAATAACTGGGATAAGTTGGATTTATTTAATACTATTTCTGGTTCATTTTCAAATGTGAGGTATGGATAATTTCTACTCCACTTATTAGCTTAAATAAAACTTTCTAATGCTCTGAATTAAGTTCTGTTAGGTGATTTCAGTATCTTTGTTTTTCTGTGAAGAAATTTCCCTTTGAATCTGCTGTGTTTCAAAATAGCAGTGATCTGGTCTCTCATTTCACCTCTGTTAACCTCTGAACAAGTGGTGAGTTTCAACACAGTTTTACTGAAAAAAAATGAATTTTATGTAATAATTGCTACAGGATTTTTTAAAAAATAGGAATTGGAAGAGGTAAGTTGTTACCTATCTTTCTGCTCTATTCCACCTCTTTTCTTTCTGATTTCACAGGCAGAAGAGATACTATTTGAAGTTTGTTGACAAACATTTCTTAAGATGTTGGGTATATTCTAGGCACTGAAACAACTAGATCGATCTGAGGATTAGCATCTAGTGTCAAAATGAAATTGTCCTGTGACATGAGGCATCCACTGAGAACATTATGAACTTTTTCTACATATATATCAAAAAAGTACATGTTTTTATTTGACTAATAATAAGCACATTTCTGTTTATTTAAAGTATATTTTTGCCTGGTTTGCTTTCCCTCTAGTGATTAAATGGCAAAATTAAATTTCTCACTTGGAGTCCAATATATCAAGTTTGTGTAAGAGTGTGAAAATCCATTACTGACATCACTATGCTATAAATCATTGTAAATAATTTTTAAGATGGGTCAAATCTATGTAACCTAATTTGGACCCACCAAATGAAAATTATGTGTTCAAAATTAATTTTTTCATATGTATTTACAAATGATAAAAAGAAGACACAAGACAATGTATCTTCAACAATAGGGGACAACCTCTTCACACAAAATTTAAATTAAGTAGGAAAAATATTAACATGAAGTGTTTTTTTGTCTCATTTTCTCCCTAGATTCTATGAGGTGTGCACCTTCTTTCTCTATAGTCTAAACAGATTATTGCTTATTTCTGTTAAATTCCTATGATGCAGTTGATAAGATTTCCTTCTTTTGCCTTAATTGCTGGAGAAAAGAGTATAGTAATGAACTAGAGAATGCAAAAGGAACTCCCATGGACTTATGAGCAAGTTTATGCTAGAATCCAGAAAAGTCTTTCCCTGTATCTCTCCTCTTCTGAAAGGAAAGCCTTGGATAAAGCCAGTGTTTATTATTAAATAATGGTCCATTTTCAGGATATATTTTTTGAAGATTTAAAATTATATGATGTTCCTCATACTTTGACTGATGGTTAGTGATCATAAGCAATTTGTAGGCCTTATGTGGGTTCTCTTTCTTTTTCTGTGCACAGGTCTGTTCTGTGGACAAATATAAATTAACGCTCAGATACAATTTCTGTTATGTATGATTGCGTGTAAAGGGGAACAGTAAGAGGGATAAACCTGAAATTATTCTTAATAGTGAAGCAAGAATAAAGCCAGTCACTGCAGACACAGCACTTATACTCTCAGCAGCATGCACTGGAGGATTTTTTTTTAATTTTAATTTTATTGTAAAGGTGTTATACAGAGGAGTTGCATTTATATAAGTAGTGCAATGAGTACATTTCTTGTTGAACAGTGTTACCCCCTCTCCTGTTTTATTTTTCTTTCAGAGGATTTTTCTGACACGAGACAACAAAAACAGTGCCCACAAATTCCAAGAGTCTGTTCTAAGAGTTATCAATCATAGTTTTTAATGGACACAAAGTCAAAACTGACCATGCCTGGCCTTGTAGCAAGATTCAAAATGTTGACCAAATATTGTCACAAAACATTCAGGTGTTAGCTGGTTGGTGGCTCATGCCTGAACCCTCGCTACTCAGGAGGCTTAGATCTGAGGATTGAGGTTCAAAACCAGACTGGGCAGGCAATTCCGTAAGACTCATCTCAAATTAAGCGCCAAAGACCTGGAAAAGGAGGTGTGACTCAAGTAGTAGAACATTAACCTTGAGCAAAAACCTCAGGAACAGCAAGCTGGCTCAGAGTTCAAGTTGTGACATACCAAAAGAAAATCAATCAAACAAACAAAAAGAACTATGAAAGTCTTACAAAATCTGATATACTCAACAATCTTGTTAAGGGAGGTTTTCAGATAACAGAAGGCAAGCAAGAGCTAGGTAACAGAATTGCTAATACAGAGGAAGGGCCAATTCCTAAGAATTAAATCTCAATGTATCCTGGGTTTAGGTTAACATACAAGGTCTCTAATGATTAGATGTTAATTAGGTTACTTACAGAAGCCTTACTACTTTGGCCATAAAATATATCCATTTCAAACAGGTGTTATACGATTGGATTCCTGTTATGTTTACGATAAACAATCTTATGCCAGGTATACCCTGCTGTGAATTACAACTTTCTTGTTAGCAATACCCTGGGTTTTTGGTTAAAGGATATTATCCTTAGAATATTTGTTTATAAGGATATTTAACTAGTCATCTTTTCTCTTCCCTAAAAGTATCCTCTTAAAATGGTAACAAATGAATTGGAAACCTTTTGTTTATTTCTCAGATGGCAAAATCCAGTGGGTTGAAATCCAGCCAAGTTCTTCCTTTCTGAAATCTGAATTCATTTTGTAATTACTTAAGAACAGAATCAGATAAACTTTAAGGAATTTTGTTTGTCTCATATTCATTTACCTAGTAAATGTATCTCACATCAAATTTTAATAGGTAAAACAGTTCAAGCATTGGTGGCTCATGCCTGTAATCCTAGCTATTTAAGAAGCTGAGGTCTGAGGATCATGGTTTGAAGCCAGCCAGGACACAAAAGTCCATGAGTCTCTTACCTCCAATCAAACTCTTGAAAATCGCAAGTGGCTCCATGGCCCAAAGTGGTAGAGCACTAGCCTTGAGCAAAAGAGCTCAGGGACAGTGCTCAAACCCTGAGTTCGAGCACCACGACTCACACAAAAAAAGGAAAGGGAAGGAAAGAAGAATGAAAGAGGGAAGGAAAAAGGGAAGGGAATGGAAGGGAAGGGAAGGGAAGGGAAGGGAAGGGAAGGGAAGGAAAGGAAAGGGAAGGGAAGGGAAGGGAAGGGAAGGAAAGGAAAGGAAAGGAAAGGAAAGGAAAGATAAAGGAAAGGAAAGGAAAGGAAAGGAAAGGAAAGGAAAGGAAAGGAAAGGAACGGAACGGAAAGGAAAGGAAAGGAAAGAAAGGAAAGGAAAGGAAAGGAAAGGAAAGGAAAGGAAAGGAAAGGAAAGGAAAGGAAAGGAAAGGAAAGGAAAGGAAAGGAAAGGAAAGGAAAGGAACGGAACGGAAAGGAAAGGAAAGGAAAGAAAGGAAAGGAAAGGAAAGGAAAGGAAAGGAAAGGAAAGGAAAGGAAAGGAAAGGAAAGGAAAGGAAAGGAAAGGAAAGGAAAGGAAAGGAAAAAGGAAAGGAAAGGAAAGGAAAGAGGAAAGGAAAGGAAAGGAAAGGAAAGCACTGGCCTTGAGCAAAAGAGCTCAGGGACAGTACTCAGATCCTGAGTTCAATCACCATGATTCACACATACAAAAAGAAGAAGAAGGAAAGGAAAGGAAGGAAGGAAGGAAGGAAAGAAGGAAGGAAGGAAGGAAAGAAGGAAGGAAGGAAGGAAGGAAGGAAGGAAGGAAGGAAGGAAGGAAGGAAGGAAGGAAGGAAGGAAGGTAGGAAGGAAGGAAGGAAGGAAGGAAGGAAGGAAGGAAGGAAGGAAGGAAAAAATAAGGAAAGAAAAAACGTACACATGATACTTAAAAACGTGCTCTTTACTATCTGGCATAAGGGAGATGGGACAAATTGATATAATCTGGGCAGACTTTGTGACCTGTCTTATTTCCTTCCTCTTTGAATTTAACTTGTTCTCTCAGTGTGATATAGTAAGGATGCATTATGCTAGGGGATTATATCCTGTCTTATAAAATCAAAGCATACTCACCCAAAATGCAAAATAGGAGTAAACGTAATAGAGTAAGTCACATTTACTAATTTAATAAATAGAATAAATAGAGTAAGTGTAAGTAAAATAGTAGAGTAAGTAATATTTACTAATGTTAGTAAATATCCTTTAATGATATATATTCTCTCTTGAATGGGATCAACTTAATTTATCATTAATAAATTCATGACCCATTATTAAATTCAGAAATCTCTCTTAGCAGCATCTCATACCAGCTGGAAATATTTTGTAAAGAAATTGTGATATCTCAACCATAGCTTCTCATGAACAGTTTCATATCAAACTAAATGTCAGTAGATATCCTTCCAGTTTAGTTTTTGCTCATAGTTAATGAATAAGCAAGAATTAGATATCTTGCATATAAATAATACAAAAGAAAAGAAAACTAAGCAATATTAGGACTATGAGCCGGTTGGCTTTGTGTCTTCCACTTGATGGGCTTTGATACCCTGTAACTACTATAAAAATTTACTTTTTAAAAAAGAATCCATGGGCATTTAGAGCTATAACATCAGTGCAGAGAAATTACACATGGTAGGAGTATACAGCTTCTCTGAGACTTTTCACAAAATATGTGAGCAATGGCACATACCATATAAATCTATTTTTATTTCATATTTATTTACATTTATGCTGTATTTATTATATCATAATATTTATATATTTATTGCTGATACCATGGTTTAAACTCAAGGTCTTGTGCTTGCTTAGCTTGTTTTCTTTGCTGGCATTTTACTACTTGAACATGTCTCCAGTCCTGTTTTTTGCTGTCTGTTTCGGAGATAGATTCCCATGTACTTTTCTGCCTGGGCTGGCTTTGAACAGTGATCCTCTGAATCTGAGACTCCTGAGTAGCTAAGCTTATAGGCATAAGCCAAATCTATTAAGCCACCTCTGTTTTAGAGATTTCATGACAGTTCAAATGTAACTATAGGCTTAAAGAGAAAGATATACAGGATAGACTATTATATATTTTTGAAAAGCAACTAAATTATAATCAAATCCACGTCCTTGAATATAGTTGATATAGATTTTAAGAAAAAAGTTTGAAACTACTAATTTGCCAATCTTAATGAGCTTATATTTATTTATTATCGTCTAATCTATTATTGAAAATAGCTCTAAGAAAATCTTATGTTCTACCCATATTAGTAACATCTCAATGTGGAAACAGCTTTTGCTTGAAGTACAATTGAATCTCAATGTGGATGGTACTCAGGAGTTTGTAGAGGAGCCCCTTCTGTCCTCTTAAAGATGTGCCTACTGCCATCAGAGTACTGGCTGCCAACCTTCTGCCTTTCAAGTCCAACAGATGAGGGATTCTAAGAAACATCACTTCTTGCCTGTGAAACACACTGGGCATAGAAAGAGGGTTACCACAGGCCAAGGATGGATACCATAGCTTACTATCTCACTATCTGGTACATTGAAATTTTATTTAAAGCATCTGTATGCAAACTTTGTATGTTAACATTCATGTATTTACCTCAAAGATATGATTTATATCTTCTTTATATAAAAATTAGCCACTTTAAAGTATAGACTGAAGGAAATTCAAAATGGATTTGTCTCACAGTTGAAAGTAATCATGTCGAGAAGACATAACCTTTTGATACTTATATTTATCATTTTAGTCACAAATGTTGCAGAATACTCTGAATTTTGCTTTGTGTTTTGATAAGCAAGAACTGTGGTTTATCATTCTTCAGTGTCACAAGCATGACTAGAAGACAATAATGGTTAAGATAAATTTGTGATCTTTTCTTCATTAGAAAAAAGGTTTTAAGAATCAACATATAAGTATGTATTTACTTCAGTTAACAATACTATTTTAAAATGTTTAATATTTATTTGAAATCATTCCAGGGAACCATATGGAAGGGGCTAATAATATTCCTCTTCCTCCTCGTCGTCGTCCTCCTCCTCCTCTTTCTCGTCCTCCTCCTCCTCCTTGTCCTCCTCTTCATCCTCCTCCTTCTCCTCCTTCATGAGTCCTCGGGTTGAACTCTGTCTGGGCACTGTCCCTGAGCTGCTTTTGCTCAAGGCTAGCAGTATACCACCTGAGGCACAGCACTACTTCTGGCTTTTTCTGTTTTTGTGCTACTGAGGAATCAAACCCAGCGCTTTATACATGCTAGATAAACACTCTACCACTAGGCCACATTTCCAGCCCAACAATACTATTTTTAAATTAAGGATCTGTAGGAAATAAATTGGTAGTTTGCCAATTTGTTTTTCACATGAATGGTTTATACTGGATATATTTATGAGTTATTGAATTATCAAGTCCTTTTATGTGTATAATTGTTTGAAATGATGCTATATATCAGACATTCATATCTAAATTTATGAGGAAGAAATATGGAGGCTAACATCACAGATAGTCAGTGATATTATCTAGGAATTGGATCTGGGTGGCTCCTGCTAACCAATTGCAATTGAAGGTAATATTATAGAACTAGTGGGAACTATATGTTTTTTTTAAATTTCAGTATACTAAAAGCCAAAAAGCTGAAGTATCTTGCCTTTGACTATATTGCGAACTGCAGAGCTGGAATTATAAGGTACAATAGCAAGGCTACGTTAAGCAAGATTGTAGCAAACTTGAATCTCAGTGGATTTAATATAGAAAAGTGTGCTTTATTCTTTCATAATGGCTACTAGGTATTCAGAACACCCTGAGAAATGTATTCTACTTCCCTTACTGCCTTAGACTGGAAGTGACACATTAAATTCCTTTACAAAGAATGAAAACAAATGATCTCAACTACACTTTCAGAATGTGTGCAGGAATGTAGTCTTCTTACAGATGTCCTTGTCAGAATGAGTCCTTATACTCTGCTACTTACTCTTATCGTGACACTTATCTATGTCTCAACTTAGATACTGTGAACTTTGAATCTGGTCTGATGTTATTCAAAGAAAATTTGTATCCTTAAGAACTGTTTATTCTTAGCTTTCCTTGCTTTAAAAATATTAACTTAAATATTAAAAATATTAATATTCTTATAATGGATGGGATTTGGGATATTTCCTTTATCATACACAATATTAGACAATAATAAACCCTTATTCAAAATTGATAGAGAAACGCATTAGGCTTCAAGAAAGAATTTAGGTTTCAGATTTATTTCTTCAGGTTTTACAGTGAAAATGAGCACTCTGAACATTTCATATCCCTATTTTCTCTTGAAAAATGTCATTCTATAGCTCCAACTACATTTTCTTAGGTGAAATAGCTACAAAAAATATCATTGTAAAACAGAGGAAAATTAAGCCAAGAAATGATGTTTTTATAGTACTCTGAACAAAAGCATGGTATATAAATGAGAGACATACACTTCATATTTATCATATTCATATAATATATAATGATGCAAAAATTCTAAAATTAAGTAATATTTTAATAAAAGATATAAACCTCACTCTACACTGACACCAAAGGACAATAAAATACGGTAGAACAATTTAATATCACCGAACAAGTTGTGCCATGAAGATTTTACTCTGCAGCCATGTGCCCATAGAGGCCTGGCTCATAGCCTCTGGGACCTTTGGAAAGCTCTATCTTTGTACAGAGAATTGGGACAAACAAGAGGCTTTATACTAAGGATGACACGTGTGAATGTTTTTGTTATCCTAGGATGCTGACCATAGTATGTAAGTTTACTTCAATGGAGACAGGAGGTTATAAGGACTGAATCTCATAGCTGATTCATGACTCCATGAGCAGCCCCCAGTAAAAACTCTGATGTTAACACTCTTGTGAGTTTCTCTGGTTGGTACCATACCTTGTCTCATACTGTTGCTGGGGGAATTAACTTCTGTCTGCTTCTACTATATTAGTCAAGAATAACTCAAAGTTTGCTCATGGACTTTGCTGTCAGGTTTGCTTTTAATGCCTTTGCTTCAATTTTCACTGCAATAAATGGCACTGCTTTAGCCAGATCTTCAAGTCTTTCCAGTGAATTACTAAAAAGGAGGGAGTTCTTAAGTCCTTTAAAGCTCAAAGTGAATGAAAGTTCATAAATAATTTTCTAAACAAATTATGAGACCAATTATCATAATAATATTTCAAGTATTTGTTAGGCACTTTTGAATGAATATCCTTTTCTCTATTCTCTATAAAGACACAAAGAATCCAGCATCATTTTAATCTGTAGACGTCTAAAAGCTTTGTGCATAAGGGTGTGAATTTTAACCTAATCTTACAGAGCTCAGGAGAGAATAGAGCAATGCTTGAAAGCTGCAATCCAGACAACAGTGTGATGAAAAGAAATGAGTTGAAATGTGACTATGAGGTAAGTAAAAAGTTAGTCCTAGCAATGTAGATTGGGGCCAAGTTGAAGAGGTTTTTGATTTTGCTGTTGTTTTCCATGAGACCAACAGATACACTTTCAGTAAATTTCAGTTAATCAGATTTCTGAAAGTTTCTGTATGAAGACAATTCCCTATAGGGATCTCTGTATGCTGCTAAATTCTAATCAAAATCTTACTGTTAGAAAAAGAACCTGTAATAAGGATATTGCAGTATTCCACACATATCCTCTCACTGTGACGTCCTTATCAAATTTACACAATACAGAACTGCAAAAGTGATTTGTCTCCAGCCAGAAGTTGTTTTCTCCACCTACCGTCTAAGAATCCAGCTATGTTCTCTTGGATTATTGTAAATCACAGTAGTAAAGGTTTCACAATCACAATCATAATTTGGGTAATGAAATATGATGCAAATCCACTTCTATCCCAGTTTCCCTGTGTTTTCCCTGGCTCTAAAGCTTCCAGAATGACTGTTGTCAGAAAGATGCACTGGCATTTATGTTATTGATCACAGAGAACCTGAATGCATACTGGTTTATTTGGAATTTATTTTTGAGGGATGAGGGTTAGAATGGGTGGAGCTCATAAGGTATCAGGTTGAGGTAAATATTTGGATTACACAAGAACATGAGGACCTCATGTAGGGTTTCAAAGGTTATAGCTTCATGATGACCACCTCACATTTTCACTTGCACCAGCTTGCCCACTGCCTTTTCCCCACTGCTATATAAAGATAATATATCAAAGATATGCACTGATTTTAGTTTGTATTGTTTGTTTGTGTTTCTTCTGTCAAATGTGGAATATAAAGGCAATCTGTATTTGATGTTCCTTAATTTGATTCACTTCAAAATTCAGGTGATTTGGCCACATTGAAGTACTAATTTTCTCACAGCTATAGACTATCTTTCACATTTATGAATGTATCATCTGTGTTTATATTATGTGAACGTTTATTCCATTTGCTTCTTACTATTTAGTAGACATGAGCTTGCAATACAATAAAATTAGACCTCTTATTTATTTCCTTTTCCTTAAAATTATATTCTTTCATATATTTCCTATCTCAATGTCATCAATGTCCACGATGATTTCTAAGTCAGAAGCTGCAATCATTATGACTTTTCCCACTTCTTCATAAGTCCATTTAGCCACCAGGTTCCAGATAATTTACTGCCAGAAACTTCATTATCCTATGCTCATTTTTTCCTGTTCTCCTATATATAAACAGCAGCATTACTTTAGGCAACTATTCTTGTCTGATTCCTGTTTCTTGTTTTGTATTTTTCACTTTGAAAATATATCATGAAATGTTGTAACAGATGCTTAGAGTATAGAGCATGAGACGTAAAAGGGTCAAGGTAAATCTTGTTTCCTTATGCTGCTAATCCTAGAGGAGTCTTCTATTGAGGAAAACGAACTGGAGCTATAGAATTGGAGTTCTATTGATATGTTAGGCTGAGCACCTGGGTGGAGATGTTGAATTGATGACTGACCCATAAATTGGATTTAAGGATACAGATTTTGGAAGTCACCTGGTTAGTAGTGGTATCAAAAAGCCAAAAGTTTGGATAAGGTCAAAAGGAACTGAGTCTAAGTAGAAAAGGTAGCTGTCTGTAGACTAATAAGTAGAAATTTCCAATTATTTAGGGGATGAGATAAAGGGGACAAGGGAAGTATAATGTAGGTGAAGGTCAGCTACAGGGAAATGTAGTTGTAGATGTGGGAGGGAAGGGATGGTAGGGGAAAAACAAAGGAGGAGGCAACAATGCTTGATAAGAAATGTACTCATTACCTGGCTCATGTAACTGTAACCCCTCTGTACAATATTTTCACAATAAAAAACTTATTTAAAAAAAGAATAATTGAGGTGATTAAGCAGGAGCTTCCAGAGATGTGGAAGATAACCCTCACAAGTGTGGTGTTGGAAACGAAGTGATAGGCTCTGGGAACTGAAGGTGAAGGGGAAATAGATGAGAACAATTAGCAACTTGAAGGTTATTGGTGACTTTCTAATTCTACTAAAACATTGGGGCAAAAATCAATTTTGAAGAGTGTCTAAAAAGAATTAGATAATAGATTGAGAAGGAAGAGTATAAGTGAGGTGTATAAGGAAGAGTATATAAGTGAGCAGAGAGGGGCTGGGAAGATGGCTCAGTGGTAGAGCTCTTGCCTTGCATGCCTGAGGCCCTGGGTTCGATTCCTCAGCACCACATAAGCAAAAAAGAAAAAAGCCGGAAGTGGCGGTGTGGCTCAAGTGGTAGAGTGTTAGCCTTGAGCTGAAGAGCTGTGGGACAGCGCCCAAGCCCAGAGTTCAGGCCCCACGACCGGACCCCCCCAAAAAAAATAAGTGAGCAGAGAAATGGGATGGTTTTCTAAAAAGAGAAGTACACTCTAAAAGGGTTTTTGAGATGAGAGGTGTTTCATGCTACTGAGCAAGAGAAAATTGATGGCACAGGCAAGGAAGAAGAGAGGGAGCAGAGTAATGTTCTTGATAAGCAAGAGGGGATTGGATCTGATACATGAGTGGAAGGACTGGATTTATCTAAGATCATGGAGATTTCCTGAATGCACAGAAGAGGAGGCCGAATGCATAGCTCAGATGTGGACAGATGAGATGTGATGAGAGCTTGTGAAGTTTTCTTCCTGTTGATGCAATTCTCACTGAGAAATGCAAACCAGGGCACTGGGAAGGTGGCTCAGTGGTATAGCGCTTGCTTTGCATGCATAAGGTGCTGGGTTCGATTCCTCAGCACCACATAAGCAAAAAGAAAAAAGCCTGAAGTGGTGCTGTGGCTCAAGTGGTAGAGTGCTAGCCTTGAGCTGAAGAACTGAA
This sequence comes from Dipodomys spectabilis, assembly GCF_019054845.1. Classification (NCBI taxonomy): domain Eukaryota; kingdom Metazoa; phylum Chordata; class Mammalia; order Rodentia; family Heteromyidae; genus Dipodomys; species Dipodomys spectabilis. The sequence goes on from NW_024870689.1 coordinate 4,448,455, forward strand.
GGACAGCGCCCAGGCCCAGAGTTCAGGGCCCACGACTGGACCCAAAAAAATAAAAGAAATGCAAACCAAGGTCATGATCTGGAAGTGAGGAACTGAAAACTTTGGGAGGTAATTTTCTTTTTCTCATGTCTTAAAGAAATTTATAAGCCTATGAACTGGGTACCTGTAGCTCACATCTGTAATCTTAGCTACTCAGGAGGCTGAGATCTGAGAATCATGGTTGAAAGCCAGCCTAGGCAGGAAAATCTGTGAGATTTTTATATCCAGTTAACCACCAAAAGCCAGAATTGAAGCTGTGGCTCAAGTGGTAGAGCACAAGCCTTGAATGAAAAAGGTAAAGGACAACACCCAGGTCCTGAGTTCAAGCTTTGGGACTAGTACATGTACACACATGTACGAGTGCATGCACACATGCCACCACACCCACACATGGCTACTTGAATAAAAATAGAACAATTTATACAAGAAGTTGGAGATTTAAAAGATAAAAAAAGATACATAAACCTTCAGCTAAGCTGACTAAAGGAAGGAGGAAACAGGCTCAAATGAATAAAATTGTTGGTGGGAGTATAAACTTGTTCAACCACTTTGGAAAGTAATATGCAGGTTCTTCAAAAGACTCCACATAGAGCTCCCCTATAACCCAGCAATTCTACTTTTGGGCATTTACACAAATGCTCACAAACAAGACCACACTAAATCTACCAGCACGACTATGTTTATTGCAGCTTTATTTACCATAGCTAAGATATGGAACCCACCCAATGCCCCTCAGTAGATGAATGGATCCAGAAAATGTGGTATGTATACACAATGGAATTCTATGCCTCCATAAGAAAGAATGACATTGCCTCATTTGTTAGGAAATGTTAGAAAGACTTGGAAAAAATTATATTAAGTGAAGTAAGCCAGACCAAAAGAAACATAGGTCCCATGGTTTCCTTTATTTTCAATTCCTAGTGTATGTCTGAGTCAAACAGAAAAGATCAGATAGGTTGCTGTTAGGGAAATAAAATCTAAGATAGGTATTCAAATGTATTTTTTTCTTTCATGCGATTGTTTCTAACACATTTGTAAGATTATTTCTTTTGTTGCTTTGTATGTCCCTTTCCCACGATATAACATCTGCTTTCACTGTATTTGATATTGTTATAATTTGTGAAGGGGAAGGGAAAAAACATATCATTTAAATAGGGATAGAGGTGGACCCATTGCAACAATGAGACGTACAAGTTGTTATGTCAAAAATGAACTTTACAACTTTGTTGGGGGGGAGGGGGGCAGTGTGGGGAGGATTGGGTGAGGGGGGTGGGGGGAGGATGGGAAGGGATAGGAAGGGGAAGCAAAGGAGGAGGCTACGATGCTTGATAAGAAATGTACTCATTGGGGCTGGGAAAGTGCCTCAGTGGTAGAGCCCTTGCCTTGCATGCCTGAGGCCCTGGATTTGATTCCTCAGCACCACATAAACAAAAAGAAAAAATCCGGAAGTGGCGCTGTGGCTCAAGTGGTAGAGCGCTAGACTTAAGCTGAAGAGCTGAGGGACAGCGCCCAGGCCCAGAGTTAAGGCCCCACAACCGGACCCAAAAAGAAAAAAGAAATGTTCTCATTATCTTGCCCATGTAATTGTAACCGCTCTGAACAGTATTTTCACAATAAAAAAAGTGGGGATAACACACACATCAATGAAATAATGAGGATAATGGGCTGGGAAGGTGGCTCAGTGGTAGAGCGTCTTGCCTTGCATACCTGAGACCCTGGGTTTGATTCCTTAGCACCACATAAGCAAAAGGAAAAAAGCGGGAAGTGGCACTGTGGCTCAAGTGGTAGGGCGCTAGCCTTGAGCTGAAGAGCTGAGGTACAGGGCCCAGGCCTAGAGTTCAGGCCTCACGACTGGACCGAAAAAAAAATCAAAAATAATAAAGAAAAGAAATAATGAGGATAATGAGGGAATATTTGAAAGCTTATATTCAAGTAAACTGGACAATCCCAAAGAAAGAGATACATTTCTAGAGTTACTTGAACTACCAAAATTCAATCAAGAAAATATAAATCACTTAAATAGATCTATAAGGAATGAGAATAAAGCAGTAATAAAATTCTCCTGACCACAAAACGTCCAGGATCATATAATTCAGTGCTGAATTTGACCAGACCTTTAAAGAAAAACAAGCATAAATATTCAAAATTTTCCATGAGTAGAGGGGAAAAAATACTTTCAAACTTGCCACGCCTACTCCGGTGGCATGGAACACCTGCTTTCAGACCTGAGAATGGGGCTTCACAGAAGCCTACCTCTGAGAATGGGACTTCACCGAAGTCTACCTCAGAGAATGGGGCTTCAAAGAGGCCTACCTCCTGGAAAGGCTGGCAAACCCCTGGGAAAGATGTCTTTCTCTTCCTGTTTTTCTTTTCTTCGCTGTATAGGAGTGCCTATTAATCTTTTACTGTTCTTGGTGCTTGTTCTACTTACTCATGCTCAACGTTCCCTTATTCAAGGCTCTTTCTTGGAAGTGTTGATGACTCCAACATCTGATGAGTGTCCTGAGAATATGACTAACTCACCAGAGTTAAGTGCTACCCTAAAAGCCCCTCTTATGGAGGCTATTAGACAAGTCATAAGTAAATATAAAAGTATTGGGGGTTTCATGACGTCACTTCAGCAGAAGGAATTGTTTGTAAGAAATTTACAAGAAGCTGCAGTCATGGCTAAAGCAAAAAGAGTGTATGGCTATTGGAGAATTCCTTTTAATCCTAAAGCATATACAATAGACTCATATAGATATCCTGTAGATAAAAAAGTTGCAGAGGGATATTTATACCAAAAGCTAAAAAAGATTCCTAAAAGGTTGATAGATGAAAAGTGGCAATGGCTTATCAGAGGAAAATGGTGGGATCCTCCATTATCTAGAGGACCCCAAAGACTTCCCCCAGATCCATAGCCTTTTACAGGTGTGTAAGGATGGCAACAGATAAGGATTGCAACCGTTGGGTAAACTACTTAGGAGAAAGAAATTCCTATTACTCTCTTTCATTTACTGAGAGACTTGCTAGATCTAGGCCTCCCTGGTGCTTACTATCAAAGAAGGAATAAGAAAGATCTTATGAGACAGTTAAGGCCACTATGGAAAAGAGTAAACGATTATGTAAAAGGTTACAGAAAAGACACTAAGAGCTTAAATTTGATATATGGCCAGATTTAACTAAGTATACTGAATATCATGATTTTGGCCACAAATTGGGGACCCTCTATAGAATGACAAAGAAGCACAATTGCTTTGAAACACATAAAGTACAAAACTAAACAAAAGTAACAATAAAGTACTAGAGTTCATGCCTTTCTGTCCAGCACCTTGCCCATATGCTCTGGTTAATGGTTAATAGGTGATAAACATCGAAACCAATTGTATTTCTTAAAAATATAGGTAAAGCCGAAAACAAGTGCCTATCATCATAGCTCGCCATCCAAAAAACAAGATCAGGCGACCAGCTGGTGACCACCCAAGAAAGAAGCCTTGCAGCAAGATTGTGTAACCTTTTGCCCTTTCTCATGGAGACTTTTGCTATAAAAGCTTGTTATCCTCTGCAATAAATCGCACTCAGCATTCACTCCTCTTGTGTGTGAGTTGTGTTTGCCATCCCCCCACCTGTTCCAGTTACCTCCACTAGGTGTGCTCTGTCGGTACATTTTCCTCTGATAAGCCATTGCCACTTTTCATGAGTTTGTCCGTGGCACAAACTCATCATATGAAGCCAGTATTCCACTTATTCTAAAACTAGACAGTATACAACAAAAAGAGATTTATAGACCAATCTCTATGATGAACATAGATGTAGAAATTCCCAAAATAATTGTTGCATACCAAATGCAATACATCAAAAAGATTATATCCTATGACCAAATTGCTATATTCTAGGTACTCAACGTTAGTGGATCAACATACTTACATCAATAAATGCAATATCACATATGAACAGACTCAAGGAATCCTATTATCATTTTAATTCAGGCAGAAATATCCTTTGACAAAAATTCAACATCTTTTCATGACAAAAGCTCTGGAGAAACTATGAGTTTAGGCAATGTTACTCAATATAATAAATGCTATATTTGACAAGCCTATATTGTCAACGTCATAGTAAATGAAGGCAGAACTAAAATAATTTTTTCTAAAGTTAAGAACAATACAAGACATTCAGTCGACTCCCTTTATTTCTATTCACAATAGCACTGGAATCCTAGCCAGAGCAACAATGCACAAGAAGGAAACAAAAGGGATTCAAATAGGGAATGAAGAAATAAAGTATTTTTATTTTCAGATGATACGATTCTATACTTAAAGCAACTTAAAGTTCCAGAATATAAAGTCAACATTAAAAAACCAATAGCTATTCTGTACATCAACAGAAAAATAGGAGAATAATTCCATTTTCCAATAGTTTCAATTTTTTCTATGAATAAATTTAACCAAGGTGAAAGATTTCTATACTGAAAAACATGAAACATTGAAGAAGAAATATTAAAAAGACACTAGATGCTAGAAAGACCTGCCTTGTTCCTGAATATACAGAATTAATATAAAGAAAATGGCTATATTAAGGAAAGCAATGTTTGCAGATAATGAAATTCCTACCAAAATCTCAATATCATTACTCACAGAAACAGAAAAATATCAATACTACAAATATAGCAAATATCCAATGCAATCTTGAACAAAACTAAAAGTTGAGGGTATCATGATACCTCACTTCAAATTATATTACAAAGCCATAGGAACAAAAATAGCAAGCAACTGGCCCCAAAATAGACATAAAGATTACTGAATAGAATGCCCAGAAATGCTGCTACCACAATCTGATTTCTGACAAAGGATCTGAAGGCATGTATCAGAGAAAAAATAGACTTTGCAAGAAATGGTGCTGGAAAAACTAGCTTTCTTCATGCAGAAGACTGAAACCAGATCTCTTTCCCTCTCTCTCTCCCCCTCTCTCTCTCTTTCTCTCTCTCTCCTAACATCAATTAAAAGTGAATCAAGAATTTTAATGTAAGACCTGAAACTTTGAAACTACTAGTCGTAGTCAAAACACTGGCATGCATTGGCATAGGTAGTGACTTCCTGATTAGAAATTCAATAGCTCAACAAATAAGGGCAAGTATTGACAAATAGAATTATATTAAACTAAAAAGCTTTTACACAACAATGTCTCTAGAGGCTAAAGGGACAACCTACTGTATGGGAGAAAATCTAAAGCAATTATTCATCTGATGAAGAATATACATAATACAGAATATACAGTATATACATAAAACTCAAAACACTGAACTCTTCAAGAATAAAAATGGGCAAAAGTGCTGAACAGATCATTCTTGGGGTAAGAAGAACAAAAGGCCAATAAATACATAAAGAAATGCATAACATCCCTGGCCATAAAGAAATGCAAATCAAAATGACAGAGATTTCATCCCACTCCAGCCAATATGGCTAGAGCAGAAACAACATCACATAACACATGAGGATGCCAAGAGAAAGGAGTCCTGTTAGTGGGAATGCAAATTAGTGCAATTATTATGTAAATAAGCCTAAACTGATTTCCTAAAAAAAAAAATAGTACTGTATGCTGCAACCATGTCATGATTGGGTATTTTATTTATTGAATATTTTTAGTGGGAGTAGGTATTGAATTTAGATCCTTGAACTTGCTAGGCTGGTGCTCTACCACTGGAGCCACACCTCCAGCTCTGCTTTATGCTGGTCATTTTCAAGATGGAGTCTAGCAAACTTTCTTAGGCAGGTTGTCTTTGAACTATGATCCTCCATATCTTAGCCTCCTGAGTAGGATTACATGTATAAGTTATCATCATTTGGCTCACATTTAGGCATTTATCTGAAGGAATGAAAGTCATAAAACAATAAATGTACTTATATATCCATGTTCATTACAGCACTTTTCTTAATAGCCAAACCTGAGAAAAACCCAGATGCCCTATAACTGATGAGTGACTCCAAATATGTGCTCTATATACACAATGGGCAAGGAAAAGAACCACATGGTCATCACAATAGATGGGGAAAAACATTTGACAAGCTCCAACACCGCTTTATGATGAAAGCTGTGGAGAGTCCAGGAATATATGGGACATTCTTCAATATAATATAGGCATATATAATATAGACAGACCTACAGCCAGCATTTATTTAATGGTGAAAAGTTAAAACCATTCCCTCTAAAATCAAGAATGAGAGAAGGATGTTCACTCTCTCCACTCCTCTGCAATATAGTACTGGAATTTCTAGTCAGAGCAATAAGGCAGGAGACAAACATAAAAGGGATCCAAATAGGGAAAGAAGAAATAAAACTCTCCCATTTTCCAGATGACATGATCCTGTATTTAAAGAGCCCCATGGATTCCTTTCCTAAGTTACTTTGGCTGATTTGAAACTTGGTAAATTAGCAGGGTATAAAATTAACCCCAAACTGGGCACTGGTGGCTTATGCCTGGCATCCTAACCACTCAGAAGGCTGAGATCTGAGGATCATGGTTCAAAGCCAGCATAGGCAGGAAAGTCCATGTGGCTTATCTCCAATTAAGCACCAGAAAACCCGAAGTGTCATTGTTGCTCAAAAGTTAGAGCACTTACCTTGAGCTGAAGAGTGCTGGGACAGAGCCCAAGCCCAGAGTTCAGGCCACATGACCACCAGAGGAACAAAGAAAGAAAGAAAGAGAGAGAGAGAGAGAGAGAGAGAGAGAGAGAGAGAGAGAGAGAGAGAGAGAGAGAGAGAGAGAGAGAGAGAAAGAAAGAAAGAAAGAAAGAAAGAAAGAAAGAAAGAAAGAAAGAAAGAAAGAAAGAAAGAAAGAGAGAAAGAAAGAAAGAGAGAAAGAAGGAAAGAGAAAAAAGAGAGAAAGAAAGAAAGAAAGAAAGAAAGAAAGAAAGAAAGAAAGGAAGAAAGAAAGAAAGAAAGGAAGAAAGAAAGAAAGGAAGAGAGAGAGAAAGAAAGAAAGAGAGAGAGAGAAAGGAAGGAAGGAAGAAAGAAACCCACAAAAATCAGTAGCTTTTCTGTATGCCAATAAGGAGAAGAGTGAATCTAAAATCAGGAAAGAAAGTCCTTTTGTAATAGTCTCAAAAAATACTTTGGAATTACCAAAGAGAAGAAGGACCTCTGTGATTAAAACTCTAGAAACAGGTTTAAGGAAGTAGGAAAACCTCCCATTCTCCTGGATTGGAAGGTTTAACATCATGAAAATAGCAATATTGCCCAAAGCTACCTACAAATTCAATTCAATGCCCATCAATATCCAACAAAATTCTTCAGTGATATAGAACAAACAATCCAAAAACTAATCTAGAATAATGGAAGACCCTGAATAGCACAACCAATCCTTAGTAGGAAGATCAGTGCTGGAGGAATATCAGTACCAGGAGGAATATCAGTACCAAGCTTTAATCTCAATTAAAAAGCTATAGAAATTAAAACAAACAAACCAAAACAACTTAGTACAGGCACAAAATAGGACAGAGGAGCAATGGAATAAAATAGAAGAACCAGAAATGAATTTACAGACCCATAGCCACCTAGTATTTGGTAAGGGAGCCGAAGGATGGCAAAAAGGACAGCCTCTTCAAAATTGATGCTGGCAGAACTGGCTACCCAGTACTTGTGCAGAAAACTGAATTTAGATCCTTATATATCAACCTGCACCAGAATCAACTCCAAATGGATGAAAGACTTCAATGTAAGATCAGATACCATGATAATATTACAGGAAGATATAGGGGACATGTTAGGGGGGTGGTACAGTTCAAAACTTACTAAGTAATGATCCAGAATCAGAACAAATCAAAGGCTAGGTAAATGGGATTGCATACAACTAAAGAGTTTCTGCCTGGCAAAAGACATGCTTTAACAATTGCTGGTGGGGATGTGGCCAGAAGGGAACATTATTACACTGTGGTTAGGAATGCAAACTGGTTTAACTACTCTGGAAAGCAATATGGAGGTTCTTCAATAGACTAAACATATAACTTCCCTATGACCCAGCAATTTCACTCCTGGGTGTGTATCTAACTGTCTAAAATCAGGCTATACAAAATGCCACCAGCATGACCATGTTCATTGCATCATTTATTATCATACACAAGACATGGAATCAGTTCAGATGTCTCTCAATGGATGAATGGATCAAGAAAATGTGGCCAGGCACTGGTGGCTCATGCCTGTAATCCTAGCTACTCAGGAGGCTGAGATCTGAGGATCGTGGTTCAAAGCCAGCCTGGGCAGGCAAGTTCAATAAACCACTAGAAAAAAATGGAAGTGGTGTTGTGGCTCAAGCCGTAGTGCATTTGCCTTGAGCTGAAGAGCACAAGGACAGGGCCCAAGCCCAGAGTTCAAGCCCCACGATGACAAAAAAAAGAAAAGAAAAAGAAAATATTGTATGTAACAATTCTCAATAAGAAATATACTCATTGCCTTACTCATGTAACTGTAACCAGTCTGTATAGCATCTTTAGAATAGAACAAAACTGTTTTTAAAAAAGAAAGAAAATGTGGTATGTATACACAATGTAATTCTATGCTTCCATTGGAGAGCATGACATTGCCTCGTTCATAAGGAAATGAAAGACTTGGAAAAAAAATTTACTAAGTGAAGTAAGACAGACCCAAAGAAATACAGGCTGCATAATTTCCCTCATTTGTAATAATTAAAATGTGTCTATAAATCTACAAAGAAATTCCAATGGATAGTAAAAGACAAATAACTACACTTGGACATGATGAATTAAACAGAAGTCTAAACATTCATACAGTGAGACCAAAGGAGGATATCCTTAAGAGAGGGCTCAATAGTTATGTACATATGAGCATATAAAATGATATTTATAGAAATGAACTCCAAAAAATGGAAGTAAAAAGTTTTTATTGTACTGTTTCAGTATTTTTTTAAAAAATCGTTCTTCTCTTCTTTTCTTTCTTTTTCTTTTAATTATTTTTATTTTTTTTTTACTGTGAATATACTGTACAGAGGGGTTACAATTACATGGGCAAGATAATGAGTACATTTATTATCAAGCATTGTAGCCTCCTCCTTTGTTTCCCCTTCCCATCCCTTCCCAACCTCCTCCCGCTCCCCCACCCCAGCCTTCCAGGCCCCCCCCCCCCACCAAAGCTGTAAAGTTCGTTTTTGACATAACTACTTGTACACCTCATTGTTGCAATGGGCCCACCTGTATCCTTATTTAAACGACTTGTTTTTCCCCTTACTCTCCACAAATTAAACCGACATCAAATACAGTGAAAGCAGGGTTTATAATGTGGGGGAGGGACATACAAAGCAACAAAGAAATAATCTTACAAATGTGTTAGAAACAATCGCATGAAAGAAAAAAATATTTGAATACATATCTTAGGGTTCATTTTCCTAATATCACCTTATCTGACCTTTTTTGCTTGACTCAGACATATACTAGAGACTGCAAATGAGGGAAACCTTGGGAACTATGTTTCTTTGGGCTTGGCTTACATCACTTAATATAACTTTTTCCGAATCTTCCCATTTCCTAACAAATGGGGAAATGTCTTTCTTTCTGATGGAGGCATAGAATTCCATTGTGTATACGTACCACATTTTCTTGATCCATTCATCAACTGAGGGGCATTGGGTTGGTTCCAGATCTTAGCTATGGTAAGTAATGCTGCAATAAACATAGTTGTGCTGGTAGCTTTAGTGTGGTCTTGTTTGTAAACATTTGGGTAAATGCCCAAAGTGGGATTGCTAGGTCATAGGGGAGCTCTATGTGGAGACATTTAAGGAACCTCCATACTACATCCCAAAGTGGTTAAACAAGTTTACACTCCCACCAACAATGCAGTAAGATTCCCTTCTGTCCAAATCCCCTCCAGCATCTGTTGTTGTTAGAGTTCTTGGTTACAGCCATTCTAACTGGTGTGAGGAGGTATCTCAATGTTGTTTTGATTTGCGTTTCTTTTATGGCTAGAGAGATTCCCTTCTGTCCAAATCCCCTCCAGCATCTGTTGTTGTTAGAGTTCTTGGTTACAGCCATTCTAACTGGTGTGAGGAGGTATCTCAATGTTGTTTTGATTTGCGTTTCTTTTATGGCTAGAGAGGTTAAGCATTATTCACGTGTGTATTGGAAATCCTTCTTTCTTCTTCAGAGGAGTTTCTGTTTAAGTCTTTAGCCCCCTTATTAATTGGGCAGTTTTTTCTTTGAGGATTTGTTGTAGGGGGATTTAATTTTTTGAGTTCTAGGTATATTTTAGATATGAGACCATTGTCCGTTATATGGCAGTGATGATCTTGTCTCAATCTGAGGGCTTTCTATAGATCTTGCTTGCTATGTCTTTTGCCATGCAGAAGCTCTGCAACTTCATGCAATCCCATTTGTCCAACCTTTCTTTGATTTGTTGTGTTTCTGGGTCTCTATTAAGAAAATTTCGGCCTGCACCAAGGAGACCTACGGTTTCTCCTATTCCATCCTGTAATGTTTTCAGAGTGTCTACTTTGACTCCGAGGTCTTTGATCCATTTGGAGTTGATTCTGGTGCAGGGTGATATATAAGGATCAAGCATTAGTTTTCTACAAGTAGTTAACCAATTTTGCCAGCACCATTTACTGAAGAGGCTGTCTTTCTTCCATTCTACTGTTTTAGCTCCCTTATCGAAGATTAGATGGCTATAGGTCATTTCTGGGTTTTCAATTCTATTCCATTGGTCCTGAGGTCTGTTCTTCTGCCAGTACCAAGCTGTTTGATTACTATGGCTTTATACTACAGTTTGAAATTTGGTATTGATATTTCTCCAGCAGTGTTCTTTCCGTTGAGGAGCCTTTTAGTTATTCGGGGTCTTTTATTATTCCATATGAATATTTGAATTGCCTCTTCTATTTCCTTGAAGAATGAGGTTGGAATTTTGCTAGGAATCACATTGAATTTGTAGATAGCCTTGGGAATTATTGCCATTTTGACGATGTTGATCTTTCCAATCCAGGAGCATGGGAGTTTTTGCCATTTTCTACGTTCTGCTTTGATATCCTTTTTTCACGTTTTTAAAATTTTCATCATAGAGTCCTTCACTTCTTTCGTTAAGCTTATTTCTAGGTATTTTATTTTTGTGGGGTTATTACAAATGGAGTTGCTTTCCTAATTACAACCACACTTTTCTCATTGTTGGCATACAGAAAAGTCATTGATTTTGGGGGTTTAATTTTATACACTGCTACTTTGCCAAAGTTTTCAATCAGCTTGAGTGATTTGGGAGTGGAGTCTATGGGTTGCTTTAAATACAAGATTCTGTCATCTGCAAAGAGAGAGAGTTTTACTTCTTTTCTTATTTGGATCCTCTTTATGTTTGAATCTTGTCTTATTTCTGTAGCTAGGCATTGTAATAATAGATTGAAGAGAAGTGGAAAGAGTGGATATCCTTGTCTTCTTCCTGAGTTAAGACGAAATGACTTTAGTTTTTCACCATTAATATTATGCTGGCTGTAGGTTTGTCATATACAGCTTTTATTGTATTGAGGAATGTTGCATTGATTCCTAATTTTTCAAAAACCTTCATCATAAAGGGGCGATTGATCTTGTCAAATGCTTTTTCAACATCTATTGAGATAACCATGTCGGTCTTATCTTTGCTCCTCTTGATGTGATTAATTATATGAATTGATTTGCATATATTGAAGAAGCTTTGCATCCCTGAAATGAATCCTGTTTTATAATGGTGTATGATGTTTTTATGAATTGTTGATGTACCTGTTGACCTAGATTGTATCTGCAGACTATTGACTGTGCAAATACAGACTTTGGTTGATGCTTGCCTTAAGATAGTGTTCTAGCACAAAACTGGTGTTATTTTCATCCCAAATGGGCAGAGTAAGGCGAAAAAAAAACACAAGGAAAATGGCAAGTCCCGGTATCTCACTCCCACTCATGATAATCAGGGACAGAATAGATAATAAATAATCCAGAATAGAGTTCCCAAATAGCTCTATAAACACTGCTGGCCAACATGATAAATGAAAAGATTGAAAACCTACAAAGGACTCTGTATGAGCGTGATAGTGAGAGAGAGGAGGCAAACCAAAGGTTTATACAGGAATAGCATGAGTGTGAGGAAGATACTCAAAAACTAATACACAACTTGCATGAGCAGCTTGAGAATTCTCAAAGAGAAAGGCAGGAATGGCGTAGGAAGGCTAAGAACACTCAAAGAGAACTACAGGAATGGCGTGAACGTGAGGAAGCTAAGCAAAGAGTAATACAGGAATTGCGAGAGCAGGATGAGAATACACAAAGATCACTAAAAGCATGCATGGAATCCATTAACAAAGAGCTGAAGGAAGTCAGGTAAAGGGAATGCTGAATAGAACCCAACAGAAGGAATGGAAGTCCAAGGAAACCATAACCAATCAACTAAGTGATTTGAGAATAAACACTGAGCACCAAATTAAGGAAGTAAAGAAGTTCATACAAGATCTAAAACAAAGCTTCAACAAAGAATTTGAAGCCATCAAAGCTGACCAATTAGAAGGAAAAGAAATAAAAAACAAAGTAGAAAGTCTTGACAGCAGGTTAGACCATGCAGAAAATCTAATCTCCGGGATTGAAGACAGCCTAGATATTATAGAGAAAGAACATACAACCATCCAAGACAATTCCAAGAAATATGATAGATCTATCCAACACTTGGAAAACACAAGCAAAAGGAATAATCTGAGGATAATGTGTGTAGAGGAGCACCTAGAAATAGAAGTTAATGGTCCAGGAAATTTGTTTAACAGGATCCTAGCAAAGAACTTCCCATACATGCAAAAAGATAGGCCTATTCAGATACCAGAAACTTTTAGAACCCCAAATAGACAAGACAAGAAAAGGACATCCCACCGCAGCATTATAATCCACACAGGATCAACTCAGACCAAGGAAAAGATCCTTAAAGCTGTCAAGGAGAAAAGATTAATCACCTATAAAGGAAAACCAATTAGAATCACCTCAGATTTCTCAGCAGAGACAATCAGAGCAAGAAGAGCCTGAAATGATGTATGCCATGCCCTAAAACAAACAGTTATCAACCAAGAATACTGTACCCAGCTAAACTCTCCTTCATAACTGAAGGACAAATAAAAACCTTCCATAGCAAAGAAAAAAATGAAACAATATATCTCCACCAAACCAGTCCTACAAAAGATTCTTAAAAATGTCCTTCACATAGAAAACCAACAAGACCACAATAAAGGCCAAGAAACTGCACCCAAACTGAGAATCCAAGAACCATAAGAAGAACCCAGGTTTCGCAACCCCAGAGAAGGTGGATAACATGGCAGGAACTCCCAAATACCTCTCAGTCCTTTCTATCAATATTAACGGGCTTAACTTTCCAATTAAGCGACATAGACTGTCTAGTTGGATTAAAAAACAAGATCTTTCTATCTGCTGCCTTCAGGAGTCACATCTTGCCCATAAAAACAAACACATTTTCAATGTGAAAGGCTAGAACAAAATCTACCAAGCAAACGGCCCCCATGAACAGACGGGAATTGCAATCCTAATACCAGATAAAATAGACTTCAAATTAAATTTGTGAGAAGAGATAAAGAAGGTCTCTACAGATTAATTAATGAATCTCTCCATCAGGAAGATATTACAATTCTAAGTATCTATTCGCCGAACTACGGAGCACACAAATTTATCCAAGAAACACTACTTTCCCTTAAATCCCACATAGATCCAAAGACATTAATTGTTGGGGATTTTAACACACCACTCTCCCCACTAGATACATCAACTCGGCAAAAACTCAAAAGAGAACCTGCAGATCTAAACAACTGCATAGATAACTAGATTTAACAGACATCTACCGAATATTTCACCCAGCAGCATCAGAATACACGTTTTTCTCAGCAGCACATGGAACATTTTCTAAAGTAGACCACATTTTAGGCCACAAAGGAAGTTATACTATGCATTCTCTCAGACCATAAGGGAATAAAATTAGAACTCAACACCAAAAGCCACCAAATGAAGTCCGGTAACACATGGAGGCTGAACAACACACTGCTGAATCACGAGTGGTTCATGGAAGAGATTAGAAAGGAAATTCAAATGTTCATGCTATTTAACAAAAATGAGCACACAAATTACTAGCTCCTCTGGGACAGAGTAAAGGCAGTACTCAAATTCAAGTTTATAGCTCTGAGTTCCTACATCAACAAATTGGAGAGATCTGAAACCAACAATTTAATGACACATCTGAACCTCCTTGAAAAAGAGCAGCAAGATAAACCCCAATCCAGTAGACAGAAAGAAATAATTAAAATTAAATCAGAATTAAATGAATTAGAATCCAAAAAAAGTATAGAAAGGATCAACAAAACAAAGAGTTGGTTCTTCAAAAAAATTAACAAAATTGACAGACCCTTAGCAAATTTTATCAGAAAAAGAAGAGAACACACCTAAATAAATAAACTCAGAGATGAGAATGGAAACACCACCACAGAAACAACCAAGATTCAGAACATTATAAGGGAATACTTCTCAAAACTTTATGCTAATACGTTTCAGAATTTGGCAAAAATGGACCTTTTCCTAACAAATATTGACATGCCAAAACTAAACCAAGATGAGTTAAGCCATCTCAACAAGCCCACATCAAGCACTGGAATAGAAACAGCAATAAGAGACCTCCCATGTAAGAAAAGTCCAGGACCAGATGGTTTTATAGCAGAATTCTTCAAGCCCTTCAAAGCAGAGCTCACACCAATACTCTGCCAACTCTTCAATGAAATTGAAAGAGAAAGCTCACTACCGAACACATTCTGTCAAGCCATCATAACCCTCATCCCAAAACCAGGTGGGGACTCATCAAAGAAAGAGGACTATAGACACATTTCTTTGATTAATATTGATGCCAGTCTTCTTTCTTTTATTCCCTTCCGTTGTGGTATAAGATTTCTGCAACCTTCATCTTGTATATAAGCTCATCTGATTTGGGGAGGGGGAACACAGAAATAGTGGGACAATAGGAAAACCAATCGGCAGTTCGATATGAACTATACAACTTTTAGGGGGAGAGAAGTCAGAAGGTGGAAAACTGGGAGAGAATGACGGATGGGGTGACCCTGTTCGAAAGAAAATGTACTCATTACCTGAATCATGCTACCCCTGTGTACATCACCTTTACAATAGAATTTTTAAGAAAGAAAATGTATTTTATTTCTAAATAGAAGAAAGAAGAAATGGTTGGAACTGGAAACACATTAATTGAAGTAAGCCATGTTCAAAAGGACAAAGGTCAAATGTTTTCTCTCATATGTTAATGCTAGACCTAAAAAGTTAACATATACATAAACACCTAAAGAATGTTTGTAATTTAGGGGATGGTTGAGGAATGATATAAAGGAAAGGAAAAACAAATGTTAGCTGATGAACAATATAGAAATACAGTGCACCTGTGAAGAGACCAGAATGAAATTCAATGAAAGCATTTGAGTAATAGATAGCACTGGAGATAGGAGAAAATTAGAGCAAAAGAGGATAGCAATAGAGTAAATTACACACATGTAAAAGGGCATGGTGAAACCCGTTTGAATAATAACCATACACTGAAACAAGCGAATGACAATCAGGAAAAACAGGTCTTATCCAGGGTATAGGTACTAGTGGCAAGGGGAAGGGAGAAGGAAAAGGAGAGTAAATAAGATCAAACTACTCTATGCTCAGGTATGAAAAATGGTTAATGAAGTTTGTTGTGATTGGTTTGATAAAGGTGGAAGGGAAGAGAGGGAGAGTGAGGAGGGACTGAGTCTAATGGAAGTGCATGGTATAAGTATGGACATGTCAAATTGTTCCTCTACAACTAATTGATGCTAATAAAAATATACAAAAGGAATTGTTATGCACTAAAATGTGATTATTAATTTAAGTTAAAAAAATGATTATATTTGTTGAAAGTGTGCTATTCCATGTAAATAAAGAGATGGCATTAAGACTACTTTCAGCGATCATTTTTATAGTTTGTTACTAGAGAAACTCTGCTGATTGTGTAGAATACCACTATACTATAATGGGAAAAAAATCAGAATCACTACACATCTCTCCACACTGAATGCAACAAAGGCCTGGGAAAGTATGATCTGAGCTTTGAGAACCAATAACTGCCAGCGCAGACTGATTTAACCAGGAAAGCTAGCAATCACATCCAATGGAGAAACTAAAATTTTTACTAACAAAGAAAAAAATAAATGGATTCATAAACAATAAGCTATCATTACAAAGAATATTAATATGGGGAACACAACCTGAAGAAAGCAATCATGAACAGAAATTCACATCAGCAGATATCACTAGAAGTCTGATTTAATAAGCTCAGGAAGAAAGGAAAGAAGAAAAAGTTAGGAAAGCAGGAAATTGGCCGGAAACACAATGCATCTCTCTATAATAATCATAAATATTAATGGGCTCAATTCATCAATAAAAAGAAAAAGAACTGAAGATTGGATCAGAAAACAAGACCTATACACCTGTTGCCTTCAGGAGACCCACCTCACAGACAAACATAAAAACAAACTCCGAGTGAAGGGTTGGAGTAAGATCTACCATGCAAATGTTCCCAGCAAGAAAGCAGGAGTAGCTATCATGATATCTGACAAAATAAATTTTTCATCAAAATCAATACAGGGAACAATCCAAGAAGAATATATTACCATTATTAGTTTATATTACCCAAATACTGGTGCACCCAAATATGTTAAGCAAATACTCTCAAACTGAAAGAATAAAATAGATCCAAATACTATAATACTGTTGTGCCCAGATCACAGGACCCCCACCAAAAAGAACACGAGGGTCAGACTTTACAGATGTTTTAAGTTTTAATTTAGATGGGCTGCAGCTCGGGCCTCTTCCTACACTCCAACACAACGGAGACTAGGAGGAGAGCCCTGAGATAAGGATTTGCAGGGCTTATAAAGGCTCACAACCCGATGTACCACCACGTGTTGCCCTACTAGCTGAAACAAGCAACAAATGGTCACTGCCTCATAACCATTCATTCCTCGCCCCGCCCCGCCCCACTTGACTTATGGTCCTGAGACACAATCTTGTGGCTCCGGCCCAAAATTAACTCCAACAGTTCTCGATCTTGAATGAGTTCTTATATTTCTAGTCCCTCTCTGACAATACCCATAAACAACAATACCAATAACAATCAGTCCATTTTTCTTTTCTTGAAGCATATGCAAAATGGTTGGTTAGGATGCTTGGAGACTTCCCATGTTTCCCCTGGTCATCCATGGCAAAGAGTTCAGCTGGTCTGGAATGGGAGCAGTGGATCCAAGCAGCAATGCCATCTACCTTAAGGGCAGGAGGAGTAGCCAGTAGCACCATGTAAGGTCCCTTCCACTGTGGTTCCAGAGATCTCTGGTTGTGTCTTTGAACAAGCACCCAATCCCCTGGTTTAAACGAATGGGGGGGTAGGAATAGAGGCAGAATCATATAATGCTCTAAACTGGGGCCACACACTTTTGTGGACAAGCTGTAGATAGTCAAGTTTACATAGAAATTGAGTATCACTCAAATCAGCAAGCAATTCAGTCTGAAGGCTAGGGATAATGGGTGGAGGGTGTCCATACATTATTTCAAAAGGAGTAAAGCCAAGCTGATAGGGTGAATTTCTTACTCTAAACAGGGCAAAAGGAAGGAGCGATACCCATTCTACACCAGTCTCCAAAGCCAATTTAGTTAAGGTCTCTTTTAGAGTCTGATTCATTCTTTCTACCTGCCCTGAACTCTGGGATCTATAAGCACAGTGCAATTTCCAATCCATCTCCAGTGCTGCGGCTATTCCCTGACTTACTTTTGAGATGAAGGCCGGTCCATTATCCTACCCGATGGTGGATGGAAAGCCATACCTGGATAGGATTTCTTCCAGGATCTTCTTAGCCATGACGTTCACGGTCTCATGCTTTGTTGGGTAAGCTTCAACCCAACAAAAACTAGCAAATATTTATATCCAAATTTTCCAGTTTTATTTTCTGTGAAGTCTACTTCCCAATACACACCTGGCCTATCTCCATGGAGGCAAGCTTCTTTTGTAACCGGTTGAGTGGGGGCATTGGTGAGCTGACAGGATTTACAGTTTTTAACAATGTCCTCAATGAGTTGATTTCTTTGCCTAATTTTTACTTCTGAGTGTCAGAGCAAGTCCTGCATTCTTCGGGTTTCCATGTGAGAGGTCCAATGGATTTTCTTAAGTATCCCCTTTCCTAACCTTTGTGGCAAGATAAGTTTCCCCTCACCAGTTTTTCACCAGCCCGGGTTTTATAAGCCATGGGAATTTTCTTTATCCACTCCAGTCTTCTTGGGAGTACTGAGGGTCATGAGGCAAAGCTCATGGCTCTGGATCTACTAGAGTCAGTACTTCCGCTCTGGGCTGGAGGGCCACCTCCTTAGCTGCCTGATCGGCCAAGTTATGTCCTTTGGTTATAGAATCAGTTCCCTTTTGCCGGGTGCTGGTTGCTCACGCCTGTAATCCTAGCTACTCAGGAGGCTGAGATCTGAGGATCGCGGTTCAAAGCCAGCCCGGGCAGGAGAGACCGTGAGAATCCTATCTCCAATAAACCACCAGAAAACCGGAAGTGGTGCTGTAGCTCAAATGTTAGAGCACTCGCATTGAGGTGAAGAGCTGAAGGACAGTGCCCAGGCCCAGAGTTCAAGCCCCAGGACCGACCAAAAAAAAAAAAATCAGTTCCCTTTTGATGGCTCCGCAGTGCATAATGGCAATATTTGCTGGTTCCCATAAGGTCGGGATGAGGCTTAAAATTTCTTGTTTGTTTTTAATAGCCTTTCCCTCAGCTGTCAGTAGTCCCCTCTCTTGGTAAATGGCTCCATGAACATGCATGGTGGCAAAAACATACCGACTGTCTGTGTAAATGTTTAGTCTCTTCCCTTTTCCCATCTCTAGGGATTTTGTTAGCGCCACTAGTTCTGTTCTTTATGCAGACATTCCCTTAGGGAGTGCTTCTGCCCACACTATCTCAGCATCTGTGGTGACTGCTGCGCCCGCGTACCTTTTTCCATCTTGAATGAAACTGCTGCCGTCTGTGAACCAGGTATGTTCGGTATGCCATAGTGGCAAGTCCAACAAGTCTGGCCTCTTCTTTGGCCAAGTCTCTCTTTTCACGCTCAATTTCATGTTCTCTGTCCTTCCTTTCCTGTCTTTGCTCCTCTGTCTCTCTCATATTGTAAACCTTTTCCGCCATGGCTACTAGATCCCTAATAAACTTTTCACCAAGTCTGTCTAGAGCCTGCAACTTTCGCTTTATGTCTGGTGCAGCTTGATTTATATAGGCAAACATAATCATCTGAGTCGACTCCTGGGTCTCAAGGTTTTGACTAAAAACTTCCATGAGCCTCTCAAGATATGCTGCCAGACGTTCACTTCCTCCCTAACATCATAAACTTTGACCATGTTAGTAGGTCAGTGAGCCGCCAACTTGAGACCTGCCAACAGAGCCTGGCGATAGAGGAGGAGTCACTTCCTAACTTCAACAGTATTGTAGTCCCATGTTGGTCAGATCTCAGGAAAATAGGCAGCAATCAGGGCAGGATCTGTGATGGGCGCTCCTGTGGGCCCAGGGATATGTTTCCAGGATGCCACTTGGATACGGTCTCTCTCTTCACTGGTAAAAAGTACCTGCAAAAGCTGACTACAATCATCCCAAGTGGGCTGATGAGTAAAGAGAATAGTTTCAAGTAAACGAATTAAATTCTGGGGTTTCTCAGAAAAGGGGGCATTTTGGGCAAACCAAAATGGTAGAAAATGGCCATTTTTGGAATTGCTGTCGACCATCCACATCCACAGGATCTACAGTGCATAAGAGAAAAACAGCTGCATTAGATGGCGTCGTGGAGTAACTGGCCCCTCAGAAATTTTAAGGGCAGGTGCCAAGTGTTCGGCTGCTGGTTCTATAGCTGCCTCCTCCTCTTAAATATTCTCAGGCTCCACAGAAGGAACCTGGGAAGAGGAGTATGGGGGAGGAACATTTCTTCTTCCAAATCATCTCCCTGAAAAAGTGGGGGGTACAATTTCTTTTCCTCTTTCTTAGTTTCTTTTTGTAAGTCTAGGGAGCTAGAGGGAGGGTTGCCCATGGTCTCCAGTTCCATCAGTCGTACAGTCCAAAAAAACAATAAATAATACAAACAAAACACATGCAGTCCTGACAATTACGAAGTGGAGATCTCCCAAATTGGTCCGCTGACTCCTGTCACGGCAGGGTTCCACAACACCCCACGCCTCACAGCAGCAGTAGCAGATCCACAGTGGGCGAATTGGGCCTTGGTTAGGAGGCCCTCTTGGTCAGTTCCGGCCCAACACCAAACAAATCCATACCCCACAATTCTCACGGTGGGGTTCCAAGAACCCCCACCCCACACACACACAAGAGGATCTGGGAATTCTCCCAGTTCCTCCAGGTTTGTTGTGCCAGCATGTCTATTTCAACAACCCTTTACACAATATGAATCGGAGCGTTTGTCCTCACAAAGGAAAATGAAAGTACAAACAGACAACAACAGGACAAGACAAATTAACAAAGACAGCGCTGTTTTACCTTTGGAGTCTGAGGTCTCAGGGGTCTTTGGGGGGATCTTGAATGAGTCCCCACTAATATGTTGTGTCCAGGTCGCAGGACCCCCACCAAGAAGACCACTGAGAGTCAGACATTACATCTGTTTTAAGGTTTTATTTAGATGGACTGCAACTCAGGCCTCCTCCTACACTCTGACACAGCAGAGCCTTGGAGGAGAGCCCTGAGCTAAGGATTTGCAGGGCTTATAAAGTCTCAAAACCAGGTGTACCACCATGTGTTGCTCTGCTAGGTGAAACAAGCAACAAATGGTCACTGCCTCATAACCTTTCAATACTAGGAGAGTTTAGTACCCCAATTTCACCAAAAGACAGGACTACCCACCAGAGGATTGGCAGAGAAGCCACAGAGTTAAGTGAGGCCATATTTCAAGTGGAATTAATTGACATTTACTGAGTTTGCAACCCTAAAATGACACAGTGCTTATTCTTCTAATCATCTCATGGAAATTTCTCAAAAATAGACCATATCATACTTCATACAAGGAATTTAAACAAATACAAGGAGACTGACATAATCCCTTGAATCCTGTCTGACCACAATGGAACCAAGCTAGTTCTCAATAACAAAGGACACTGTAGAAATTGCTCAAATACATGGAAATTGAACAGCACACTTTTGAGCAATACCTGGGTAACAAGAAACTAAAGAAGAAATTTAAAAGTTCCTACAATTCAATGACAAGGAATACACATCACAAAGAAACCTGTGGGACAGGACAAAAGCAATCCTGAGGGGTAAATTTATAGCTTTCAGTGCCCACATGAAGAAAATAGACACAGACCAAGTAAATAATCTCATGTTGTGGCTGAAACTGCTGGAAAAGCATGGGAAAATAAATGAACCTAAGGTTACTAGATGGAGCAAGATAATCAAAATAAGAGCTGAGATCAATGAGAGAGAAACTAAGAAAACCATAAATAAAATTAATAAAACAAAAGGCTGTTTTAAAAAAATAATAAAATTGATAGAACTTTAGCAAGATAAACAAAAAAAAAGAGAAGAAACCCAAATCAATAAGATCTGGGATGCCACGGGAAAAGTTACAACAAATACCAAAGACACCCAAACAATTATAAAGAATTATTTCCAGAAACTATACTAAGGAAAGAAAACCTAGCAGAAATGGATGAAGTTTTAGAGAAGCACAAATTGTCCAAACCAAACAATTAAATAAGCCAAGATCTTACAATGAGAAATAGGAATCAATCAGAAGTCTCCTAAGAAGGAAAAGCACAGGACCAGATGGATTCACTACAGAACTCTATGAGACCATTAAAGATGAACTAATACTCATACTCCTCAGATGCTTCCGAGAAAGAGAAACAGAGGGAGATTTCCCAAACTCATTGTATGATTCCAATATCATACTCATCCCCAAACCAGGCAAAGACCCAACAAAAAAAGAGAACTACAGACCAATCTCCTTGATAAACACAGATCTTAACCAAATTCTAGCCAAGAGAATCCAGAAACACATTAAAAAAAATCATACATTACGACCAAGTAGGCTTCATTCCAGAGATGCAGAGATGGTTTAACATGCATAAATCAATAAATGCAATCCATTGCATCAACAAATCCAAGGTCAAGAACTACATGATTATCTCCATTGATGCAGAAAAGGCTTTGGATAAGATACAACATTCATTCATGCTAAAAGCTATGGAGAAAATAGGAATAGAAGGAACATTCTTTAAAACAATAAAAGCCATATACAACAGAACAATAGCCAATATTATACTCATTGGGGAAAATTACAACCAATTCTCCAAAAATCAGGAACAAGGCAAGGATGCCCACTTTCACCACTCCTCTTCAATATAGTTCTGGAATCCTTAGCCAGTGCAATAAGGCAGGAAAAGGCATTAAAGGGATCTCCATAGGGAAGGAAGTAGTTAAAATTACCTCTTTCTGCAGATGACATGGTACATATACCTCCATGATCCAAAAAAATCCAACCCCAAACTCCTAGAACTTATAAGTCACTTCTACAAAGTAGCAGGATACAAAATTAACTCACAAAAATCAGTTGCCTTTCTGTACACCAACAATATACAAGCAGAAAGGGAAATCAGGGAAACAACCCCATTCACAATAACCTCAAAAAAATTTAGAAATTAACTTAACCAAAGATGTAAAAGAACTATTTAATGAAACCTATAAAAACTTAAAGAGATTATAGAGGATACTAAGACATCGAAAGACCTTCCATGTTCTTGGATAGGCAGACTTAATATAGTGAAAAATGGCCATACTGCCAAAATTGATATACAAATTCAGTGCAGTTCCCATTTAAATCCCAATGACCGTTCATTACTGAAATAGAGAAAACAAATACAAAAATTCATCTGGAACAAAAAGGGACCTAGAATACCCAAAATTATTCTAGGCAAAACAGACAACACTGGAGGGATCTTGATGCCAGACTTCAAACTCTACTATAGAGCCGTAATAACAAAGACAGCTTGGTATTGGCACAAAAACAGACCCAAAGACCAATGGAATAGAATAGAAGATTCAGAAATAAAACCACACACATACATCAGCTGATATTTGACAAAGCGGCCAAAGTCACACAGTGGAAGAAGCACAGTCTCTTCAACTACTGGTGCTGGGAAAACTGGGTGGCCACCTGAAGAAAACTAAAAGTGGACCACAGCCTGTCACCATGCAGTAATGTAAACTCAAAATGGATTGAAGACCATAACATCAAACCTGAAACTGAAACTACTGCAGAACAGAGTAGGAGAGACACTTGAACTTATAATAGGCACAGTCAAGAACTTCCTGAGCAGAGGTCCAACAAATTGGAGAGAGACTCGACAAATGGGACTACCTTAAGATAACAAGCTTCTACACAGCTAAAGGCATAGCAATCACCCTAGAAAGACAGCCAACAACTGGGAAAAAATACTTACCAGCAATATACCAGACAAGGAGCTAATATCCAGTATATGCAGGAACTCAAGAAAATAATTCTTCCCAAACCCAACAAACCAATTACAAATGGACAAGAGAACTAAAGAAAGACTTCTCAAAAGAAGAGATAAAAATGGCAAAAAAAAAAAAAAAAAAAAAACCCATGAGGAAATGTTCACCTTCTCTGGTTGTAAAGGAAATGCAAATAAAGACAACCCAGAGATACCACCTTATCCCAGTCAGAATGGCCCACAATCTAAATTCAGCCAGTGACAAATGCTGGTGGGGATGCAGAGAAAGAAGAGCCCTATTACACTGCTGGTGGGAATGTACACTTATACAACCACTCTGGAAAGCATCTGGAGGCATCTCAGAAAGCTAAATATAAACCTTCCCTATGACCCATTCATACCATTCCTAGGCATCTATCCTGAGCAACAGGAACCAGGATTCAAGGACACATGCATCTCCATGTTTATTGTACCACTGTTTACAATAGCCAGAATATGCAAACAACCCAGATGCTCCAGTACAGATGAATGGATCCAGAAATTGTGGTACCAATATACAATGGAATATTATGCAGCCATTAAGAAGGACAAAATAATGGCATTCACAGGGAAATGGATGGAACTAGAAGAAACCATGTTGAGTTAGGTAAACCAAGAGCAAAGAGACAAATGGCACATGGTCTCCCTGATAGGTGGATGTTAAATACAAAATGTAAAGAGAAAAGAAAAAGTAAATAAGACTTGAGAAACAAAGGACCTCCACTCATCTGGTCAAATCATTACTAAATGACCGCATGCTGCTGACCACATATATGGCATATATGTGCACGTTGGAGGAGGACACAGAAATAGAGGGAAAGAGGGGAAAACATATAACAATGGGACCCATCAGCTGCACTGGATATTAATCAAAACGAAATAAGCAACTCAATGGCAGTAATGGGAGGGAAGGAATGAGTGGGAAAGAGGGGACAGCTGACATTAAGCAAAAGGAAAGAAATATACATATCACCTGATATTAAAGAAATAACTGTGTTGTCAAACCTCATAGAACTCATAAATTTTATAGACCATGATAAAGACAATTGCCCCCATGAATCTTAGAATGTGTTTGTGACTTAACTATCCCACAATACAGTGAAATTTGTGAAATTTATGCAATCACTTAATCACAATTTAAAAATTGCAAAAAAGAAATGGTATCAAAGAGAGACACACACACATACACATATTTGTGTGTGTGTTTATATGTCTGTTTATGTATGTTTATATATATACACATATATTAATATCTATATTTCTATATCTATAGATATAAATACTTATATCTATAGATATAGAGCTACAGATATAGATATATTACTCCAGTTCTATGGTTGTACTCAGGGCCTGGGCGCTGTGCTTGAGCTTCTTTGGCTCAAGGCTAGCACTCTAACACTTGAGCCACAGTGCCACTTCAGCCCTTTTCTGAACAGTGTACTATAGATAAGAGTCTCTCTGATTTTCCTCCCCAGGCTGGCTTCAAAACACAATCCTCAGATCTCAGCCTCCTGAATAGTGAGGATTACAGTTGAGAGCTATCAGGGCCTGGCTCAGACTTATATTTGACCTTATATTAGTCAAGAGCAGTCAGCAGCAGAGAAATATTATTTATTCATTTATCTATTTGTCTATTTATGTATTTGCAGTTCCATGGAGCAAGGAATTGCTTACATAGATGACAGGAAAAGGTAGGGTGGGCAATTCAAAGATTAGTGTGTACAGAAGCAATGACAACTAATAGGCTACAACTCAGGGTGGCAGTTGAGTTACCATAGCTTCAAAGTGGAGGCCATGTAATGAAGCTAAAACTTTAGTTAGATTCCCCCAGTGGAACTAAGGTTCCATCGGAATTCAAACCTTACGTTCAGGTCCAGTGGGTCTAGTTGTAGTTTTTCGAGCTGGAGCTGCTTCTAGAAAGGTTATTTCAAGCAAAGCAAAACAGGGGAGGTATTCAATCTTGAGTCCTCTTGTCTCTGAGTATCTACTGGTCCTAACCATCCCACTCCATGGAAGCCATTCAAAAGTAGCTGTGTGCAAGAGCTCCTGCCAAAGAGTGGAGGACAAGGGGTGGGCAAGAAGAGGGCAGAGGATACATCTGAGAGCAAAGACACACTCAAGACACCATATTCAAATTCTTATCCACAATACTTGAAATACTGCACTGACAGAGTCTACTTTTTCATCTATAATGGACATTTACTCCATAGGGTTTTCATAATTCTAAATGCATTAATATATATGCATAGTGTCTGGACATAGATCTATTCCTTTTTAAGCATTGGTTTTCCTAGAGAGGTGAAGCGGCTAATGATTCTAAAGTGAACTTCTCCACAAAATCTTTTTTGGCAGTGCTTTCATTTTGGTTATTTGAGCAAAAACATCAGCAGAACCTAAAACTTCCTCAAAGAAGCAACTACGTAAAGCTCACATTTGTGCTAGAGGTCCCTGACAAGGTACTGCTTGCAAGAATGCTCACAAAGATCAATGAAAAAGTGTTATGAAAGAAAAGTCAGTAGCAGCTAATCCTTGCTGGTAAGATAGAAACATAATTTTTCATAAATCTACAAATAGAGAGCCTTTAGTGGCTGCACCAAATTTTTCGGAGAGGCATGTTTCTTAACAGTAAAATCTGCTTTCAAGGTTAAAAGTGTTCTCAGAAAAAATATATCTGTGAAAAGGCAATATAACTTTAGTTAGTTAGTTAGTTAGTTTGACCTAATTTGAATTTAGAAGGAAAACTTGGTCTGGGAAAGATTTAGGTCCCTACAAGAGGATCTAATTAATTAAACTCAGCCAGTTCCTGCCCACCACCTACAGCTGCACATGACCTAGAGCTGAGCCCAGGGTGAAAATGCATCATATCTCTCATACTGTCTCTACTTTCAAGGACTTTGTTTCTTGTTCTTTGTGCAAATTGTGATTTAGGGAGTAAATGAAATAAATCTATTTGATAATAAATAAACAAATAAATAATAGGCAAATTTTATGGATCACTGTAATTCTTTTCTGTGTGTGCTGGTCCTGGGGCTTGAACTCAGAATCTTGAGCGCTGTCCCTGAGCTATTATGCTCAAGTCTAGTGCTCTACCACTTGAGCCAGAGCTCCATTAACAGTTTTCTTTGTGTTTAACTGGAGATAAGAATCTTATGATCTTTCCTGCCTAGGCTGACTTTGAATAGTGATCCTTAAATCTTAATTCCTGGCCAGGATGAGCCACTGGCAACTGACTTCAATCTATATCTTCAATCTATATCTACATATGTAACATTATATATATATATATATATATATATATATCTCACTTGATTAAAGTTAGCTGCATAAAACACTTACTTTGTTTAAAGAGACATTTAATTTTAATGGAAATAATAAGGATTTTCAACAGCTTGTTCTGGAACACTATAGGACTTTGTCATTTACTAGCGGAATGGTTTGGGGAAAATCACCAGCTTGTGGAAAATAATATTGACTCTTGTATTTCCATAGTGAGTACCTAAGGATCACCTAAGAGGGCTTGGTCTGCTGCCTGGTTCTACATTCACAAGTAACATGAGACTAATTCATGTGGACATACTCCATCTCGGAGCATCAAATTATTGTTACAATTACTGGAGAGTAATAAATGTTACTCTAAGTTTTCTGCACTTCAAAATTATTTGCCGAACATTTGGGTAAATGCCCAAAAGTGGGATTGCTGGATCATAGGGGAGCCCTATGTGGAGTCTTTTGAGGAACGTCCATACTGCTTTCCAAAGTGGTTGAACAAGTTTACACTCCAACCAACAATGCAGTAAGGTTCCCTTCTCTCCACATCCCTTCCAGCAGCTGTTGTTATTAGAGTTCTTGATTATAGCCATTCTAACTGGGGTGACGTGGTATCTCAATGTTGTTTTGATTTGCATTTCTTTTATGGCTAGAGAGGTTGAGCATTTCTTCAAATATCTATTGGCCATCCTTCTTTCCTCTTCAGAGAAGGTGCTCTTTAAGTCTTTAGCCCACTTGTTTATTGGGCAGTTGTTTCTTTGAGGATTTGTTGTGGGGGGATTTAATTTTTTGAGTTCCAAGTATATTTTAGATATGAGACCTTTGTCTGTTGTGTGGCTAGTGAAGATCTTATCCCAATCCGTGGGCTTTCTATTGATCTTGTTAGCTATGTCCTTTGCCATGCAAAAGCTCTGCAACTTCATGCAATCCCATTTGTCCAACTTTTCTTTGATTTGTTGTGTTTCTGGGTCTCTATTAAGAAAATTTCGGCTTGCACAAAGGAGATCTAGGGTTTCTCCTATTCCATCCTGTAATGTTTTCAGAGTGTCTGCTTTGACTCCGCGGTCTTTGATCCACTTGGAATTGATTCTGGCGCAGGGTGATATATAAAGGTCCAGGTTGGTTATCTAGAAGTAGTTAACCAATTTTGCCAGCACCATTTACTGAAGAGGCTGTCTTTCTTCCATTCTATTTTTTAGCTCCCTTATCAAAGATTAGATGGCTATAGGTCTGTGGGTTCATTTCTGCATTTTCAATTCTATTCCATTTGTCCTGAGGTCTGTTCTTGTGCCAGTACCAAGCTGTTTTGATTACTATGGCTTTATAGTAGAGTTTGAAAATTGGTATTGATATTCCTCCAGCACTGTTCTTTCTGTTGAGGATCGTTTTTCTATTCGGGGTCTTTTACTGTTCCATATGAATTTTTGGCACACTAAAGCTATCAGCACGACTATGTTTATTGCAGCATTATTTACCAAAGCTAAGATATGGAACCAACCCAGATGCCCCTCAGTAGATGAATGGATCAAGAAAATGTGGTATATATACACAATGAAATTGTATGCCTCCATTAGAAAGAATGACATTGCCCCATTTGTTAGGAAATGGAAAGGCTTGGAAAAAATCATATTAAGTGAAGTAAGCCAGGCCCAAAGAAACTTAGGTCCCATGGTTTCCCTTATTTGCAATATCTAGTATATGTCTGAGTCAAGCAGAAAAAGTCAGATAAGTTGGTGTTAGGGAAATGAACCCTAAGGCATGTATTCAAAAGTTTTTTTTTTTTCTTTCATGCGATTGTTTCTAACACATTTATAAGATTATTTCTTTGTTGTTTTGTATGCCCCTCCTCCACGGTATAACCCCTGCTTTCACTCTATTTGTTGTTGTTATAATTTTTGGAGGGGAAGGGAAAAGAACAAACCGTTTAAATAGGGATACAGGTGGACCCATTGCAACAATGAGACGTAAAAATCGTTATGTTGAAAACGAACTTTACAACTTTGGTGGGGTGGTGGGAAGGAGGGTTGGCTGGGGGAGTGGGGAGCAGAGGGGATGTGAAGGGGAAACAAAGGAGGAGGCTACAATGCTTGAAAAGGAATGTACTCATTATTTTGCCCAAGTAATTGTAACCCCTCTGTACAATATTTTCACAATAAAAAAAGAAAAAAAAATTATTTGATGACAGTACTTTTTTTCAATATTGGGGTTTGAACTCAGGACCTGTGCTTACTAGACAAGTAGACTGCTACTTGATCTATGCCCTCAGCCCTACAAAATTATGTTTAACAAACTATGCCTTGTTACCCTGTTGTGAGTTTACTTGAATTAGAAAGGAATTTTTCTTGTGTTTCTTATATTTATCTCCAAAATCACAATGAGGTGGGGTGCGGCGGATGGAATGAGATCGTTTTCTCCTGATGACCATATTATTATGAGAATATTGTAAGGAAGCAGAAATTATTTTTCTTAGCTTCATTCCTGAATAGTACCACTGCAAAATTATTGGCATATTTTTTTCTGTGCTTATTTTTTTCCCTTTCAGGAAATAAAGGTTGTGCTGGAGGCTGAGTAGACCCTCTTTAACTGTGGAGCCGTGCATTGAGTCTTTATGTTTGATCATTACTTTTGAGTTAGGCTCTCACTTTCTGCCTGCGTTCATCCCTGGGCATGATCCACTTACATGAGGCTTGCTGGTAGTGAGTGTGGCATATCTATGTCACGACATCCAGGGCTCCATTAAAAAGAGGTTTCATTAATTTCTTTGTATCTGGGCTGGCCTTGAGCCACTATCCCAAAAATCTCAGCCTCCCAAGTTGTGAGTATTAAAGGCATGGACCACCAATATCTGGCTTCCTTTAGACAGTTAATGGGCTATTTATAAATATTAAATTTGTACTATGTTCACTATGCATATTACTATCCTGCCTTTTGGTTAATTTTGCATTTTAAGGATTTTCTTATGTCAGTAAACATGCAGAGGTGCAATGCTCATAATGTTATAATATTTCTTAATTATAGAAATATTGCTTCACTGTTGGGCCCTTTGATAAAAATAACATTAGTTTTACTATAAATAACAATATAGCTATCTTGGTGTATTCATATTTGCTTACACTGCTTGGTTGTTTCCTTATACACTAAGCATCAAAATTAAATGCATAAAATATAAGCCTTTAAAAATTTATCTCTAATCAATAAAATAATGTGTATTATATCAGCTTTTATTTATTTTTACCAGTGTTGAAAGATTTTTTTGGTTTGTTTTGTTTTTGCTGGTATTGGAATTTGAACTCAAGGCTGTTGACCGTACTCAGCTTTCATGGCTGGTGTTCCACCACTTGGGTCATGCCACCAACACATAATTTGCTAGTTATATTAATGGATTCATATTGATTTTTCTAACTGACTGGTTTAAAGCTGCATTCCTGCTGGTCTCAGCCTCCTGAATAGTCAATATCATAGAGTTGTGAGATTGAGGAGTTTTAAAAATATGTTTGGTAGCCATTTGAATATGAGTTTCTTCTTTGACAAATTATTTGTGAAGGAGAAAAGAATCTTTCTTTCATTTTCTGGGATTGAATCTAGAGTTGATATATTAGCCCAGCATATTTTACTACTGGAGTCTACATATGCTTTATCCTGTTTTTTTTTTCTTTTTCTTTCCTCAAGTTCTATTGTTTTTGAAACAGGGTCCCACTTCTATCTTTGTTCAAGCTGGCTTTCAACTCATGGTCCTCCTGCCTCCTGAGTACCTGAAAATATTTCTTGAACATAATTTATGATGTATTCATTGGAAAAGAAGTTTGATATGTAGAGATGCATAAAATATGAATTCTGTACTCAAGGAGCTCTAAATATAAAGTAAAGAGAAGAGTAAAGTGTCACAGGATCAGCAATGGGAACCTTGAATGGATTGTAGGTAGGCTGAAGAAAAGTTATTCATCTTTGAGAGTGACAACCTTTTGAAGAATGAGTAGGAATTTTCCAGGGAGATAATCAACAGAAGTTTTTCAGAGCAGAAAGTGAATACTATATATGAGCAAAGGCTGGAAGCCTGGAAGAACAAATATACAGAAGTTTACAAAAGCTAGCAACTGCTGAACTATAAAATAGGTTAAGAGGAGATGGAATTAGAAGACATGAAGGTGGAAAAATGGAACTTAAAAGGACTGAATGGTGATGGACGTAGTACACTTCACTGACTTGATCCTGAAGGAGATACGTAGCCCCTGAAGTCTAATTTATGACCACATAGCTAAATAAGTAGATGGCAATTTGAGTTTTTTGAATGTCTCATCTGTAGGCCAGAATCTTCTGATTAATAATTGGCATTTAGTAATTTGGCATTCTCAAAGAAACTCAATACTGATTATGTGCTGGTTATATTGGAGACACGGGCATTATTTTAGGAAGAAGAATAATTGCCTTATCCATAGCTGAATCCCAGTAGGACCCAATTTTATTTCCCCAGCATCACACACATCATTTATCTACTTAGTTCTGGAACACAGTGATATTTTTTTTATGTCATAGTCAAATCAGTGAAGCAGTTTTCATCCTACATAGATACAACATCCATGTCTTTATCCAGCCATTGCATATCATTAGATTTGGGATGGAATAAAACCATATTTCCATTATAGATACTCATTTCATCACCTTGTCCCTTGGAGGTCAAGGAGTCCCAAAGAGCCTCAGGCTAAACTATATAAATATACCTCTCTTGTATTTGTTCTGTCCCAGTAAAAACTGGAGCTATATTTGGTATAGGAGATTTGGATGGCATAGACTAATTTAAATAACAACTGACATCTAGTTATTTCTATGATTTAAAAAAAAATAAACCTTTATATGATACATAACATATAAATAACTAAATAGCTAGAAGAATTATCACAAATGAAGCTTCCCTTATACCCACCTTTCAGGTCACAAAATTAAATTGGAAATAAAAGTTACCTGCTTATATCTGCCCCTTCACCCCAATTTCTATCCTAACATTTTTTTGGAGGGTGTCCGGTCGTGGGGCCTGAACTCTGGGACTGGGCGCTGTCCCTCAGCTCTTCAGCTCAAGGCTAGTGCTCTACTATTTGAGACACAGCGCAACTTCCAGCTTTTTTCTTTTTTTGCTTATGTGTTGCTGAGGAATCGAACTCAGGGCCTCATGCATGCAAGGCAAGCGCTCTACCACTGAGCCACCTTCCCAGCCCTATCCTAACTTTTATCATCATAGATTACCTTCTTTGTATCCATTCTGGATAATTATAATATTGTTTGATGTCTGGTGCTCCTCAACCTAGTTGTCTATTTTCCCCCCCCACCGGACATTTGGTACCTTCCAGTAGTAACATACTAGTTCCACTCTAAGTTCACTGGCCTGAACTACTTAATAGTTTTTGGGTCATAAGAAGCCCACTTACTCCATGTATCCAGAGTGAGGGAAAATTGAAAATGCTTGTAAACATCACTGATGACAAGCCCCACCCGCACCATCAACTTGCACTCTGTGGAAATCTTCGGTCTTTACTTACAACTTGAAGATCAAAGAAAAACCCTATCAATATACTGAATGACAACCACGAATATTTCCTCTTCAACACCTCATATATTCTTGGAATTGCCATATAAACAATTTAGCCTTCAAGTCCCCAGAGGCAGGTTTGTCTGAGAATAAGACATCTATTTTCTTTTGTCCCCCAAAATCTCAAGCTAAGCACCCCTCTGGTGTATATGTAGTCTGGGAAAGGGAGTCTGGATGTTTCTTTGGTGTCTCTTAGTAAGAATCATTGATTGTTTAAAAATATTCTCTACATTCTAAAATATCGTATGGAATGACAATCTTCAAGAAATACCAGACAACACAAGGTCTAACATATTTCTTTTGTAATGCAAATACATCACAATGTAGTTGTTTTGTAAATGTACCACAATGTAGTATTAGTCAAACATATTAACCCAACATACCACAGTGTTTTCAGATTTAGTCTATTATATAATAATGCTACTTATTTTCTTCATGGTTTCTTTTTATGTATACCTATGTATTTCAGTTGGACACATACACATACATGCACACACACACACATGCATTTCTACGAGTGAGATGCCAGACCCTATAATGAATTAATAGTTACCCTTAAGCATCAATGTTACAAGGTAGTGTTCCAAAATTGGATTTAACCTTCAATGTCTGCAGCTGCAGTGCATTCTGCTCGCATTCACATTTCTTTCCATTCTTGGCCTTCTTCAAAGTACACTGGTACAGCACTTGGTTGGTTTTTTTTTAATTTAATTTAATTGTAAGAGTGATGTACAGAGGGGTTACAATTACACAAGTAAGACTAAGAGTACATTTCTTGTCAAACATTGTTACCTCCTCTGTCACTTTCCCTCCCCGACCAAGTTGTAAAGTTCATTTCCACCATTGTGTCTTGTGAGTATTGCTGTTGCATTGGTTCTTTGTCCTTTGTCTCACCATTTTGTTAGCCCCTTTCCATTCCCCAAATCACATAAATACATACACAAGACATGGGGTACCAAAATGAAGAACAGTGACAATAGGGAATAAACTACAAGAGGGAAAATGAAAGAAAAAAGAATTTCACACAGAACATAAAAATTAAAAACAAACAAAAACTCTCATTTCCATGGAGTTCATTTCAATTTGCATCATCTTATATGGTCATATGTATGTTTGGTCATATGTACATTGAGCTACTGCGATCCTCTGCTAGGACTATCATAGACATATGCTAATTATTACAAATAAGGGAAAGCATGGAGCCTATATTTCTTTAGTCCTGGATTACTTCATTTGATATGATTTTTCCCAATCTTCCATTTCCTTATGAATGAGGTGATGGCATTCTTCCTGATGGAAGCATAGAATTCTATTGTGTATATATGCCACATTTTCTTCATCCATTCATCTACTGAAGGGCATCTGGTTTGGTTGCTACAAAGAACATAGTTGTGCTGGTAGCTTTAATGTGGCTTTGTTTGCAAATGTTTGGGTAAATGCCCTGGAGTGGGATTACTGGATCATTAGGAGATCTATGTGGTTTCTTTTAAGGAACCTCCATAATGCTTTCCAAAGTGGTTGGACAAGTTTACATTTCCACCAACAGTGCAGTAGGGTTCCCTTTGGCCACATCCCCTCCAGCATCTGTTGTTATTAGACTTCTTGATTATAGACATTCTCACTGGGTGAGGTGGAATCTCAATGTTGTTTTGATTTGCATTTCTTTTATGGCCAGAGATGTTGAACATTTCTTCATGTGTCTATTGGCCATTCTTATTTCCTCTCCAGAGAAATCTCCTTTTTATTCCTTAGCCCATTTTTAATGGGGTGGTTGTTTCTTTTTTAAAAAATAATTTTTATTGAAGTTGTGATTACAAAAATTTCACAGTACTGTGGAATTTTGATACATAGTTATAGTCACAAACACATTTTAACCTTCACAAGGCAACTTGCCTTTATCATGGTGTATAAAGTTTGTGAATTTTATAAGCTTTGGCAATACAACTATGTCTTCCAAATCGGGTGATATGTACATTTCTTTACTTTTTCTTAGTGTCAGCTGTTCCCTCTTTCCCTCTCATTCCCTCCCTCCCATCACTGCCCTTGAGTTGCTTAGCTCATTTTCATCAATGTCCAGTGCAGCTGATGGGCCCCTCTGTTGTATATTTTCCCCTAATTCTATGTCCTCCTCTTAGCTTCCCTCAGATGTGCACATGTATATACCATATATGAGGTCAAGAACATGAAGTCATTTAGAAATGATATGACAAATTCAGTAGTGGTCCTTTGATTCTTGTGTCGTGTTTACATTGTCATATCTCCTTTCATTTTGGATTAACATACACATATCAGGGAGATCATGTGTCGTTTGTCTCTCTGATCTTGGTTTACCTCGCTTAACATGATTTGTTCTAGTTCCATCCATTTCCCTGTGAATGTCATTATTTTGTCCTTTCTAATGGCTGCATAATATTCCATTGTATACAGATACCACAATTCCTGGATCCATTCATCTGTAGTGGAGCATCTTGGTTGTTTTCATATCTTGGCTATTGTGAATAGCGCAGCAATAAACATGGAGGTGCATGTGTCCTTGTATCCTGGTTCCTGTTGCTCAGGGTAGATGCGTTGGGAGTGGTATGACTGGGTCATAGGGGAGGTCTATATTTAGCTTTCTGAGGTGCCTCCAGACTGCTTTGCAGAATGGTTGTATTAGTATACATTCCCATCAGCAATGAAGTAGGGTTTCTCTTCCTCTGCATCCCCACCAGTATTTGTTGTTGGCTGAATTTAGGATATAGGCCATTCTGACAGAGGTAAGGTGGTATCTCAGGATTGTTTCTATTTATATTTCCTTTATGGACAGGGATGGTGAACATTTCCTCATGTGTTTCTTTGCCACTTTTTATGGTCAGTTGTGGGGCCTGAACTCTGGGCCTGGGCACTGTCCCTTAGCTCTGCAGCTCAAGTCTAGCACTCTACCACAACTCCACTTCCAGGTTTTTCTGCTTATGTGGTTCTGAGGAATCAAATCCAGGAGCTCATGCATCCAAGGCAAGCACTCTACCACTGAGCTACTTCCCAGCCCTTCTTTGACATTTTTATCTCTCCTTCTGAGAAGTGTCTCTTTAGTTCTCTTGCCTATTTAATGATTGGTTTGTTGGATTTGAGATGGATTGGTTTATTGAATTCCTTTTTTATTTTGGATATTAGGGCTTTGTCTGATATAGTGCTAATAAATATCTTTTCCCAATTTGTTGGCTGTCTTTCTAGTTTGGTAGCTATATCTTTAGCTGTGCAGAAAATTTTTATTTTAAGGGATTCCCATTTGTTGAGTCTTTCTCCAATTTATTGTGACCCTGGGACTTTGTTCAGGAAGTTCCTTCCTGTGCCTATAAGTTCATGCGTCTCTCTTACTCAGATTTGATGTTTAGGTCTTTAATCCATTTTGAGTTGGTGTTAGTGCACAGTGACAGGCTAGGATCCATTTTCAGTTTTCTGCATGTGACCACCCAGTTTTCCCAGAACCAATAGTTGAAGAGGCTATGTTCCTATCACTGTGTGTCTTTGGGTCCTTTGTCAATTATCAGCTGACTATAGGTATGTGATTTTATTTCGGGATATTCTAATCTATTTCATTGGTCTTCAGGTCCATTTTGTGCCAATAGCAAGCAACTTTTGTTATTATGGCTTTATAGTACAGTTTGAAATCTGGCATCGAGGTCCCTCCCATGTTGTCTCTTTTGCCTAGAATTGTTTTGGTTATTCTAGGTCTTTTGTTGTTTCATATGAATTTTTGGATTGTTTTTCTTTCTATTTTCGGTAAAGAACATCATTAGGATTTTGATGGGAACTGCATTGAATTTGTATATCAACTTTGGCAGTATGGCCATTTTCACAATATTGATTCTGCCTCTCCAAGAACACGGAAGGTTTTTCCATTTCCTGGTGCTCTCTTTGATTTCTTTCTTTAGGCTTTTATACTTTTCACTAAATAGGTACTTTACATCTTTGGTTAGATTAATTCCTAAATATTTTATTTTATGTGATTATTGTGAATGGAGTTGTTTCCCTGATTTCCCTTTCTGCTTGTACATTGTTGGTGTACAGAAAGGCAACTGATTTTTTGGGTTAATTTTGTATCCTGCTACTTTGCTGAAATGGTTCATAAGTTCTAGGAGTTTGGGAGTGGAGTTTTTGGTGTTGCTACGGTATAATATCATATCATCTGCAGAAAGGGATAACTTAACTTTTTCCATCCCTATGGAGATCCCTTTAATGTTCTTTTCTTGCCTTATTGCTCTGGCTAAGGATTTCAGAACTATATTGAAGAGGAGTGGTGAGAGTGGGCATCCTTGCCTTGTTCCTGATTTTTGGAGAATTGGTTGTGTTTTCCCCATTGAGTATAATATTGGCCATTGTTCTGTTGTATATGGCTTTTATTGTTTTAAGGAATGTTCCTTCTGTTCCTATTTTCTCCATAGCTTTTAGCATGAATGAATATTGTATCTTATCCAAGGCCTTTTCTGCATCAATGGAGATAATCATGTAGTTCTTACCTTGTATATGTTGATGTAATGGATTACATTTATTGATTTATATATGTTAATCTATCCCTGCATCTCTAGGATGAAGCCTAATTGATCATAGTGTTTCATTTTTTGATATGTTGATGGATTCTGTTTGCTAATATTTTATTGAGGACCTTTGAATCTGTGTTCATCAAACAAATTGGTCTGTAGTTCTATTTTTGCTGTATCTTTGCCTGGTTTGGGGATAATTGTGATATTGGCTTCCTAGAATGAGTTTGGGTTGTCTCCCTCTACTTCTATATCATGGAAGAGCTTGAGGAGTATGGGTATTAGTTCCTTTCTGAAGGTCTTATAAAATTCCATAGTGAATCAATCTGTACCTGGGCTTTTCCTTATTTGAAGACTTCTGATTGCTTCCTCTTTCTCATTGCAAGATCTTGGCTTATTTGATTGATATCTTCTTGGTTCAGTTTGGGCAATTTGTATTACTCTAAAACTTCATCCATTTCTGCTAGGTTTCCTTACCTTAGAGAGTATAGATTCTGGAAATAGTTCTTTCTGAGTGTTTGGATGTCTTGGATATTTGTTGTAATTTTTCCTGTGGCATCCCTGATCTTATTGATTTGGGTCTCCTCTCTTTTTTCCTTAAGCTTGACAGAGGTCCATCAATTTTATTAATGTCTTGAAAAAAGTTTCTTGTTAATTTTATTTATAGTTTTCTTAATCTCTACCTCATTAATATCAGCTCTTATTTTGGTTAACTTGTTCCATGTATTATTTTTAGGTTGAATTTTTTCTTGCTTTTCTAGCAGTTTTAGTTGCATCATGAGATTACTTACTTGGTCTTTCTCTATTTTCTTTCTTTCTTTTATTTGGGGGGGGGGGTTCGATCGTGGTGCCTGAACTCTGGGCTTGGGCGCTGTCCCTCAGCCCTTCAGATCAAGGTTAGCGCTCTATCACTTGAGCCCCGGCGCCATTTCTGGCTTTTCCCCTTTTGCTTACGTGATGCTGAGGAATCGAACCCAGGGCCTCATGCAAGGCAAGTGCTCTACCACTGAGCCATCTTCCCAACCCCTGTCTCTATTTTCTTGATGTGTGCACTGACAGTGATAAAATTGCCCCTCAGGACCGCTTTTGTAGTGACCCATATATTTCTTTAAATTCATTAACTTGTAGGAACTTTAAAATTTCTTATTTAATTTCTTCTGTGACCCAGGTGTTTCTCAGAAGTGTGTTGTCCAATTTCCATGTATTTAGTAATTTCTATGGTATGCCTTGTTACTGAGAACTAGCTTGATTCCACTGTGGTCAAATAGAATACAAGGAATTAGTCGATCTTCTTGTATTTGCTTATATTCTTTGTACAAACTATGATGCTACTTTGGAGAAAGTTCCATGGGCTGCTGAAAAGAATGTGTACTGGGTTGTTGTTGGGTTGAAAACTAGATATTGTATCATTGAATTCAGTGGTTTCTTTACTAATCCTCTGGTTGGTAGACCTGTCCTTTGGTAAGAGCGGAGTATTAGGATCTATTTTGAGAATATTTACTTAACATATGGATGCACCAATGTTTGGAGAGTTTAAACTGATAATGGTGATATCCTCTTCTTGGATTGTTCTCTGTATTAATATAAAGTGTCCTTCTTTGTCTTTTTGTGTTGATTTTAATGAAAAGTTTATTTTGTCAGATATCAGGATGGCAACTCCTACCTTCTTGCAGGGAGCATTTGCATGGTGCATCTTCCTCTATCCCTTCACTTGGAGTTTGTTTTTATCTTTGGCTGTGAGATGCGTTTTTTTTGAGGATTTGTTTGGGGGGGCTAAATTTTTTTTGAAGTATTTTTTGCCAACCCTATGGCTGGAACTTTAGGCCTGGACACTGTCCTTGAGATTCATTTGCTCAAGGCTAGAACTCTACTACTTGAGCCACATCACTGCTTCAGGCTTTTTCTGTGTATGTGGTACTGAGAAATTGAACTCAAGGCTTCAGACATGCTAGGCAAGCACTCTACCACTAGGCCAAAATTCCCAGCCCCTGAGCTTTAGGTATATTTTTGATATGAAGCCCTTGTCTGTTGTATAGCTAGTGAAGATCTTCTCCCAATCTATGGGCTTTTTATTTATCTTGCTAGATATGTCCTTTGCCATGCAGAAGCTTTACAGTTAAATGTAGTCCCATCAATCCAGTCTTTCTCTGATTTGTTGTGTTTCTGGATCTTTATGAAGTTTCTACCTGTGCCAATGATCCCTGGTATATCCCCTATCCCGTCCTGCAATATTTTCAGGGTATCTGGTCTTTCATTGAGGTCTTTGGTCTATTTGGAGTTGATTCTGGTACAGAGTGATACATAAGGATCTAACTTCAGTTTTCTGAACATGTAGCCAATTCTGCCAGCACCATTTTTTAAAGAGGCTGTCTTTCTTCCATCTTAGAATTTTGACTCCCTTATCAAGGAGAGATCTGCGGGATCATTTCTGGGTTTGAATTCTATTCCATTATTCCTCAGGTCAGCACTTGGTTTTAACTTACAGTTTTCTGATCCTAATTAAGTGAAGAATCATTTCATACTTTATTGACTGTTTGTACATTTTTAGTAAAGTATCTATTCTGATAGACACTAGTCTCTAACCGAGGTTGTTTTTGTTTTTGTTGTAGTAGGTCATGGGCCATGATCTCTGGGCCTGGGTGCTGGCTCTCAACTCTTCAGCTCAAGGCAAGCACTCTACCAATTGAGCCACAGGGCCACCTCCAGGTTTCTGGTGGTTTATTGGAGATAAGAGTCTCATGGACTTTCCTGCCTGGGCTGGCTTTGAACTGCAACCCTCAGATCTCAGCCTCCTGAGTAGTTAGGATTACCGGTGTGAACCATGGACACCTAGCTAACCCAAGTTTTTATTTACTCATTTTTTACTTATTTAATTTTTGAAAGTATTTCCTATATTTTGGGTACTATTACATTCCTAATAAAATGTCTATAAGTATTTCTTCAACATGAGTTTGTCTCTTCAAAGTATCATGTATGTGAGAAAAGTGTTCTGCCATTAAGCTATATCCCCAGCTGTGTTTGTCCTTTTTACTTACTTCATTTGATTAACAACCACTTAATATTAATGTCACCTACTTAATCTCTATTTGTGTTAATCCTCCCCTTTATTGTCCTTGGCTAGACCTATTTTCTCCTTCTAGCCATGGAAAGGCAATGCTGAACAAAATTGCTTTTATTCAGAAAGTTTACTTAATTTCTTTGCATTAACATGGAGAAAGCACTTTGAGGGTACTGAGACACTTGGGACTGCACATGCTCAGATGGATTCAGGGATAACATTTCTGAGTTGGATCTTTTTCAGAGCTAGGGATTCTATACTGTCATTTGCCTGATGAGGCTTATTCTCAATCTGTATTATGGGAAAGTCAGGACCTTTGGTCCATATAGATTGTATAATCTTTCTCTTGAGGAAGAGTGGTACAGAAAAGGAGGGTGGCTTATTAAGAAAGTATCATTCACCAGGCCCTTGTGGCTTATACCTGTAATTCTAGCTCTCAGGAGGCACAGATCTGAGGATTGAGGTTTGAAGCCAGCCTAGGATAGAAAAATTGGAGAGATTCTTATCTCCAGTTAACTAATAAAAAGCAAGAAATAGAGGTGTGGCTCAAATGGTAGACCATCAGTTTGAGTAAAAACACTAAGCAAGAGTAAAAGCACCAATTCCAGCATGCAGCTTTGAGTGAAAACACTAAGCAAGAGTTCAAGCACCAGTTCCAGCACATGCGTGTGCATGCGCATGTACACATGCACACACACAGTAGAAGAAGAAGAAGAAGAAGAAGAAGAAGAAGAAGAAGAAGAAGAAGAAGAAGAAGAAGAAGAAGAAGAAGAAGAAGAAGAAGAAGAAGAAGAAGAAGAAGAAGGAGGAGGAGGAGGAGGAGGAGGAGGAGGAGGAGGAGGAGGAGGAGGAGGAGGAGGAGGAGGAGGAGGAGGAGGAGGAGGAGGAGGAGGAGGAGGAGGAGGAGAATGGGCTGGAGGAGGAGGGGCTGGAGGAGACGGAGGAGAAAAAGAAGAACAATAACAACAATAAGGAAAGGGGAAAGCAAGAAAGAGGAGAAGAAAGAAGAAGAAGGTGGAGGAGTGAGAAGGGGAGGAGGGAGAGGTGGAGGAGGAGGAAAAGGAGGAAGAGGAGGAGGAGGGGGATGATAAATAATTCATTTACCTTTTACCCTTTTGCCAGCATTGGTAAAGGTGAGATATTTGCAGAAATCTCACCCCCAAAAGACAAGTACTTCCAGGGAGGAGTGCATATCTACTTGTTTCATAGAGAAAGACAGCTTTGAGTTGAAAAATTAGGAAATTTGGTGAAGAACTACAAGATAATCTGGGCCAATCCCAGAAGAAAGTGGTCTTGATGATCCATGGTTGGGCTTCAATGTTTCAGAGCAAGTCACCTGAATGGAATTGAAACATATTTAGAAATGCTTGCATTTCAGACCCTTTCCATGTATTTTCTTCCTTTTTTTAATGTTAGACACTCCTATATCAATCAAATTCTCATAAGATCAAATCTGCTCATTATGAAGTATGACCATAATTTTAAAGAATTACAGTTCTTCTGAAAATCTCCCATAAGCAATAAAGATTATTTTTGAAAGTTGTATTTATATTAAGAGAGCATTAACGCTGTGTTCCCCTAAATATAATGAAGAAACGTAAAATTCTTCCCTTCTTCTCTGGAGATTGTTATTAATGGCCTTTTAAGGGTATTGGAACAATAGGCCAGAGTTTAACATAATTCTGCATTTCTACAGAATTCCTCTGATGGAAATGTGATGCTATAAGCCAATCTGATTGTCTTTGGGTGTCATTCTTCATATTGGTGATCAAGTATGTACATCCTGCATGCCTTTTATCAATTAAAAGAGGCTATATGAGCCTGAGATTTTTTTTTAACCAAAGAAGAATTCGTCAAGGAACTATATAGATTTATTGGCCAGAATACTTAACTATTACATGCACTTCTCATTCCCATTAATATAGCATTCTTCACTTACTTTTCAGCCATTTCCTGTCTTCAAGTACAACCTTTTGCCACCTTCTCACATAACTAGTCTCCCTCTTTCTATGGACTTTAATTGCTCT
The DNA here is from genome assembly GCF_019054845.1 of Dipodomys spectabilis. Classification (NCBI taxonomy): domain Eukaryota; kingdom Metazoa; phylum Chordata; class Mammalia; order Rodentia; family Heteromyidae; genus Dipodomys; species Dipodomys spectabilis. The sequence continues at coordinate 4,490,533 of NW_024870689.1, forward strand.
TGGAATTCTGATTCTTGAGCCAAGTGTCTTGCTGTTAACTACATTTTTGGACAACATAATCTTCTATTGGCAAGTGGCAAAATAGAACACAAATGCTTCTCTTTCATAAATACCAATTATCTCTTATATACATTCCATCCTTAATTATACTGAACTCTTTCTAAGCATCTAAGTACCTCTTGCCCCTCCACTCCTCCTTGATGTGCTTTTCCAGTCTCAATGTGGTGACTGAAGTGGCTGCTTCCACTTGTGCTTAGAAACATTATATCTCCATTCCATCTATTGACAGGAGTTAGTAGAAAACTGGTCAGGAAATTGAAGCTGATACAACTTGCAGATGACAGAATAAGCTGATAAACCAAAACTTGCCTAATGAAAACTTGCCTGAGGACAAGGGCTACAGAAGAATAAGGAAGGAAGACATTTGTTAAGTAAGAAAAAAAAAGAATGAAAAACTAAAGCTAGGATATTAAATCATTGGTGCCATAACTTGACAGAGAAAAGAAGGAACCTCACTAATATGGAGGTCTGTAGTTCTCCCTATTCTCCCTGAGGCTAATATCTCTATCCCTGAAGATGGGTGAAGATGAGCTGATGTACTGTCTTCTCCTAGCATAGCTATTCTATATGTTCTCTCATATTGCTTATGTTCAACTTTTGCCTGACCTCTTTTCTTGCCAGATACAAAGACCCAAGGTCAATTTAGCTACCCTAAATTTCTGGTAACATGATCAACTTCTGGTTATATTTATCCTTCCTGGTTTCATTCATCAAAACTTACCTGGTTATTACTTTATTTTTAAGTAGTTGTACAAAGGGATTTCAATACAAAAGTCAGACTATGAGTACGATGAATAATGATCAATGTCATCTCTTCTCACTAGAGATTATTTAGAAAATGAAGTATATAACTTGCAAGTGGGGACAGGAGGGAAAAAACTGGAAGAGAGGGAGAGAAGGGGTAATATTGTTGAAAAGGAAATGTACTTGTTACCTGACATGTAACTGTAAACCCTCTATACATCATTTTACAGTAAAAATTTAAAAAATATTACCCACATAAATAGAAACAGGGTTTATCTCTATGCATCTGTCTCTTATCTCTGTCTTATATGTGTTTTGACTTCATTTTATCCTTCTTCAGATGAATCTTTCCATCCATTAGCAGCTCTAATTCATGGTATCCTCATACATCTGGACCCAAGAAGAAAAGACTTCTATTCTTAATATCCCTGTAGCACATAAAAGGAAAGAATCTGATTGGATCTGTCTGGATGAGCTCAGAATCAATCACCAAACCAATAAATATGGAAATATTTTATTCTTCTTGAGTGAATTTGGATCTTGACATCATGACAATGAATAAAAATAAAGTTGAGCCCACCTAAACCAATGAATAAAAATATAGTTGAGCCCATATAAACCATAGGAAAAGGAGAAATTTCCCAAAGGAAAGGGCACTTACCTATTGATAAAAACATAATAGTACAAAAACAGATATCTGTTCAAAAGACAAGTTGTACTTAATGGAATCCAACACTTAAAATTAGAAAACTATATTTGTATTTCCTTACCTTAAAAAGAATATAATTTTAATCATATCAGGAACTACTAGGGATACTTAGAAGATATAAAAGGCCCTCATGATTCTAGATCAGATTATAATAATAGTAGTAATATCTAGTTAACACTGAATGATTGGCCAGGAATAACATTAATTACACTCTTAAAATAAGTCTTCAGGTAAATTACATTTTCAAATGAATGTATTGAGACTTAGAGGGTAAGTTTTTTTAAGTCATTTAGCTAAATACTAGCAGAACTTTCTTTGTGTTATATTCATTGCCATGTTATGTGATCTTGTCTGAGATGTTATAAAACATTCTGAATTAGCCCTATTGTTTCCAAAGATACCACTTAAGAACTGAAAAAAAGTATTAACAGAAGGCTTTATTCTATCTATGTTATCTATTTATGTTTATAAATTAATGTATATATTAAGTTGAATGATAATTACTATATAATTTTACTGAGATTATTAGTCCCTGAATAATTTAAACATATTTATCTAAAAGTTAAATTGTAATAATTTTGAAGACATATTTGCCAAACGAGTTCAGTCCTTGTCTAAATTTTCACAAAATTAGAAATTAGTGGAACAGAATTTAATGTGCTTTCATCTACTAAAAATGGTAAAATAAAACTCAGTCACTTTTCTATTAGGGTGTTTTCAGAGAAGTTTGGGTAGAATGTTAAGGAGGATATTTGAAATCGTTAAAAATAAAATCATTTACAAAGAATTTAAAATTCACCAGATGTTAGTGGATTATACCTGTAATCCAAGCAACTCAGGAGACTTAGATCTGAGGATCACAATTTGAAGCCAGCCTAGACAGGAAAGCCTATGAGACATTTTTTGTAGATTATAAGTCTGGAATTCAGGAGCTGGGAGCTGTCCCTGAGCTTTTTTGCACAAGGCTAGTGCTCGACCACTTTGAGACTTAGTTCCATTTGTCATTTTCAGGTAGTTAACTGGAGATACAAGTCTAATGGCCTTTCCTCTCCTGGCTGGCTTTGAATCACAATTCTCAGATTTCAGCCTCCTGAATAGCTAGGATAACAGGTTTAAGCCATCAGAGCCCAGACCTACGAAACTTACTTATCTACAATTCACTACCAAAAATGTCAGAACTGGAGCTGTGGCAAAAATGGTAGAAAACTATTCCCGAGCAAAAATGCTCATGGACAGTGCCCAGTCCCTGAGTTCAAACCCTAAGACCACACACACACACACACACACACACACACACACACACATTTACCTAGGAACGGTCCATGGCTCACACTTATAATCCTAGCTTCTCAGGAGGCTGACATCTGAGGGTTGTGGTTCAAAGCCAGCCCTGGTAGGAAAGTCCCAGTGAATCTCTTATCTCTAAGTAACCACTTAACAACAAAGAAATGGAGCTGTGGCTCAAAGCACTCAAAGCACTAGCCTTGAGCAAAAATGCTCAGGGACAGCACCCAAGCCCTGTGTTCAAGCCCCACAACTTCAGGGAGAAAAAAATGCCTGTAAAATGTGTTTTTCCAGAATTCCTTTCACGTTATCATTTGTCAATCAATAAATGCATTTTGAGTATTGTATATTTAAAATATGGCTTAGAGTACGCATTTGATATTTCTGTAGAAGGGGGTCCCTTAATAATTAATAATCTCAATAAATAATAATACGGGATCCCTTATCTCACAGACCAAAGAGTGTATGAGAAACAGAAGAAAAGACTAATGCTGAGGAGTGCCACAAGCTATGGAAATGTATAAAAACACCCCAACACAGCTTCTGTGCCTTTGAATATCTGTCTTTGGTCTCTGTGTGAATGCCTACAGTCCTGTATAATTTATCATGTCTCTGTGTATCTGTGCATCTGTCACGTGGATGTGATTGGGTCTTTGAAGAAGCACCGTGGAAGATTTCTGTAATACATCATATCTTCACAATAGAGTCCTGAAGTTTTCCTAGCAAGAAAATAATATAAAAATGAATTACTCTTGATGGGAAAATAAATAATTAAAACTATTTCAACACCATAATAGTGTATGTTAATTAGCATGTATCAAAATAATAAATAATCTGCACTTGATACTTGAGATCAGACTAAAATACAAGCCTTTTAAAAGTTAAAATTACAATCTATGTCCCTAAAGATGTACAGCAAATACTTTTTGACAAAAACTAATGGTGGACCCATTGAAACAATGAGATATACAAGTCGTTATGTCAAAAAATGAACTTTACAACTTTGGTGGAAGGGAGGATCGGGTGGGGGGAGGGAGGAGTATGGGAAGCGATGGGAAGGGGAAACAGAGGAGACAACAATGCTTGATAAGAAATGTACTCGTTATCTTGCCCATGAAATTGTAGCTCCTCTGTACGGTATTCTCACAATAAAAAAAAAAAAATAAATAAAAAACATATTCATGCCCTGCCTACCATTATCTTTCACAAACATTAAGATCTGTGCAGAAGTAACATTCTTACTGATCAATATACACATAACTTTGAGAACTGAAGTTGCGGCTCAAGTGGTAAAGTGCTAGTCTTAGCAAACTTAAGAACTTGAGATCAAACCAAAAAGGCACTAAGTTTTGAATCAAATTATTTTTCTTAGGTACTTTCACAGATTTAAGAAATTCATTGGGTGTGGTTTGCATGATTATTTTTCCTAATTTTTGTTTCCAAATGAATACCTAGTTAGGTAACTCTAGCACTTTAACAAATAAATTCCAAAATTTGAAAGCTTAGTAGTTTATGAAATATTATATACTCATCCGTTTATGTGTTCCTGGCTGGAGTGCAGCCTTTTACAAAAATAATTCAAGTACTCAAGCTGTTCTATCAGGTCGGTCACCCGTCTTCTCTGGTAAAGAAGAAACATTTTCTTCACAGGTTTGCCTTAAAGTGAATCACAACACCACCTTTTCCCTTTCCATTGTCTTTGACTTTGCTTAGGCCTGACCTAAGGCACTTACCATCTTACTAGGTTTTGTGTTCAGACTCAGGGCTTGAACTAAGGGCTTAGAAGTTGTCTCTGAACTGTTTTGCTCAAGGATAGTGCTCTATCACTTGAGCCAAAGCTCCACTTCTGCTTTTTGGTGATTAATTAGAGATAAGAGTCTCAAGGACTTTCCTGCGTGGGTTGGCCTTGAACCAGATCCCAGACTTCTAAGTAGCTAGGTGTGAGCTACCTGCACCCAGCTCATATTCTAAGTTTTTTGGGTGAAGAAATGTATAAAAAGTTCCTTTAATGAACAAACTTTTCTTACTTTAGCAAGTCAATAAATTTGGAAAATAAAATACCTATAGTGAGAAAAAATTAAATAACTTACATAAAATATACATTGTAACCCTATTATATGTTAAGAATTAAATAAATTGGCTGGAGATTATAATAAATATAAAATTGAAATCATACTTTTTGTTTGTTCATAGGAAAGTGAGCAATGTTTGGGGTTGTAGAGGAGGAGGGTATATATATTTTCCACGGTTTGTCCTTACAAACTGTTGAAAGGCAAATTTTTGCCTCTTGTTGGCTTCTGATTCTAAACTTCACAAATTTTACATAAACTTCAGCTCTTAAACATAGACAATAGTTTGAAATCAAATTTTATAAATCTTGGAAGTGAAGTTTGTATTTTTGGCTAGGTTATCTTTGAATGGCTAGCTCCTTATTTGTATTCCTATTGACTGGCTGGCTCTTTCTTGGACCATGGTTCAAATTTTGGACATGGGGAACAGCTTGAGAGGGGGATTCTTATATCTGCATCTTATCTGTCCTATTTCATGCACTTCATCATCACTACATTTCATCTGGGCTTCAGTATTTCTCTGTCAGCACATTTCCTCTGATGAGACCTCCTCCAGAGCATTTAGGTCTCTGCTTGTTTTCAGGACACTTTCTACAAAACAAACAGCTTTCCTGTCAGACAGAATGGCGTCCATTACCAAATGGATAGGTTAGGTTAATTTGATTGGGCACCTTATTGGTCTCACATTTCTTCTTTGCTTCAATTCCTTGTTTTAGCTGGACCATTACAATAGCCACTGAACAGGTCCCTATCTCCTTGTTATCATCTATCCTTAGCTTAAAGTCTTTTTTTTTTTTTTTTTTGCCTGAAGATTGAAATCTTAATCTTAACCACTTACCTACATTTCCTGGATCTTCATAGTAAGATACCTTAAAATCTTTTCAGATATATGCTTTTCTTGATTCTAACATCAGTCATCTAGCTGACTTAATACAAATATAAATTCAATTAAATTTGTTAGGTATATGAATTGAAAGCATCTTGTGTAGTTTCTGAAAGATTCATTAATGCACTCTACCTTCTACTAAATGTATGTGTGCCTGTGTGTGTGTGTGTGTGTGTGTGTGTGTATGTGTGTTCTGGGCTTTGAATTCAGTGCCACAGAAATGTCCCATTGCTTTTTGCTTAAGGCTGTGCTTTACCACTTATGCCAGAGCTCCACTTCAGCTTTTTGTTGGTTAATTGGAGATAAGCATCTCATAGACTTGTCTGTGAGTCTTAGATCTCAACCTCCTGAGTAGCTAGAATTACAGGTTTAAGCCACCAGCAACATCTGGCTTCCAATTTTATTGTCACAGTTATTATTTTCTCTTATTAATTGTAATGCTTGCTCAAATCTTAGCCTTCATTAAAACTTCCCAGATTATCTCTCTTCCTCATGTACCACAGCACAGTATTGAAATTTCTCTTATAAGTGATATTTCTATGTGCCATATATTTATTCTTTTCACTGTTTATTTTCATTCTGACAAAATTGAAATGAGATTTTGTTTACTTTAACAGACCTTATAGTTTCTACAATATTTTTTATAGGTAGGAAGATCTCCATACATTGCAAATATACTTTATGAAGTATAACCACACAATTTTGTTGTTTCAAGAGAAACACTGTGAAGGTGAGAGAGGATTTTCCTGATAATTGTAAGGGAAAACAATGAAGTATATGGCTGAGAGGAAGCAAACTCCACAAAAATAGAGCTCAATATTGCAAAGATTACCCTAATTGAATTAGCTGATTTGGTTTTTCTCTAACAGAAGCAGCCCTTTTAGTGAAAAGGTTATGTTAGAGAATTTTTTTAGTATATAGAGAGAGTAGAGATCTACAGGGTAGGTGGCACAGTTTGAGATAGTTAGAATTAGCCTCAGTTGACCAGAGCATCAAAGATTTGAAGTAAGCTCCCTTCTCCTGAGTGCTTGAGATGGAGATTCCGAGCAGATGTTGAAGACGTTGCCTGCTGTGATATACAGGAGTGTGATGGGGAATGTCCCAAGCCACAGGCCTGTGCCACTACTGAAGTGTAAACCCTTGCCTTCTTCACTCCTTCCTTATTCAAGAAATTCTCAAGTTGTGGCTTTCATGGTCTGCACATCTTTGTGGTTCCTTTCCCTCTCTCATCTTTTAATGTTAGGTAGCTACTTTCAGAATGGTTTATTCCTCCTTCCACACCTCTTAAGCACCCATGTTCTCAACTATGAAAATGTTATCCAGTATGTGAAGGAAGGACACTTTTAAAGATGATGTCGTATTGTCTACTGGATGTGGTCCTGTGACAGGCAGGCCAGGAGGTTGAGTAAGCCAGAGTCTGCACAGGGTGCATGCACACTGCAGAGGATCCATGAGAAGAAGACAATTCATCCTGACCCAGTCCTAGTTTAGGCTCTCCTCTACTCTCACCACTTGAGCAGCCAGCCATTTAAAAATTTAATACTAGCACAGAATGACCATACCACCCATGCTCCATAACAAACATGTCATGTGGAAGAAATCCAGAATTTACAGCCAAGAGATGAAGAGGTGAGGAATGATTCCTGCTTAACACTAGTACTATAACTCTTATATCAACCCTCTATCTAAAGTAATCAAAGACAGTAACAGAGCTTGGGTTGTAGTACAGGGGCCGAGCACTGACCTATCTTGTCTGAGACCTCGAACTTGATTTCAGCACTGAATAACAGAGTCCAGACAGTGACAATCACTGAATAAGGATTATATGAAGGCAAATGTGAAATCACATGGGAAACTTTAATCACTTGTAATGTCTTGCCTTTTATTATGAAGACAGACTCTTTATTTCCTATATGTTATCCTCTAACATCATGGAGATTTGACTGTTTCATTAAACATCATTCTGCATGTAATTAATTGTTTTTTTTTATCATGATTCCAGTTTTTGGTGGCCATATCACCTCAAGAAAAGTATTATTACTTTAAGAAAAACAAGTAAAAGGATTTTGCTTTTTAAATTAAGAAAATTATCTAAACATGACATAACTTTTGACAGCAGGAACACTTGTGAGGCAATCTGTATAATTTGGAATGCAGGAACATTCAACTATGTATGATTTAATTGATTATGGAAGAACTTCATTTTTGGAATGCTATGTTACATTAATGTATTTAATTTCATAAATAAGATGAGGGGAAAATACCAGACTTTTGATCCAGCTCAACAACTTCTGATATTTATGACTGCTGGAAAGTCACATAATGTCTTTGGGTTTAATTTTATTTGCGAATCACTCAGAATAAATATTATTTAAAGATTTAAGATTCATTTTAGTTTTAAAATCTAGACTATTTTAAATTATTATAATTGTTCTGTATGCTGATTCTAGGTCTTTAACTCAAGGCCTAGGCACTGGCCCCTACAACTTGGGCCTTAGCTCCACTTCTTGCTTTTTAGTGGTTAACTGCAGATCAGAGTCTCACAGACTTTTCTGTCTGGGCTTGCTTTGTAATGTAATTATAAGAGCTCAGCCTCTTGAGTAGTTAGGATTACAGGTGGGAGCGACTAATACCCAGCAATTACTTTAAAAGTGTGTTTTCTAGGGTTTTTTTTCTTTTATTAAGTTACTAAATACTTGGCTGTGATTAACTTCCTCAGCACCATGAAAATAACACCCCAGGGGCTGGGAAGGTGGCTCAGTGGTAGAGCGCTTGCCTTGCATGCTCGAGGCCCTGGGTTCGATTCCTCAGCACCACATTAGCAAAAAGAAAAAAGCCGGAAGTGGCGCTGTGGCTCTAGTGGTAGAGTGCTAGCCTTGAGTTGAAGAGCTGAGGGACAGTGCCTAGGCCCAGAGTTCAGGCCCCACGACAGGACCCCCCCCCAAAAAAAGAAAAGAACACCCCAAATAATGATATTCATAGAATAAAGTTGTCAAGATGAAAAGAGCAACTTATCAAACAAAGTATTAAAATGTAATTGACTTTGGAATAACCTGCCTAAGCATGGCTCTCAAATTCTACTAAAAACAACATTCTTGAGACTGTTTGCTTAGTGTGCAAATTATCATCATCATTAAAAGATCAGTGACCATGTGGAGCCTCCATGATTAATGAATTCTATGGCCAAAGGGAGAGATCATAGTTAATTGGCCCGGTGGACCTCTTTATTTCTGCCTCTTTTGGGGAAGAGCTGGATGCAGAGGTGCTTCCTTGAGGGACAGGCAGAAGTCCTCTTGTTGTGGAGGCCACACTCTTCATCTGAACCCCATGATCTCATCCACCTCCTCTCTTCTTGTTGAAACTGAGGGAAGGACATTCTTTGAAAGACAAGGAGATTATGGTCCCAAGAGAAGGTTAGATCATTACACTTGGTTGCTGATGGAAAGCAAAATAGGAAAACATGAAAATAAAATACTTTGCAAAAAGGAAGACAAAAGTAATAAGGGATAGCTAATTGCCCTGGCTAGGTAATTAGGGACATAAAAAGGCAGCTAGAATGAATGGCAACACGACAAGAACTATGATACTGTGCAGAATGTCCCTCTTGTTCCATCAGTAACTGGGCTCAGATCACTTAGCGCACTCCCCTGACATGTGCTGGAGTGAAGCACCTGTCTCTCCATCCATGGTCATGGAAGGACCCATTCCCACTCATGATCCCAGTGGAGGACCCAATAAAAGAAAATCCCAGCTCATAGGAGTCTCTTCTCGGTTTTTCTTATGTTCTATCTGCTTCAAGCACATTTCTGCCCTTTAATCTTTATTTTTTGTACCAGTACTGGGGTTTGAACTTAGTTCCTGAACACTGTCCCTTAGTGTTTTTGTTCAAGAATAATGCTTTGCCGTGCAATACACAACTCCATTTGTGACTCTTTGGTGGTTAACTGTAGATACCAATCTCATGGACTTTCCTACCTATGCTGGCTTTGAGTCATGATCCTCAGATCTCAGCCTCCTGAAGAGCTAAGTTACAAGGATGTAATCAGCAGAGAAGAATTCAGACCTACATGATATTAAAAATGCAAATTGCTTACTGGAAAACTCCACACGCTTTCTTTTTACACATAACTTCTTTGCTTTTTCTTGTTCCTAATGTAGTAGAAAAGACCATCTTTTGGTTTCCTACCACTTGATTTCACAAACATGAAAACTGACATCTTATCAGGGACTCAGTTTCTTTGTATAAAAAACATTTCTACTTGTAAAGATTCTTCAAGTGAGGAACTCCACAATTTCCTTAATTTTAATGAAAAGGAATACAAAAAGGTTATTGGTGAAGTCTCAAGATTAAGGCAGTGGTGGATCAAATTAAGTGTAGAGAATTTGAAAAGGTAAAGCAGAGATAGTTAAGAAGTCTAATCTTATTCAAGTGATCTTTGATCAAGTCAGCAAAACCTTAGTGGAATTAAGACTGTCTAACCTGTTCATGCCTTTCTGGTCACTATTTTCCTTTCCTGTACTCTTAGATTTTCCTCCTCTATGTTAGTGCTATTTTTGTTTTCTTCTGCTGCTTTTGGTTTGCTTAACTATTGAGAAAATTCTTTTCCAGGACCTCTTCTGTGTTTCCCTTTCTGTTAATTCTTTCCCTTCTTAAAAAGTTGTCCTGAATTCTCTTGGGATATTATTTTCTTGTTTATTTCCCTACTTTCTTAACTAAGTCCCTAAGAGAACATTTAGTGTCCTTTATTCCTTGTCCTCTATTACCTCTTCATCAGTTTCTATCTGCGGTCTGGCTCCTCAGAAGCAGACTCTGGACATGGATTCAAATGCAAATAGCTTACATGGAAAATGATCCTGGGTCATACAACAGGAGTGGCACAACAGTGAGATAGGAAGAAGGCAGCCATTGAGGGTATGCGGTCAGGGCTGATACTGATGATTTTCAACTATTTGTCTCCAGCTTGTATCTCAGCTTCAGAGTCCAAATTTACAAAACTTCTGAAACCCAACTGCTACAAACATTGGCATAAGGAAAACATCCAAGTCCTAGCACTCCTAATCCCTGACTATGTTGACATTGAATAAATTACTTCTCCAAGTTCCAGGCAATGCTCATGCAAGAACAGGAACAATAACAATGCCATCAACATAAATGTTTTAATTATGAAATGAGGTTGTTTATGTTAAGCAGTTAGAGGAGTGCCTATTACACTGGAAGCAGTAAATACTCACTCAGGATCTGTCAATGTTGATGACACAAACCAATTTCTTTTCTTACTTTTTAAAAATTAGAAACTCACCATTTATTAATCCCAAATGAAATAATGTCTCTGGTCACCATCTTTGAGATTTGCATATGCCAATAAGAGAGAGGTTTATGAGGAAACTTTAAAGTTGGTAAAATGATGGCACTGATATCACCCAAATCTACAGGTCTATACTAATATCTCCCCACAAACTAATTTCCTCTTACACATTCCATGTCTGTTAATAGCAATTCCATCTATCACTTGCATCAGAAAGTTTAAAATGCTCCCAGAATCGTTCTCACTTTCAACATGAGGCACCACATCCTACCAACTCCGACTCCCACATACTTCTTAAAATTGTCATTTCCTCTACATCCTTCTTTTTCTGCCTAATGCCAGCCCTCAGAAGGCCTTGCTTAGATTAGAATGCTTTGGAGGGTTATAGTATCTGATACAAAATAATCACTAAATAAATGTTTGAATGAATAAATATCATCAAATCATTTCTAATACAGCAAATGATACCATACTACTCTGGCTGCTTGGAGTTGCCCTAGATTTCACATTTTAACCTCTACCCTTTAACTTCTACCTTCAAATATAACTTGATTCGGAGTGGCTTTTAACACCACTCCTCATCTATCCACCTAGACTTTGTTCCTCTTGACTTTTAAGGTGCCAAAGCATTTATTAGTCTCACTATTGAAAGGCCACCAATGAAAGATCTTCACATCTGCCTCAGAGGACCACGTGGAGGCAAGCAGGCACAGCAGAAAGGTTATTACAAAGTTTATTAGATGAGCCATATTTCCTCCAAGAGGGAGCACATGGCACCTGTCCAAATGCAGGTAGCAGGAGGTTCTGGGGCAGGAAGTGAGGTAGGTGGGAGATCAGGTGGGTCCTGGAAGAGAGAGAGAGGGAGGGGCCAGCTGTATGGCGGGAACTCCAGGGCTGGGAGGAGCTCTGGTCTGGGTGGAGCTGAGGACCAAAGGTGAGCAACATGCTTACAACTAGGCCTTTCTATGTTATCTTTCTGTGTTCTCTATTGACTTGTCTAACCTTATTGTTTCACCTGTCCATTCCCTCACCTTGTTTTGGTCATATTCACCTCTGTGACATACTACCAACAAACAAAACCCTCAGTCTTTGCAATTGTAGTTTTCCTGCTTGGACCACTCTTTCTCTGGGTCTTCACCAAGCTGTGAATTTACAGTAGTTTATCTTATTTTTTATGGGTCTTTGGATTAGAACTCATGGCCTGGGAGCATTTGTACTCCAAACTACCTTGCTACCACTTGAGCTACAGTGCCACTTCCAGTTTTTTGGTGTTCAATTGGAGATAGGCGTTCCATGGACTTTCTTGCCTAGGTTGGCTTCAAACCATGATTCTCAGATCTCAGCCTTTTGAATAGCTAAGATTACAGGCATTAGCCACAAGTGCCCAGCCATAGTTCAAAGTTTTAATTTCCCACAATTACCTCCTTCTCTGTATTTTTACATCTTACTGTCTTTCTCCATCTTAGAATGTAAGCTTCTTAACATAGAATTTATGGCTTCTCTTGATTGTCATCTAGATCTTAAGACCAAAGTTAGCATATAGCAGCACCTCAATAAATATTTGTTAACAAATATTTATTGATTACTGTTTAAAATGAGCACTCAATGAGATGTACGAGACGTGATAAAAAAATGTACTTTACAATTTTTGGGGGAATGGGAGGGGAGGAATTTTAAGGGGAAACAAAGGAGGAGGCAACAATGCTTGACAAGAAATATACTCTCATTACCTTGCTCATGTAATATCAATATCAATAGGAAAAAATCAATTGTCCTTTATAGGTAAGAATAGGAAATGAACCTGGAGAATTAGAAAACTGATTAATATGATAGTTCTACCTTGTTCCTTTTTTGAAAATTCCTTTATTGGATTTGAGGTCAAGATGGCAGAGGAGAAGCTGGAGGCTAAAGAAGCTCTCACATAGAAAGCAGTTTTAGAGTTCCAGTGAACAGTCCTAAGCCAGAGAATCACACCAAGTGTGCCATCACAGGACAGAGAGTTAGGCCAGAGAGGGAAAATCCAGGCAAGGAGACAGATCTGAGCTCTTGCCAGAAGCCGCCGCCACCCAGAGGCAGCAGTGGCAGTGGTGGCCGAACCCGCCATACCTGAATCACACAGAGTACTGGACGAAGGAGCCAGACACAGAGGGCGAGCAGATTCCACTCAATACAAGCAAGAACCGACAAGCAGCAGACATCTTCATCCTGCAATTCAAAGACCAGAGACGACCCAGGAACCAAGACTCTGCGGGAGTAGAAACCTGATGTCCTCACTCTTTCTCAGGGAGCAGAGGAGAGAAGGCCACCCCTCCACCCCCAGTACCGGAGATCTCCATCTTGGATACTGACAAAGCTCAGCGGAGCTGCTAGCTCCAACTCAGGCCTTGGAAGTAAACTAGAGTCATTAAGCAGGTCACAAGAACCTAAACTGACCTGCCAGACTCAGCTCCACCCAGGAAAAACTCAAACAGCTAGGGCGCCAGCCCTAGGACTGGCTTTCTTCACTGGGTAATCAGAGCCAGAGTCTGCCCCTCCCTTTAGCAGCCTTGACAATCAATTGAAATTCAGTAAACAGAAACCCTGAGAATGGCTCCAGGCTTGACTCTGTGAGTTTTTCACAAACTAGCCCCTGGGAAAAGCTACTGTTTACTGAAAGGCTTCAATTCTACCCAGAACCTAACCTCATCACAGCATCTCCAAACTTGAGGAAAAAGCCATCTCCCTCTATTATGTTACTCAAAGCAGATCTCCCTCCCATTGAACTAACCTGGGAGGAGGATAGCAAAATCCTGGGTAAAGCAGAGCATGTTTTCTGCCTGTTCGAACAAACTGACTTAAGAAACCAACCAAGACACAGGACCATAAGCAGACCAGAGACTCCAACAAGAGGCTGTTTATGGCCACAAGGGAGATACAGGACTTTTCCGAACCCTCCCTTAAAAATCAAAGAATTTTTCTTCTTCTTTTTTTTTGTACCTTTTATAAAAAACTTTTTTTCTTTTCTAAAACTTTTTTTAATTTTAAATTTTTACCATTTTTGAAAAAAATATTTTCTAGCAACTTTTTTTTTTCTTCTTATAATTGTTATTTTAGGGGTACGTATGTGTGTGCGTTTTTCTTTCCTTTTTTTCCTTTCTTTTTTTAAAAAAATTCTTTTTGTTTTTTGTTAAGCTCTACTTAACTTCTGATCTTTTTTTCTTTCTTTCTTACCCTTTCACCTTTTCTTCTCTTGCATTCTTCTTTATGTGACTTAATTTTTGTTCCGCACATCCTCAGATAAACACATAGTTGACTATTAGACCCTATCCACCAGGGTGTACACACTTAATCCATAAATTTATTACTCAATTCAATCCTCTGAGACTAAAATTTCTTAATAGCAGTACTACCTCCTTATACTGATATAATATTTTAAGTATTTTTATTTTTAAATTTTTCACATCTCTTTATATCCCCCTCCCTTCTCTCATTATATTCACATTCTTCTCTGCATAGTTTGTTTTCGTTTCTGCATAATATTTTTAATTTTTACTTTTCTATTTTTTCTGGTCTCTATTTTTTTCCCTTTCTCTTTCTTCTTCTTTTCTCTCTCTCTGCTTTCATTCTATCCAACCTATTTCCTGCTTTGAGATTAGGACTTAGTTAATTCTCCCTGTGCCTTCCGACATCATTCTCTTCCTATTTTTTACCCACATCTCTCCCTACCCTAATAATTTCTTGTTTTCCAAATTCTTCTTTGCGGTTCGGAGCCCATTAATATATAGTTGTTTGATGTTGAATAGATGTATCTGTTGAACTAGACTGTATCTGCAGATAATTGATTGTGCAAATTGAGATTTTGGTTGATGCTTGCCTTAAGTTAGTGTTCTAGCACAAAACTGGTGTTATTTTCATCCCAAATGGGCAGAGTAAGCCGTGAAAACACAAGAAAAATGGCAACGCCGGGTATCACAATTCCCACTCATGATTATCAGGGGACAGAATACATAATGAAAAATCCAGAGGAGAGTTCCCAAATAGCTCTACAAACACTGTTGGAAAACATGATAAATAAAAAGATTGAAAACATACAAAGGACTCTGTATGAGCTTGATAGGGAGAGAGATGAGGCAAACAAAAGGTCAATGCAGGAAAAGATTGAAAACCTACATAGGACTCTGTATGAGCATGAGAGGGAGAGAGAAGGGGAAATCCACAGGTTTATACAGGAATATCATGAGTGTGAAGAAACTACGCAAAAACTGATACAGGACTTGTGTGAGCAGCTTGAGAATACTCAAAGAGAAAGGCAGGAATGGCATGAACATGCTGAAAACACTCAAAGAAAACTACAGGAGTGGCGTAAACGGGAGGAAGCTAAGCAAAGAGTAATACAGGAATTGAGAGAGCAGGATGAGAATACACAAATATCACTAAAGGCATTCATGGGATCCATTAACAAAGAGCTGAAGGAAGTCAAGGAGACCACAAAGGGAATGCTGAATGGAACCCAACAGAAGGAATGGGAGTCCAAGGAAAACATAACCAATCAACTAAGTGATTTGAGAATAAACACTGAGCACCAAATTAAGGAAGTAAAGAAGTTCATACAAGATCTAAAACAAAGCTTCAACAAATTATTTGAAGCCATCAAAGCTGACAAATTAGAAGGAAAAGAACAAAAAACAAAGTAGAGAGTCTTGACAGCAGGTTAATCCATGCAGAAGATTGAATCTCGGGAATTGAAGACACTCTCGATATTATAGAGAAAGAACATACAACCATCCAAGACTAGTCTAATTAATATGATAGATCTATCCAAAACTTGGAAGTCTCAGAAGGCCTAGTCTACGGATAATCGTGTAGAGGAGGACTTAGAAACAGAAGTTAATGGGCTAGACAATTTGTTTAACAGCATCCTATCAGAGAACGTCCCAAATATGCAAAAAGATAGGCCTATTCAGACACAAGAAGCTTTTAGAACTCCAGATAGACCAGACCCGAACAGGACATCCCACCATCACATTACAATCCACACAGGAACAACTCAGAACAAGGAAAAGATCCTTAAAGCTGTCAAGGAGAAAAGATTAATCACCTATAAAGGGAAAACAATTAGAATCACCTCAGATTTCTCAGCAGAGACAATCAAACAAGAAGAGCCTGGAATGATGTATGCCATGCCTTAAAAACAAACAACTATCAACCAAGAATACTGTACACAGCTAAACTCTCCTTCATAACTGAAGGCCAAATAAAAACTTTCCATAGCAAAGAAAAATTGAAAAAGTACATCTCCACCACACCAGCCCTACAAAAGATACTTAAAGATGTCCTACACATAGAAAACCAAGAAGACCACAATAAAGGCCAAGAAACTGCACTCAAACTGTGAATCCAAGAACCATAGGAAGAACCCAGTTATCACAGCCACCAAGAAGGTGTATAACATGGCAGGAACTCCCAAATACCTCTCAGCCCTATCTGTTAACATTAACGGACTTAACTCTCCAATTAAGTGACATAGACTGTCTAGTTGGATTAAAAAAAAATCCTTCTATATGCTGCCTTCAGGGGTCACATCTTGCCGTAAAAACAAACACATTTTCAAGGTGAAAGACTGGAACAAAATCTACGAAGCAAACGGCCCCCGTAAACAGGCGAGAGTTGCAATCCTAATATCACATAAAATTGACTTCAAATTAAAATTTGTGAGAAGAGATAAAGAAGGTCTCTACATACTAATTAAGGGCTCTGTCCTTCAGGAGGATATTACAATTCTAAATATCCATTCGGCAAACAACGGAGCAAACAAATTTATCCAAGAAACACTACTTTCCCTCAAATCCCTCACAGATCCAAAGACATGAATTGTTGGGGATGTTAACACAACACTCTCCCCACTACATAAATCAACTCGGCAAAAACTCAACAGAGAAACCGCAGAT
This sequence comes from Dipodomys spectabilis, assembly GCF_019054845.1. NCBI lineage: Eukaryota > Metazoa > Chordata > Mammalia > Rodentia > Heteromyidae > Dipodomys > Dipodomys spectabilis. Next base: position 4,507,518 of record NW_024870689.1, read on the forward strand.
CTAAACAGCTGCATAGATCAACTAGATTTAACAAACATATACCAAACATTTGACCCAATAGCATCAGAATACACGTACTTCTCAGCAGCACATGGAACATTTTCTAAAATAGACCACATTTCAGGCCACAAAGCAAGCTTTTCCAAATACAGAAACATTGAAGTTATAACTTGCATTCCCTCTGACCACAAGGGAATAAAATTAGATCTCAACACCAAAAGCCACCAAAGAAATTCCGGTAACACATGGAGGCTGAAAAACACACTGCTGAATCACGAATGGGTCATGGAAGAGATTAGAAAGGAAATTCAAATGTTCATGCTATTCAACAAAATTGAACACACAAATTACCAGCTCCTCTGGGACACAGCAAAGGCAGTACTCAGAGGCAAGTTTATAGCTCTGAGCGCCTACATCAACAAATTGGAGAGATTTGAAACCAACAATTTAATGACACATCTAAACCTCCTTGAAAAAGAGCAACAAGATAAACCCCAATCCAGTAGACGGAAAGAAATAATTAAAATTAAATCAGAATTAAATGAATTACATTCCAAAAAACTATAGAAAGAATCAACAAAACGAAGAGTTGGTTCTTTGAAAAAATTAACAAAATTGACAGACCCTTAGCAAATCTCATCAGAAAAATAAGAGAACACACACAAATAAATAAACTCAGATATGAGAAGGGAAACATCACCACGGAAACAACCAAGATTCAGAACATTATAAGGGAATACTTTTCAAAACTTTATGCTAATAAGTTTGAGAACTTGGCAGAATTGGACCTTTTTCTAGCAAATATTGACATGCCAAAACTAAACCAAGATGAGTTAAACCATCTTAACAGGCCCATATCAAGCACTGAAATAGAAACAGTAATAAGAGTCCTTCCATCTAAGAAAATTCCATGACCAGATTGTTTTACAGCAGAATTCTACAGGGCCTTCAAAGCAGAGCTCATGCCAATACTCCTCCAACTCTTCAATGAAATCACAAGAGAAAGATCACTACCGAACACATTCTATGAAGCCATCATAACCCTCATCCCAAAACCAGGCAGAGACTCATCAAAGAAAGAGAACTATAGACCTATTTCTTTGATGAAGCTTGATGCAAAACTTCTCCACGAAATTTGGCCAATCGACTTCAACAATTCATCCAAAAAATCATACACCATGATCAAACAGGGGTGATCATAGGGATGCAAAGCTGGTTCAATATACGCAAATCAATGAATATTATTCATCACATCAACAGGAGCAAGGATAAGAACCACATGGTTATCTCAATAGATGCACAAAAAGCATTCAACAAGATCCAACACCCCTTTATGATGAAGGTTTTGGAAAAATTAGGAATCATAGAACATTCCTCAATACAATAAAGTCTGTATATTAAAAACATACAGCCGGCATTATACTTAATTGTGAAAAACTAAAGCCATTTCCTCTTAACTCAGGAAAAAGACAAGGATGTCCACTCTCTCCACTTCTCTTCAATCTAGTATTAGAATGCCTAGCTACAGCAATAAGACAAGATGCAAATAAAAAGGAGATCCAAATAGGGAAAGAAGAAATAAAATTCTCCCTCTTTGCAGATGGCATGATCTTGTATTTAAAGGATCCCATAGACTTTACTCCCAAATTTCTCAAGCTGATTCAAAACTAGGGAGGTTGAGCATTTCTTCATGTGTCTATTGGCCATCCTTCTTTCTTCTTCAGAGAAGTTTCTCTTCAAGTCATTAGCCCACTTATTTATTGGGCAGTTGTTTGAGGATTTGTTGTTGGGGGATTTAATTTATTGAGTTCCAAGTATATTTTAGATATGAGACCCTTGTCCGTTGTATGGCTAGTGAAGATCTTCTCCCAATCCGTGGGCTTTCTATTGATCTTGCTAGCTATCCTTTGCCATGCAGATGCTCTGCAACTTCTTAGTTACTATCATTTATTCCTTCCATCTGGAGTTATTCCTTCTCTTCTGTCACAACTGTTAATTAGCCTCTGCCTTTTTGGTGCCACGACTGAGCAAAACAAATTCCAAATCTTACTTGGACTGCACTTCTCTTGTGATTAGCAATGACCATTCAAATGCATGGAATCTTTGAATTTCCAGTATTAATCTTCACCTGATGTCTAAGCACATTCCTGGCATTAATTTCTGTGACCTAATGAACAAAACTTTTTTTTCAACACAGTATCCTAATATAGGTAAAGTACATGAATTAGAGACTATTGTCAGGTATCAGTATGGAAGGAGCAATTATATGTTCTAAGTATGGGTTCTTTATTGTGCATTCACTAATATTTTTTGAGAGTCCTGGGGCTTAAACTCAGGACTAAGGAATTATTCCTGGGCATATTTTTTCTCAAGACTAACACTCTACCACTTGAGGCACAGAACCACTTCCAGTGTTTCTTTTTCTGTTTATGTGGTACTGAGGAATTGAACCCAGGGTTTCGTGCATGCTAGGCAATCAGTGTACCATGAAGCCACATTCCCAGAGCCCTAAATGAATTTCTTAAGATGGCATTACATTTTCATTCTGTAACTATGTATCATAATTTTGGCCAGGTGCTAGAAAATGATGTAGAAAACAATACTAGTCCAAGAAGGCTGGAAATACTATACATCACTAGGGAAGTACAGTGTTAAGACTTGCAGGACTCTTAGGACTCCTAGGGCTCATAGAACACTATCCTTGAGCTGAAGAGCTGACATGCCATGCCCAGGCCCAGAATTCAGGCCCCACAACCGACCCAAAATGGCCATATTTTCATACCATTCCATGGATAAATGTCTAATAGCACATAGTTTTAGAACTCTCCTTCTGATTTGAATATTGCCTATACTTCTATCTATGGTTGATTATTTTTCTGCTCTATCTTCCTTATGGAATTTCTTACATATCTGAAAACAAAATAAAATATTTTGCCTACTACTAAGCTACATGTATCTACTTATATAGGTTGTTCTATATACTATGATTCTGTTACTAAGCATGTGACTTTAGCTCTCAAGTTTTTTCAGCTTTAACATGAGAGGACAGAGCCTGTGACATGTCAACACCTCTAGTAATTATGATTAAAAGGATAACTAAAGCTAAAATGTACAGATGCAAACACAAACCATCTATAATTCTTGTAGTAACACCTAGAACTAAGTACATAGAGATTCTCAGAAAATTTTTTCCACCAAACAAAGATGTCATCTTTTATATTTGCAGCTAGAGAATGCAAAGTATCCTTCTGTGCTCGTTAATAGTTCTCTCCTAGATCAGACTTGGCAGATTGGTCTTTAATGGCACATAGTTAAGAGTTTCTGGTGAGAAATAATGAAGCAAGGTAACCGTGAATGCCTACAGACAATTATCCTGGGCTCATGACTTTTTATCTTCCATGGTGCCCTGAAAAGAGACTGTGTAGCTATAGAATTGAGAACAAATTGAAGAACAAAAAAAGAAACAAAATACAATTCCATCTGTCAAACTGATGATGAATACTGTCCTAACCTGCCGAAAAAAAATGAAGTGCTTATTCTATGCTCTACTGATGCCTTTATTTATGCAAATTTGACAGATGGAAAGATCATTATGCAGCTTTTATTTAAGAAACTCATGCAACTGTACAGTTTGTGCCAAGTGTAATCCGTCACATGAAAGAATCTACAACAAGTATACCTCTACCTTTTTTTATAGCTTACTAGATCCTAATTATATTTCATAAATGGAGAGTCAAATAAGGAAAATAGAAAATATATATGACTGTAAATTAGAATGTAGAAACAGGGAGCCTTTTTCTGTGCCTGTTCTAAGGCTGGAATTCAGGTCCTGGACTGTGTCCTGAAATTTTTTTACTCAAGGTTAGCATTCTAACACTTGAATCACAGGTCCAGTTCTGGGGGGTTTGGTGGTTAATTGGAGATAAGAATCTCACAGTGTTTGCTTCTTCAGACTGGTTACAAACTGCAATCCTTAGATCTCAGCAACCTGAGTAGCTAGGATTTCAAGTCTGAGACACCTAACCCTGCTTAGGCAGCCATTTTCGAATAGCACAGTAATTTTCTAGCAAGCAACCCACAGCAAGAGCACAATGAAGATAATACCACTGTTACAGGATTCCTGATCCCTGATGTCCCAGAGAGGAGGTCTCCAAAAGGAAAGACTCATCTGCCTGCATACTGAGTTCCTTATGTTGTCTCGGAAAAGAATTTGAGGATACAAAATAAAGGCCAAGAACGTTTATTAGTGAAGCAGAGTGAAGCAAAGATAAAAAGATAGTGCGCAACACAGACATGTGTATGGGAATATCTGACCATAAACACTTCATGATGTTAAAGCATTCAGCATACCTGTGCTCAAAGGGAGGTTGAGAGTGATCAAATGTACCAAATCTGAGAACAGAGTTAAACACATAAGGTACACTTTCATCAATTAGGCTGAGAGGCTTCTAGACTGAACTATTTGTTCAATTTTCGTCATTGATGTCTGGTAAGCCCTTAAAAGAAAGGATGAATACATATCTTAGGGTTCATTTCCCTAACATCAACTTATCTGACCTTTTCTGTTGACTCAGGCATATACCAGATATTGCAAATAAGGGAAACCATGGTACCTATATTTCTTTGGGTCTGGCTTACTTCACTTAATATAATTTTTTCCAAGCCTTTCCATTTCCTAACAAATGGGGCAGTGCCATTCTTTCTGATGGAGGCATAGAATTCCATTGTGTATATATACCACATTTTCTTGATCCATTCATCAATTAAGGGGCATTGGGTGGAGGGGGCAGGGAGAGGATGGGCAGGGATGGGAAGGGGGAAGAAAGGAGGAGGCTACAATGCTTGATAAGAAATGTACTCATTATCTTGCCCATGTAATTGTAACACCTCTGTACAGTATTTTCACAATTAAAAAAAAAAAGATGAATTTTGCCACATAGTCCAAGGTTTACCATAAGATTAATAAAACTTTTAAACACGTTTTTTTTTAATTTTAGAAGTATTTTTATTATGAAAATACCGTACAGAGGAGTTACAATTACTTGGGAAAGATAATGAGTACATTTCTTATCAAGCATTGTTGCTTCCTCCTTTGTTTCCCCTTCCAAACCCTTCCCATATTCCTCCCTTCCCCCCCACATCCACATCCCCCCTCCCACCCCTGTTCAAAGTTGTAAAGTTCTTATCAAGAAAAGTTATTTTTCTCAAGTGTTTGTTTTTTCCAGGATGTCTCTGTTTTTTAATTGTGAAAATACCATACACAGGGGTTAAAATTATATGAGCAAGGTAATGAGTATATTTCTTTTTTTGGGGGAAGGGGTCCGGTCATGGGGCCTGAACTCTGGGTTTGGGCACTCTCCCTCAGCTCTTCACCTCAAGGCTAGTGAGTTACCACTTGAGCCACAGTGCCACTTCCAGCTTTTTCTTTTTGCTTATGTGGTGCTGAGGAATCGAACCCAGGACCTCATGCATGCAACGCAAGCACTCTACCTCTGAGCCACCTTCCCATCCTGGAAATGAGTATATTTCTAATCAAGCATTGTTGCCTTCTCCTTTGTTTCCCCTTACCATCCATGTCTTCCCACACCTACCCACCACACCCTACCCCCCGCGCCAAAGTTGTAAAGTTCGTTTTTTGACATAGTACCTTGTAATCCCATTGTTGCAATGGGTCCACCTGTATCCCTATTTAAAGACAAGACATAAACCATGCTCATTCACTTTACTAATATAATGTGAAACATCTTATAACAGGAGGAGTCTCTTTAAGATATTGTTGTTCAATTTTCAGATCACTCTTTATATTGGACAAGCAGGCTATGTCAGAGGAAGAGATCTACACTTTTCCTTTATTCTTTTTCTTTTAACTAATACTGCAGCTTATAATGGAAGGTAGGCCTTAAAGTTAAAGCTTTTGTGCTTGTAATAGAATTACTAATAAAGTGCCTCTGAATTCCATGATGCTTGTTCCCATCCCTCTTTCCCTGATTTATGTCACCTCACCTTGTAGAGGTAGTATTTCAAAGGTGTGAAATATTTTTCTATAGTCTTAATTTCATCAAGATCTCCAGGAAATAAAAAACAGAATAATTTCTGTTTTCCTGAAGCATGCCTATCTTGGCTTATAGGGGCTTATCTGATTCTGATTGTTTTCTCTGTCCCTCCTGGCAGTTCCTTGAGGTACAACTGTTTCCTATCATGTACTTTGGTATCTCACTTGCCCTGATACTTTAGAACATTTCCTTTGGTGTTCACACATTGGGGCAGGTCTTCTGCTCATCTCTCCAACACTCTGTTGTCATCTTTTTTCTAGAGAGGAGACGAGTGCCTGGCAGCTCTGCAGATATTTAATCTCAGGACAGTTAGTAAGTAGTTGGAAGTGTCTTCTCTTTTTGACTCCATGACTGCCTCTCAGTCCATGCCTTCACCACCATGAAGTTATTTACATGTGCTCAGACATAGTTTCCATACTTTCTATTCCTCTACCTCTTGATTCATCCTGTTCATTCTTGTCAGATGGATTTTAAAATACAGTTCTTCACATAGTCCTCCTATTTAAGATCTTTAGTGAGTCAACTTCATTTAAAGTTTTAATCTTTCTTTTCTTCTCCTTCGGCTAAGCAATATATACCCTCATCTAATCATCAAGAGTCTATCATTTCCTAGTTTTTCTCTTCTCATCTTTTTTTGTGCATCTGCATTTACCTGCCTTGAGTATCTTCCAAACCATCTAAACTTCTTTGAAACCTACTTCTTTTTCAATTGATAAAATATAGGATTCAAAGAAGTGTGACTACTCCAAACTATTTACCTTCCATTCAGTTATGAAACATGGCCACGTGTAAAGTTATAAAAATAGCAACTTAGACTGCAAATACTAAGTGAATGTCTTTGATAAAGTTGTAAAAGTTTAGATTTTGAGATTCTGAGAGGTAAAATAAGGTAGCATGAAGAACACAAGGATTAGTCTTGGGTATATTTCAACTCTAGGCCTGACTTCTTTATGCCATTGAATATATTACCTAACTCTTGAAACCTTATGCATTGATAAAATTTAGATGGATATTGTAAAACTAGTATCATGAATTAAAAGTTTACATAAATTAAAGCTATTAATATATTTAATTTACTTGACTTTTTCAATGTTAAACATAGTGACTGTTAAATAATTGGCATTTAATAAACCTTAATGCAATCAACTGACTACATTCTCATTTAACTCTAGCCATTGCACCTACAGATATTAGATAATAAATCATCTGGATTTAACTAGGTTAAATGTGCAGAACTTATTACTACAAAATCATTTAAACTTATGTTTTTCATCAATAAACTTGTCTCAGTTACAAACATGTATATTTCAGTTGAGTTTACTTTTACACAGGTTGGATGGTTGAAATGCCTTTTGACAACCAAATGAAGACACCTGCAGAAACGGTGGCCTGAATACAATAAAAACAGGTGTCAACTGAATTTCAGCAGAACAGCCTGTTGACACCAAAGAAATTTTTAGAGATAAAAAACAACAAAGAGAGAAAGGGCCTTTCATTTTAGGGAGGTTAGTAGAGGAGACAGCATGACTAGGTCTTTATTTTGAACACTTATTTGTAATTCAGGGGATTGGAATAAGCTACAATTTCATATACAAAACAGAGCATCTTTTAAAAAATAAAACTAGCTAGATGAGGTTTCCCAGTAAAAATTCAAGCTTGATTCCTCCCTTCCTTTAATAAAGGGGAGATTATCATTGTTATGACAAAGTAGTCTAAAACTACCATTCCCTCCCTCATGTTGTATGATGTACCAAAATAAATTTATGGGGAACACTGGTTAACTGTGATGCTTGCTCCTTCATTGCCAGATTCCTTTGACGTTTCAAGAGTGGTGATGACCCTTCTAGGTACTCTCCATCAAGTTCTTTGTTTCCAAAGGTGCTTAATGAGATCAACAAAGCAGAAGTATCATATTCAAAAGTTGATGGTAAGAATAAATTTGTATGAACTGGGAACAGATCCAAGTCATTTTACAAACAAGGTAGATTTACTCATTTCCTCATGCTCACAATCATAGAGAGTGACGATATTTGATCTATTTTATCAAATGAAATGATACAAAGAAACAGGATTTCTGTATAAAAAAATAGGACCCATTGTGTGCAAAGAAATTAATACCTAATGGAATTTCAAAATTGGTAGATCCTCTACTCCTCTGCATAAAGTTCCACCAAGTCTTCAAGACGCAACAGTGAAGGTCAAAGCAAATATATTGGGCTATTATTGGGTACCTGGTAAACAGACATGCCTTAACTCTGACAAAGTGCATACGATAGTCATTAATGTGACCTTTCTGAACAACTACATAGACTATATGTTCCAGTTTGAGCCCATGGGTGGCACAATCATATCTGAGACTGAGAAGCTTGTCATCAATGTAAAACCCCTCCTCATCTTCCACCAACATCAAAGGGGTGACCCTGGAACTATTTGTGTAGTTCTCTGATGTCTTCACGAGGAGGAGGATGGGCTTAAAGAGGGAAGCCAAAAAGATGATCATTTGTGTCCCTTCTCTGGTATTTCAGTGTTTCTGAAGAATGTGAACACTGAGAAATTTAACTTCACCAATGTCATCAACAAATGCCTCTAGCTTGAACAAATACTTACACTTCTTGGTTATAGGTCATCATGATAATTTTGAAATCATAGAGTGACTCATCATCATAATCCATGCCACCCAGACCATAAATTCCCTTTCAGAAATTGTCACTTGTAACCTGTCGAGTTGCAACATATCCAATGCTTTTAGCTATAAATCTGACCTGTCATCACATTTGGTAGCTGTTTTCAGATGTCATCAAGAAGTATGGTGATCCACAGGAAAATGTGGTATATATACACAATGGAATTCCATGCCTCCATCAGAAAGAAAGATGACATTGCCCCATTTGTTAGGAAATGGAAAGACTTGGAAAAAAAACATATTAAGTGAAGTAAACCAGGCCTAAATAAATATATGTCCCATGGTTTCCCTTATTTGCAATAACTAGTATATGTCTGAGACAAACAAAAACTATCAGATACGTTGATGTTAAGCTAAATGAACCCCAAGATAAGGATTCAAATTTTTTTCTTTCTTGTGATTGTTTGCAACATACTTATAAGATGATTTCTTTGTTGCTTTGTATATACCTTCCCCAGGGTATGATCCCTGCTTTCACTGTTTGATGTTGATATAATTGGTGGAGGGGCAAGGAAAAAACAAACTGTTTAAATAGGGTTACAAGTGTACCCATTACTACAATGAGATATACAAGATGTTACGTTGAAAAATAAACTTTACAATGTTGGTGGGGTGGGGTGTGGGGTGAGGGGGTAGTACAGGTTGTGCGGGTGGATGGGTAGAGAGGGGAAGGGATGGTATGGGAAAACAAAGGAGGAGGCAATAATGCTGGATAAGAAATTGTAACCCCTCTGTATGATATTTTCACAATAATAATGATAATAAAAGTATGGTGATCCAAACATCCAGAGCTCCCCTAAAGGAATACTGAAAACCCAATTGTCTATTTTTTTAACAATGATATCCACTCTCCAACTTGGATCTGAGAACCCATATCACCCTTAATAATTAACCATTTGTCAAGTTCATTTCTTGCTGCAAAATTAATTTAACTGAAAAACCAATATCTACCAGGATGGTAGATATTTTGATTCACATGGCCTCCAATGAGTAACCTTGTGACCCTACCCCACTCAAATAAAAGTGTTCAGATTTGGGGAATTTTCCTTGGAAGGGGAGACCTTAAATTGGGACAGATGATCTCCTCCTCTACTGTTTCCAGATCAGGTCCTTGAAGAAAAGGAGGAACTTGGGGAACTTTACCTTATATATGGTCAACAAATTTCACTATATCCAGAAACTGCTACTGAAACTTAGAAAAAAGCCAACTAAAAAGAACGCAAATTGGACTAGGAATCACAAAAAGTTCAGATTTGCGTTAACTATTTACTGGTCATTGGACTTCACATTTGTAACTCCTCTTAGCTTCTTAAATACTGTTCCCCATTACATTTTTTGCCCAACTATAGGGAAAAGACAATTTTATTCTCAAACTTAACTCTTTTGGACATCTGTGGGAATTTTTCTCAAAAATATGTAATTCAGTTATCTGATACACATTGGTAAATCATCAAGTCCAACCACTTAAGGGATGAAACTTACAAGATTGTCCACCTTCAGATGTCAGTCATCATCCCTTCATTGTTAGAACATTTTCTAGAATGGTTCACAATCCTCAGAAAAAGTTTACTCCTACATTAAGGATTATAATAGGACATCACTCAGGAATTCGGATATTCCATATTTTCTCCAGATGTGCCACTTTTCTGCCAACCAAGGGTTTAACAACTTAGAAACTCATTGAACTTTGGGATTTTATTTTAAATTTTATTTTAATCTTTTAGTAGTACAAAGGAGTTGCCCTTTCAACAATGCTATTTGTGAATATAATGCAAAGTCCAGAATAAAAAAAATAAACTGTATTTAAGAGTGCTAAAATGAAATAGCCAGTATACTCAGTTAAGGGGTAAACTACAATAAAAACTGAACACAGGAAACTGACCATACTTAGGTAAGCTGTAGAGTTGGAAACTGACCATATTCAAAGAAAAAATAAAATAGAATCAAAATAATACTGCTGCTCAAAACACTACTAAGGTCTCTGTTTAACTCCTTCCCTAGAGATTTCTTTTAGTCCTTGCAATACACTCTGAGAGCATGTAATAGATCATTTATTTCAAAATAAAATGCCCTATTTTTGGAGTACTATCCCAAAATTTTTATTTTGCATGTAATAATCTATTGTCCTGGATAACAAAAATTTTATTGGGCAAGAATTATTTAAAGCTTTCCAACAGAAAGCAGTATAATGAAGCTTATCGAATTTCTTAGAAATTCGATTTACTTGAAGAGCTCTCTAAAATTGAGCCATATAAACTCGTACCAGTGATATAAAACAAGAATGATGGAAAATGATAAAAAGTGAAGGAGGCTCGAAATAATGGGCCAAGTAGCAATTTGATGTAAAAACAGAACAAAACCAAACAAAAACCCTGGTAAACCAGGTATCAGTACCTCATATTTGTAATCCTTCCTATACAGGATTTACAGCATGGCAGTTTGAAGCCAATCTGAGCAGAAAAGTCTATGAGATTCCATCTCCAAAATAACTAGAAAACGTCGAACAGGTTCTTTCTGGAGGCTGAATGAAAATTGTTAGCTTATTTTTTCCAGCTTCTAGTGACTATTAAAATTTTTTCTTTGTGGTATATCCTATCACTAAAGCATATCACCATAACTGCTTTCATCACATCACCTGCTTTTATTACATCACCCCCTCTTGAATGAAATATACCTTTGCTTTGGTGAATGGAAACTCTTTTGTAAAAATACTCCCAACACACCTTTTCCCTCATTTATCTTATTTTTACGTTATGTACTAAATTTGTTTGCATTTAACCCAGCAGTTTATGTGTACAATGCATCTTAATCTGTGTCATCACTTCAACATCATCAACACCTTTGGCCCACTCCTTCCTTTATAGTTCTCAATTCTGTGGTATATACAATTAATACTTGCCTGTATTCTATCCCTTCCCTCCCCATTCTTTTACTCCTCCACTTGACTACAATTGCCCCTCTTACAAGAATACATTTCCAGGCACTTATTTTGTTGGACTTTGACTTTTTAAAAAACTTTAGAGTTTTTTTTAAAGAATTATTTTATTTGCAGTCTCTATCATAGAGTCTAATAAACTTCAGTTAATTCATTTGTAACCCATGTCTCACCCACTGCTTATGCTCCAGAAAATTATAGGCAAATTGTAGCTACCACAAATGAAGGAAATAATGAAACTATATTGCTCTGTGTTTAGTTTGAGGACAGTCATGATTGTATCCATGAGGGATCTATTTGAATAATCCACCAGATGCCCTTCAGTAGATGAATGGATCAAGAAAATGTGGTATATATACACAATGGAACCCTATGCCTCCATCAGAAAGAATGACATTGCCCCATTTCTTAGGAAATGGAAAAACTTAAAAAATTTTATTAAATGAAGTAAGCCAGGCCCAAAGAAACACAGTCTCAAGATTCTTAATTAAATCTTCTCTGTCTTTCTTTACCATAAACATGCAGAGCTACTAAGGATTAGAATGAAACTATTTCTTGGGAGACCATTGTTTAACCTACCATAATGATCCAGCAAAAATTAACTGTTTTGTGCATTCCTAAAGATAACTAGCCTTGGAAAACAGTGGGTTATTTTTCAAATGTAAAATAAAGTGCTTTGCGTTGTCAGAAATTTTCAAAAGTAGAGAGAATTTCTTGGATCTGTGAGAAGATAGCAAACTGGATTTTTTATTCCAGTCCTGGGGCATGAACTCAAGGCCTGGGCACTGACCCAGAGTTTTCTCAAGGCTAGT